>NW_019268523.1:1748210-1797996 GCF_002738365.1 Cucurbita moschata | reverse complement strand
TTTGTGTCATTTTTAAAAGTTTCGATTTTATTATAAATAAAAAAATTCAATAATATCTTTCGGAAAGTAAACAACAAAAACATGAACATGTGATATGATGTCTTGAGAATCTTACGACAATACTTTTTTATTATTGTTTTTAATAAGATATTTAATATTAAAAACGTGTTAAGAGTTAAAAATACGATATTGAAAATTTTATTTGTTTTAAAAGTCAAAATAGAAAATTTACCCTAATTATATAAAATTAAAATTTAATTCTAAAATATGAAACAAAAACAAAAATATTAAATCATATAAAATAAATAAATGCCACGTGGTCATTTGACATTTCCTTGTAAGCCACAAATTAGGTAGGAGGGTTATATATATATATATATATATATTTGGAGGGTAGGGAAGGGGTAATATGGGAATATGACATTAGAAAACCAAAAAATATAAATTAAATTAAATGGGCATCTGGTTAGGTACAACACAAAAGCATAGATTGTTTGATTTGAATTTAATTTTGAGGATTTAAAAAAATCATAAAAGAGATGTGAAATGACGATAAAGGCAGGAATTGAAGTGTTGTTGTACCTTTTGTTTGCTAGATGGGTGGGGCAGGGTCACGGTCAGGGGCAGGGTCAGGGTCAGGGTCATGTCAATTCGGACCCGTCCCCCCCTTTCAAAGGACACACCCAATCTCTTCAACCACACAATTACCTATATTCTCTTTTTCCACCCCCACAAACCCTAATTATTCTCCTAATTAACCAATCATCACCCCATTAACTTCAATTTTCCCTTAATCCCATGCCTAATACCAACTTTAATTCTCCTTCTCCTCGGACTCTTCTACCTCACAAATTTTATTACGAAAATAGCCCTGTTACATTTTAAATTAGATAGACAAAATTCAGCTGAATAGTAAATTTGATCGTGACAAAAAAAAAATTATCCAACCCAATCTTTCATTCAAGTGGTAGAAAGGGTTAATTTTTTAAAATTTTGGGTAAAACTATTGATTATATATTCATGAAATGTCGGAGACTTGTGTAACAGCTCAAACCCATTGCCATAGATATGGTTCTTGTGTGTTTACTAAGGTTTCAACCATCAATGTGAGATTTGACAATCCATTCATTCAGAGCCCAGTGTCCTAAACTCGTTCTCATCTCCCATCAATGTTATGTTCCTCTCTTCAATTGATAGTGGGATCCACAGTCTCCGAGAGATTAAAGGTTTTTGGTAAATCTGGTACTAGGATTACGATGGGTAACTGTTGGAGTTGCAGGTAGGGCATGTTTTTTTTTTTTTTTTTTTTTAATTTTAATTTAAGAACAAGCCATGTTGCTTCCTCCTCCATGGAAACAGTCTATATATAGAAGCCCATTTATCCAGCCTTCTTCCCATCTCCTCTCTCCCTCGGCTCCTGTTCCATTACTCAGCCATTGTTGGCTGTTGCTGCATCATGAAGATTCACAGTCTCTTCCCAGGTTTGAGAATCTTGATGATGCTGCAGCGGCCATTAATGGCTTCTTCCAACGCTCCATCATTCAATCCTTCTTTAGTGCTAAAACTATGCCGTATCTGTGGTTCTATTTTTTGGTTACTTTTGTTGGCCCCCTTCGCCTCAGAAATGTCTGTACTTCCCAAACCAATATACCATTTTTTATTCCCTCTTCCTCTTTCTTCGATATTATTTGTGTTCTTATTCTTATTCTTATTCTCTCTAACCTCTCTCCATTTTTTGTCCTTCAAACCCATCTGGGTTTTGTTTTGATCTGTTTTTTCTTCTTTTCATGGACAACATTCTGTTTTTACTCACTGCCCGTTTTAGGGTTTGCAGAAAGAAGATCATAGCGTTTAAACAGTTCAAGCCAAGCCCACCGCTAGCAGATATTGTCGTATTTGAGCTTTCACTTTTGGGCTTCCACTCCAGGCTTTAAGATGTGTCTGCTAGAGAAAGATTTACACACGCTTATAAATGGTGTTTTGTTCTCCTCCCTAACCAGATTCTCACACTTTCAGTTTCTTGATGCAAAACTTAGAATTACGCCCATATATATTATCAATTACCCGGTTCGGATTTGAAATATCACAAATTAAAGTGTTTATATAACTCGAGAATCTAATCAACTCAAATTATTAAAGCTAGGTTGGGTTAGATTTTTTTTTTAGGGTTTGGGGTGTGGTTTGAAATTTTGATTGAAGATTCTATGGGGTTTGCTGGTTGACATATCATGTCGGGATTTGAACCATTACAAATTATAGTGTTTATATAGCTCGAAAATCCGACTAACTTGAATTACCCAACTCAAACCATCGAAGTTAAGTTGGGTTAGATTTTTTTTAGGGTTTGGAAAATTGAAGATTCGAACCATCTGTTTGTTGGTTGACATTTTTTTTGGTTGGGTTAGCTCAACCAACCCGACTTTTTCAACTCCAATTGAACTCGATGCAGCTCGTGTACACTCCTATCACAAACACGACAACTTATTTCTCGGTTTCTCAGCTCAGTGTGTGTTTTTTCGACGCCAATTGTGGCAACTTTAACTGCTTGTAACATTAGTTTATCCAAGTATTGATGTCTAGGATGTACGATGATTAGTATTGCTGTTTTTTCAGAAGCTTAATCTCTAGTGTTTAAAGATTTTAAAAGAAAATCATTAAAATAAAGTTGGTAAATATATATGATATGAAATCATAGTAGGGGTCCGTGGCCGGCCCTCTTGTGTACAGATGTAGGGACAATGGCCCCTTTTACTGCATGCATGCATGGCCTGTTTTTTCACCAAATTATCATCATTATTTTCAAACATGTTTTGTTCTACCCGTTATTGTATTGGAAAGAAACCCTTTGGGAAGTAGTTTGAATAAAAAAAATTATCCAACGAGGCCGCTACAATTCGACCACGGTCCTATCAAAAGGGATGTTGATGAAGAGTGTGGTTGGGTTGGGGCCGAATTATTGTAGGTTAGCAAGGAGGAGGCAGGAGTTTGTGAATAGAGGGTACTAATTCCTTTGTGTATTAGTGTGATAGCTCAAGCCTACGGTTAGTAGATGTTGTCCTGTTTAGAGTTTTTCTAGTTCAAGCCTGCCATTAGTAGATATTGTCATTTTCTTCAAAGTTTTTAAAATGCATCGAATGAGAGGTTTTCACACCCTTGTAAAAAATGTCACAATTGAGCATCTATGAACTTTCTATTTACGCATCTTGCGGTATTGGATTCCACATTTTTTGAACATTCAGGTGGTTTCAAGGGTACATCTCGAGCTCGAGATGTTTGGTGTGATATTGTCCACTTTAATCAGAAGGTCCTGAAGTGTCAAATGGCATCGAGAAGAGTGAGTATGAAAAAATGGGAAAGGCGTAGGGGAGAAGCATGTAGTGATAAGAGCTTCCAAATGGAGTAAAGGGAAGAGAGATTTGCAAAAGCAGCAGCAACCATTCAGAAAGTTGAGGGCTTTATGAGGAGGAGGCTACAGCCAATACTGATACCCGTAGGCTGTGTGGTGGCTTAGATTCTTACATACAAAAACAAATGCCGTGTAGTTGGGGTAAATTTGATTTAAGATTTTGCATTCAATCAGTACCCTTTTCACACGGTCGTCATGATCTCGATCTGTTCATGAAAAGACTAAGAAAGAACTCAAGTTCTATTTCATATTTCGATGAACTTTGCAGTTTCATTGAATCATAGGCAAGGTTCTCCTCTGTTAACCGAACACAATTCATGCAGAAAACTAACATCACCAACTCGTTGCGACTCTAACCGACTTGCCTCTACTCTAAGTCAAGTCATGGCTGGCTCAGACACATCGAGAACCAATCAATGAGTCTCCTTCATCATCATGACACACACAAACATCCATCTATTGGACTACTATAGAATAATACAACTCTGAGCTTCAGAAAATGGAGTTATGTCTTGATCCTAGTTTTGCTGTCTGTGTCTGTGTACTAGGTTACCAAAAGACAGGACAGGTTTGCTGTCTATGTATGAACTTGGATCGTAACTTAGTTTTTTCTTCTTCTTTGCCTCTTGAAGCTGAGCTTTCCTCTTCTTTTTTTCAGCCTGCACATACCAACCAGCAAGTCTTTTGGTAATGGTACATAAATGTATCGGACTCATTGGTTGAGAGTATACGCCTTAACCATGAACAAAGGGGAAGGGGACACGTTTAATTCCATGAACAAATTTCACACCAATCGAGGATATACGCGTTAACTAACTAAGTTATACGCACATTAGCAAATCCCGTTACAAGCTTCCACAATTTCAGCCTTTCAAGCCCTCCCACTTCTCCAAATATCTTCTAAAACGCTAGTGTTGAATTGTGAGATCCCACTTTGATTGGAGAAGGGAACTAAACGTTTTAAGGATGTGAAAACCTTTCCCTAACATGCGCGTTTTAAAACCTTAAGGAGAAGGTTAGAAGGGAAAGTACAAAGAGGACAATATCTACTAACTGTGGGTTTAGATTGTTATAAATAGTATCAAGGAGAGTAGAGCTGAGCCTCAAAGGAGGTAGATTGTGAGATCCCACATTGGTTGGAGAGTGAAACGAATCATTCTTTACAAGAGTGTGAAAACCTCTCCTTGAGGTGGACTGTGAGATCCCACGTTAGTTAGAGGGGGAGCGAACATTCTTTATAAATGGGTGAAAACCTCTCCCGGGCCTATTTGCAGCCGTGAGAATAACCTATTCAAGTCATGATTTATATGTATTCAGCTAGTGTAACACCCCAGTTCCACCATTGGCATATATTGTCCTCTTTGGACTTTCCCTTTCGGGCTTCCCCTCAAAGCTTCAAAACGCATCTACTAGTGGAAGGTTTCCACACCCTTATAAAGGAGGTTTGTTCTCTTCCCAAACCAACATAGGACATCACAATCCACCCCTTTTAGGGCCAGCGTCTTTACTGGCATACCGCCTCGTGTCTACCCCTTTGGGGAACAGCGAGAAGGCTAGCACATCATTCAGTGTCTGACTCTGATACCATTTGTAACGCCCCAAATCCACCGCTAGCAGATATTATCCTCTTTAGGCTTTTCCCCTTAAGACTTTAAAACGTGGGACATCCAC
Source organism: Cucurbita moschata (assembly GCF_002738365.1). NCBI lineage: Eukaryota > Viridiplantae > Streptophyta > Magnoliopsida > Cucurbitales > Cucurbitaceae > Cucurbita > Cucurbita moschata. Next base: position 1,792,919 of record NW_019268523.1, on the reverse strand, counting down.
CTAGCATACCACAATGTGCAGTTCACTAGACAGTTTATAATAGAACAGCAAAGCACAGCAATGGTTATGGAGCTATGAAGCCAGTAAAGAAGAGAAAAGTCACCAAAACAATGCTTCAAAGTTGATTATATCATAACATACGAACCAGAATAAATGCTCCCTTCATTCGGTTGATTGGGAAGAATTGGGTCACCAGGGGTATATTGAACCCAAGCATATGGCCCTGCCATTCAGAAAACAAAGCATTTGAAACCATTAATTCATGGAATCAAACATCCAATTCAAAGAACAAGGAGCTTTATCACTGGGCCGTCTCTTCGGAAACCGAGTGTCGGTCAAACTGTGGAAATGGTTCCCAATTTGGAACGACCAAGGAGCTTGAGTTGAAGGGACATGAAACCCCAGTTTCGCGGAAGTGGAAGTGACCGGACATGGTGGTCGGGAAGTGGCGATCCTCGTTAGGGGTCGGACAATGGATCTTAGAATTCCAAGCCCCATCTCTGCCCCCACAGCCGTAGATTTCAGAGGTTTTCGGAGCAATGAGCGGCAGCGGGGTTAGGGAGCTGGTTAAGCAACTAGAAATTGGGCTTGGACTTCAAGATTGTTGGGCTGCCTGCACCACTATGCGACAATTACAAACTCATGAAACGATTATTAGAACAATGGGTACCCACTTCATGAGGAGCCTCACAGAAAGCCCACATCTTTGAGTATCCATGAACTCGACACACCATGATTTCGTACAATCACATCAAACTGAATGATTCCCCAATTTTGAAACCCAAGGTACTTGGGATTTTGTGAAGATTTAGCACCCAAAAAAGGGAAAAAAGATGAGCTTTTTCACAATTTTTTTAATGTCCGGTGGACGAGCCCGTGCGCTGCATAAAGGCAAGTGACTGAGTGAGGTCTGAGCTGAGCTTAAAAAGGATGGAAAGGCCTGGGTGGGTTCAGTGCAGGCAGTTGCATAGCAACACTGATTTATGCGGGTCGGTGGGTTCCTTCACTGCACCAACACAGACCCATTTCCAGGTCTTCTTCACCTTCACACCTCACTAAATTATTGCCTTTTTCTTGGACTTTCCAATAATTTTGTGGAACTGGGCCAACCCTGCTTATGAGTGTTTAGCTCAACTCAACAGCCTGTCCCATTTTAATTCTAGGAGAAGTCTAAATTATCAAATGACTTATGGGTCGAGATTAAAATCTTCAACGTAACTATGTCACAATCATCCTCATATTCAATACCGCTCCCAAATTGACTCGAACACGACACCGGGTTGGAAGAGACGGAGATGTCCTTTCGAAAGCAATAATTCAAGAGGGTACGTGTGAAAAGACAAATACAAGGCCTCTTTCATATAGAAAACATCTCGTTTTTCTACCGAATATGAACCAAATTGGTTATAAATGATATGAAATAAGTGCCAAGGCTGTAAGGACAGTAGCAAATTAAGGGCACATGCCCCTCAATCCTTGGATAGCTGCACAAGGGCCACGATCTCCCCTAGCATATTTTTTTACTGCTTCAAAGGACAGTATAAAAGATGGGTAAAAAGGAAACAGTGAAAAGGAAATGCTTTCTTGAAGTAGTTGGAAAATTCTAGATTCGAATGGAAACAAATTGATGTGTTGTCATAACGTCATGTTGATCTTTGAAGGAAAAGAAAAAAAAAAACAGACAAATACACTCTTCAATTATTGAACTCTCTTAGTATAGTGATGAGGAAAGTTTATAAACTCAACTTTTGGTTTAACTTTATATTTAAAAGCGGTTTTGTAGGCTTATGTGAAGTAAAAGATCTCCGATTATCCCTCGAGCTTAAAGTCCCGCAGGTCCCATTTTAATTCTCATACATTACTAGTAGATATTGTCCACTTTGGCCTCATGACTTTAAAAAGTGCCTATTAGAGTGAGGCTTCCGTACCCTAAATATGTAGTTCATTTCTTAATTCACTGAGCTTTTGGTCCCATCCTTTCCACAGCCATTGTTTCTTTGTTCTCTACTCTGTTTTCAAATGCTTTATAAATACTACTAACCACAACCCTTTCCCCAGGTTCCTTCTCACCTCCCTTTTCTCTCTCCTTCAACCTCTCAAACCCCATCCTCCCATCTTGTTCTCACAGAAAACACACACGAGTTGTGTGTGTGTGAGAGAGAAAAAGGGTGTAAGCTTCTTCATCCATGGCTTCCCTGGTCGGTGCTACTGCAACTGCTTCTACTGCTACTGCTACTGCCACCGATCCCTCTTTCTACTTCGATGACAAATGGAAGACGTCCAAGAAAGAGGGGTTGACCAGAACCCGCTCCTCATCATTCCCTCTCATCAAAACCTCCTCTCACAGAAGGTGCTCTTTTACTAGAAAGTGCGCTAGATTGGTCGAACAACAGAGGGCTCGATTCTACATCATGAGACGATGCGTCACCATGCTCATCTGCTGGCACGATTACACCGATTCTTGAAGCTATCCACATGGAGAATTTCTTAAATCTCACAAACCCAACTGAGAAACATTGAAATTTCCCTCTTTTGACCCGATGTGTCTGGTTCAGAGTAAGCAGCGCCAGAAACAGAGCAACTCCCAGATACAGGCGAGAAGATGGGGATGGAGGAAACACGATGAACCCTTTTCAGAGGTAAGCCGTTGGGTGCTAAATCTCTCAAAAAAGCTCTTAATCTTGGGCGAGATCGATGAAGAAGTCCGATCGTCTGAGGATATTTACTTGCTATTTTTTGTGTTTTGCTCTGTTTTTCCCCTGTTTCATGTCTCTGTTTTTGCCCCCTGAATCTGGACGGTCGGTCACTGTTTGTTGTAACTTTTCACTGTTGTATGAGAAACAGAGCAAGAAAAACAGAGTAAGAGAATCAGATCAAAGAGGGTTGGATTGTATTGTGAATCTTTGTGATGTTAAAAGGAAACAGAGATGCAATTAATTTGGGTGTTGATAATGAGAAAGTAAAAGTGAAGGCAGTTCCATTTTTTATGATTGAATTGAATGATGGGTCTCTCTCAGAGCTCTGTTTCTCTCTCGATGACGGTGATGATATGATGATGATGATGAAGAAAAGAGTTTGTTGTGAAGGAGAGAGAAGATTAGGGAATTAGGGAGGTGAGTATTTTATGGATGCAGTGTGCTTGTCTGACACCAAACAATTAATTAATCAACTTTGTTCCAATTGCGTAATGACTTACCGATGCAACAATAAATGTATTATGTATATTATAAAAAACAGAGTCTTCGAACAACATGGATCAACGTGGGGTGTGGGAACACAAGCTGAGGAGCTCCTCCTTGCATTCAATTCTCCAAGGCCCAACCCCAAACCCCAAACTACTTCGTATCAATTAGTCCACAGGTCCGAAAGAAAACATTGCTTCATAGGAGATTCGCTTTGGTTCGTTACGAGGTTTCCACACCTTTATAACCAATATTTTTTTCTTGGTTTCAATCAATGTACGATCTCACAATTCACGTACTTCAGCGTCTAGCGCTCTTATTGGCACACCATCCAATGTTTGGCTCTAATATCATTCGCAACCGTCCAAGCCAATTGTTAGTAGATATTGTCCGTTTTAGCCCCTACATATCATCAAAAGCCGGGATCACCTTATTTTTAAACAATTTTTCAACTTGTCCGTTTTAGCCCCTACATATCATCAAAAGCCGGGATCACCTTATTTTTAAACAATTTTTCAACTTGAAAAAGTTAAAATAAAACTTATAAAAATGGAAACTTGTGGATATATATATATATATATATATTATCATTAAGCATATTCAACATCATCTTCCAATAATTAATAAAATATNCTTAAATCTCACAAACCCAACTGAGAAACATTGAAATTTCCCTCTTTTGACCCGATGTGTCTGGTTCAGAGTAAGCAGCGCCAGAAACAGAGCAACTCCCAGATACAGGCGAGAAGATGGGGATGGAGGAAACACGATGAACCCTTTTCAGAGGTAAGCCGTTGGGTGCTAAATCTCTCAAAAAAGCTCTTAATCTTGGGCGAGATCGATGAAGAAGTCCGATCGTCTGAGGATATTTACTTGCTATTTTTTGTGTTTTGCTCTGTTTTTCCCCTGTTTCATGTCTCTGTTTTTGCCCCCTGAATCTGGACGGTCGGTCACTGTTTGTTGTAACTTTTCACTGTTGTATGAGAAACAGAGCAAGAAAAACAGAGTAAGAGAATCAGATCAAAGAGGGTTGGATTGTATTGTGAATCTTTGTGATGTTAAAAGGAAACAGAGATGCAATTAATTTGGGTGTTGATAATGAGAAAGTAAAAGTGAAGGCAGTTCCATTTTTTATGATTGAATTGAATGATGGGTCTCTCTCAGAGCTCTGTTTCTCTCTCGATGACGGTGATGATATGATGATGATGATGAAGAAAAGAGTTTGTTGTGAAGGAGAGAGAAGATTAGGGAATTAGGGAGGTGAGTATTTTATGGATGCAGTGTGCTTGTCTGACACCAAACAATTAATTAATCAACTTTGTTCCAATTGCGTAATGACTTACCGATGCAACAATAAATGTATTATGTATATTATAAAAAACAGAGTCTTCGAACAACATGGATCAACGTGGGGTGTGGGAACACAAGCTGAGGAGCTCCTCCTTGCATTCAATTCTCCAAGGCCCAACCCCAAACCCCAAACTACTTCGTATCAATTAGTCCACAGGTCCGAAAGAAAACATTGCTTCATAGGAGATTCGCTTTGGTTCGTTACGAGGTTTCCACACCTTTATAACCAATATTTTTTTCTTGGTTTCAATCAATGTACGATCTCACAATTCACGTACTTCAGCGTCTAGCGCTCTTATTGGCACACCATCCAATGTTTGGCTCTAATATCATTCGCAACCGTCCAAGCCAATTGTTAGTAGATATTGTCCGTTTTAGCCCCTACATATCATCAAAAGCCGGGATCACCTTATTTTTAAACAATTTTTCAACTTGAAAAAGTTAAAATAAAACTTATAAAAATGGAAACTTGTGGATATATATATATATATATATATTATCATTAAGCATATTCAACATCATCTTCCAATAATTAATAAAATATATTATTTATATGGTAAACAAAATTATTATAATATTACATTATTTGATTGTTTGTGTGAATTAAATATAAAAAGTATAGTTTATTAAACCAATAATTAGCATATCTTGTGAATAAAACTACATATTTGATGTGATATTTTATATGTTACGAGTACGGTACAGAAAGAAACGGTAACTTCCATTGTAGACGGGTAAATAGTAAAAGTAATTTGGAGGAGTCTGAATTACTGTTTTACCCTCTCAAATGGGCCGACCTTTTTGATCTTATTATGGACCACTTGGACCTACTTTTTTGATTCGCCGCACATTTATCTCGTTTATTTATAAAATTCATAAATTTAATGCTTCATTTTTTCTCAAATTATTGTTTTTTTTTGTTTATACATTAAAAATTATGTTAGATATAATTAAAAAAAATAAAAAAAATCGGGTCGTCGATGTAAAATGAACAAATTTCTTTCGAGTTTTTTCTTTAATCGGCCATTTCGAAGAGGAAAGTTCGACTTTGCATCGAGCTATCTTCGCCAACGAACTAATACTGCATGTCTAGTCAACTCAACCCAGCTGATCAGTTAACCTTAACTCAAAGATCTGATCAACCAACAAGCATAGGGATTAATTGCGTGTTAGATAGTCAACGATCAATCAAGCACTCAATTCCAACATGTGGTGGAGTTCGAGAGACAGAGAGCTTGTTCGCAGTTTTAAAGTATTTATTTTAGTCGTTTAAAATTTAGATTTATTATATTTTGAGCTATAAAAAAAATAATTTGAGCTATTTTTCATTATTTTGTCTGAATTGTTTAACATGCACATGGATGTTGGACACAAATGGGAATCAAATAATATATTTTTAAAATTTATAAAATAAAATAAAAAAATAGTTAAAGTTTACACTAAATAAATATTTATAGTTATTGGAAAAAAGATATGGAAAATGATTACCGAATTTTGACTTAGTGGAAGTCTAAAATAAAATAAAATAAAAATTATTTTCTTATATTAATTAATTTTGGGTGAATTTATACCTACACTAGAACGATATATTGGCCTAACCAATTTAGCCCAACAACTACGTGTCGTTGTAGTCGATTTATTAATTTGTGATATCAAATATAACTATGGTAGAGAACATACATTTAATGGTGTATTGTCATCATCTCGAGCTTAGCTTGTGAAAATTAAAAGTAAAATCATGAAAATTAATGCGGCTGGCGATCAAATCATAATATTATATTTTTAATTAAAAAAAAATTATATTATTTAAATTGGAGTAGAATAAATTCCTCCCTTTATTTCCATCAAAATGGGTGCTCTCATTTGACCTAAGTTCCATTATCATTAAAAAATAATATTCCATTTATAAAATATGTGCTTTATTTATTTATTTATTTATTTATTTTTTTGTCGTGGGCAGAGATATCTATGGGGAGGGGTAGAGGCGGGGAAGTCTTTCTCGACCCCATCTTCACCACTTATTACATTATATATCTCCGTAAAATTCTCAATTTAATATTATAATATAACTTTTAGTTTAAATATTCCCGTGAGAGTCTCGAACTAATTAATTAATTTTTTTAATATAGCAAAAAAATGTGTGTGTATATATATATGTGTGTTGAAAATATATTTATATTAAGTGAGGTGGAGCAGCTTGTCCCGAGTCTCATTTATGGGAAAAATGTTCTCTCTCACTCCATTTTCGGTTTAAACAGAGAATCTTGTTCGGGCCGATAAAATGGACATTTCTAACCATTATTACCATTATTACCATTACCAAACAAATACGAGGTCTCAATCAAGAATAATGTAAGCTCCTAATTCCTAACCACCGGTTGTTCATCCAATTCCATTCCTTCCCTACCCTCAACTACCATACACTCTCTTTCTCTTTCTTTGGGATAAGGATTTCTTACTTACCACTATTGTAGCTCGGTTCGGTTCAAATCGAGTATATTAAAAGTTTTCACTGTTGCATATTTAACTTCTCAAATTTGTAAATAAGATGTTAATTACTATCTCGAAGATTAGAAGTTTGTCGTTTGAGAATTACTGCACGAAGAAAAAATAACTCTCCTTAGGCTTCACTCAATAGCATTCATGTACGCAACCATCTGATTTATTGATGGGCTTTTATCCTCCGAAAAGGCGTGCATTTACCCCATATAATCGAGAATATAAATAATATAAATAACACCAAAGAATATAAATAAATTAAAAAATTACTATTTAAAAAAATAATAATTTTGTAGCTGTTTTTGAAATTTATTCTCTATTTCAATAATAAACTTGAAAATTATTATAAAGAAATTTTAAATTAATTAGGTCAAAATTGATTCCATAAAATATAATATATATATATATATATATATATATAAATTTTGAATTTTAGATATTTTATTATTATTCAGTGAATAGATAAGAGTGCTTCATATTTTTAAAAATATTTAAAGCATTTTTGTTTCTACAATAAATAAAAATATGTCTCTCTCTTCACTAAAGTACGCCTACGTGGATTAAAAGCTACAGTATTTTAATAATAAACTTTTTTTTGTTTGTTAGGTTGAGTTAAGCCGTTAGGGCACTTTAAATTTAAATTCACCAACAAAATTTGGCCGTTGAAATCGGGTATCTCCACCCAATGGACCCATTCCCGATTAAAGTAATATTAATAATTATTTTAATTTTATATTTGTCTTAAAAAATTAATTTTGTTTTTCATTATTTGCAATTAATTATTTGGCTGAATTTTCATGTAATTTCTTAAGAAATGGTAAACATAATTACCATTTTCATAATCTACCAGTCAAAACTATTTATTAATTTATTCTCCATCTTATCACCTATTTAAAATATTAAAAAAAAAATTAAGTTATAATTTATAAATTTTATAATCTTCCCGTCAAAACTAGTTATTAAATCGCTTAGTTCTCCATCTTAATTTAAATTTGTTAGCTCAATATTTAATTCTTGCAAAAACTTATAGTTTTTAAATAATACAATCAAACATAGGATAAGGACAAAATTATAACCAAATATAACTTACATTAATTGACATTGACTTATTTATTTCAGATTTAAAATTCAATATATATATTGTTAAATGAACACGACTCTATATGATATTGTCCACTTTGAAGCTGACTTTGTTTTAGACTTCTCAAAAAGTTTCATCCTAACAGAGATAGTATTTCTGAAGCTCTCATGACTTTACTTTAGACTTTTCAAAAAGCTTCATCCCAACAGATATAGTATTCTTTAAAAATTTCATCCAACCGAGACTTAAAAGTTTCATCCCAACAGAGATAGCATACCTTACTTATGAATTCATATTGTTCACTTTGAAAATAAGTTCTCTAGACTTTGCTTTAGCTTCTCCCAAGAGGCCTTATATCAATGGAGATAGTATTCCTTAATTATAAACTTATGATCTTTCTCTAAATTAATCTTTCATACAACATATATATTTATACGTATATAAAATTATAATAATAATAATAAAATAAAATAAAATAAAAAAAAGTTGCAGGACCATGTTCTTCCTTTTTGCATATTTTTATATTATTTTTTACTCTTGCAGGTGAGCACCTTTTTCTCTTGTTTGAAATTCAAAATTTGAAAGCTTTCCAGTTTCCGACATGACAAAATAATACCCAGAACCCATATGCAATAATACAAGCATTTCTCGAGCTTGGGGTTTCTTTTTTTTTTCTTTTGTTTTTGTTTCTTGCAGTTGGGAGCTTCCATGGCAGATTCAACTTGCCTCATTCAGCACCCTTTCTCTTATACTTCAGGTTTTCCTAATGAATCCATGGAGGTCAGTCAGTCCCCACCATTCCCCTTCGTAATTTCTGTACAATTTGTTTCAATTCGGATTCCATTTCAATCATTTCTTCTCTGTCTTCCTCTCTGTTTCTTTTAGGGCAATCATCCAATTCATGCTCTTGGCCAGTCCGTCTCCTTCGGGAGATTCATGTCCGAGTCTTTGGCTTGGGATAAATGGTCCACTTTTTCCCACAATCGCTACGTTGAAGAAGCTGAGAAGTTCTCTCGCCCTGGATCTGTTGCTCAGAAGAAAGCTTTCTTTGAAGCACATTACAAGAAGATTGCTGCTCAGCGGGCTGCCGCCTTGCTCGAGCAAGAAAATGCTGCTGCGTCTTCCAACTCTGTCCAACAAACTGAAACTGTCGATGATGTTGGTGCCTGTGCTTCTCTGCAGACCGCAATGCCGTCCTCTGCCGGCGTCGAGCAACATGGCAGTTGCGACGGTTCTGATCCTAAGGAGGAGAAAGTTGGAAGCAGGGAGGTTGAGGGAGTTGATTCTGGCATTGCCCACCAAGTGTTCGACGAAATTCCTCAGAAGGTTGAGCCGAAAGTTAAGGTTGAGGGTGTTGATTTGAATGGTGGGTTGACTGAAGTTGAGCTCACTCGGACACCCCAGATGGAAAAATCTCTTCCTAAGGTATTCAAAATAATGTTGAGTTCATTCAAATATTACGAGTTTTCTTGCTATCTGATACTATTTGTGTTGTTGTTCCAGAGTTCCCGCCAGAATTTGGAGCACCCGTCCACCATTAGCAAGAAGAAAGCAGCTACTTCATACCCAAAGCTTCCGTTGTTCAATAGGTCATCGAAGATCCCATCTACGCCAGCCAAACCAATTGCGCCAGCTTCGACTCCAAAACAAGTAGCAAACAAACATGTAATGGAGTCTGCAGATAAAAGGAAGTCTACACCTAAATCTCTTAGGATGGCAGTGAACTTTACACCCATTCGAGAGCTCAACAAGCTAACTTCAACAGTCATAAGAAAGATTGAACGCTCAAGAGTTGGGTCCAATACTTCAAAACCAGCTAAAGATTGCTCAACTCCTCTTAGAACACCGAACACGGTTGCCACACTTTTCATTACTGTCTAGGAATGCATCTTTTGAGTATGGAGATTTTCTTCTTAATCTTTCTGTAATGTTTGGTGATCTGCAGGCGTTGAAGAATGTGCCCCATAAGCATCCTTCTACAACACCCTGGTCAGAAAAGAAAAGGTTGTAGCCTTTCTCCTGTCTGTCTGCTGCTCTTAAGAGGCCTCAACATGTTATCATTTAGTGAGAGCTGACCAAAATTCTTGTGTAATAATTGCAGAAACAAATCGTACTCGCCATTTTCATTCACACCTTTCAGCTTGAGAACCGAAGAAAGAGCAGCGAGAAGAAAGGAGGCAAGCTTTTGCTGCATTCTTGTCATGTGCCTTTTTTCAAATACAATAACAAACCTAACTGATTGCTTGTTTCTCCTCAATACTATAGAAACTTGAAGAGAAGTTCAACACAAATGAGTCACAAAAAAAGGTGCAACTTCAAACAAAACTAAAGGTAATCTCTTCATGAATTTTACTCAGTGAACTGTAACCGACTTATTGACATGGTAAGTCTCAACTTAACGGACTAACATTTCTGCAGGAGAAAACCGAAACAGAAGTAATAAAACTGCATCAAAGCTCCTGCTTCAAAGCTAGGCCACTGCCCAATTTTTACAGGGAGCGAAAAGCACAGATGAACAACGAGGTAAACTAGGGATTTTTGTGAGATTTCATATTAGTTGGAGAGGAGAACGAAACATTCCTTTTAAAGGTGTTAAAACCTAAAAAGACAATATCTGCTAGCGGTGGGCTTGGATTGTTACAAATGGTATTAGAGCCAAGTTTCGGACGGTGTGCCAGCGATGACGTTGGACCCCCAAAGGGATAGATTGTGAGATCCCACATTGGTTGGGAAAGGGGAATGAAGCATTCCTTATAAGAGTGTGGATTGTGAGATCCCACATTGGTTGAAAAGGGAAACGAAGCATTATAAGAGTGTGGATTGTGAGATCCCACATTGGTTGGAAAGGGGAACAAATCATTCCTTATAAGAGTATGGATTGTAAGACCCCACATTGGTTGGAAAGGAGAACGAAGCTTTCCTTATAAGGGTGTGGATTGTGAGATCCCACGTTGTTGGAAAGGGGAAAGAAACATTCCTTATAAAGGTGTGGAAACCTCTACCTAACAGACGCATTTTAAAACCTTGAGGAAAAGTCCGGAAGGGAAAGCTCAAAGAAAGCAATATCTGCTAGCTGGTGGGCTTAGCGGTTACAATTTTGCTGCGTATTTGGCACAATTTAGAGTAAAATCCCACATGCTGATTGCCTAATACAATAGGCAATGAATTGATATAATTGTTTCTGCCCCTTTCTTCCTTAGCAGGTTCCCAAGACTCATACCCCATCGCCAAAAGTAGGAAGAAAGATTAGTCCCAGAACAGGAGAAACCACAATGCCCCATTCTGGGTATATGCCTCCAGTTAAAAGCAGCAGAAGCATGAATAAGAGTGTTCAGGGAAAGGCTCGTTCTCTGTCACTACGAACTTTAATGTCTGCTCACGAGAACACATCTCCTAATATTCAGCAGTGAAGGTCAAGCAGCAGATTCCTTGATGAAAACCATTTTCATTTATTCATGAGAGGTATGCAGATCTCGACGTGTATCCATTTTGTTCTACTGGTATATCAGTCAATCTTTATGTAACAAAGCCTTGTTTGATATGAACTCTACTGTATAAAAATGTCGGTATATGTAAAGAACATTGATTTGATGGGCTATGAAGTTATCATTATTCTTCAGAATTCAACAAAGACTAGCCTGTTCCCAATTTACTGCCTCTTCTACTCTTAGCTTGCCTGTCTTTCTTCTACCAAACACCAAATAATCATGTCCTCCACGACGAATTCCACTTCACGGCAACTTATACTTTATATAGAAGGGGTTGTGCGAGAGATTTTCCCTGTTTTGCCTCTCCTTTTTTTTAAGCCCATTTGTAACTGTTTCTTTTTTTTTTATTATTATTATTATTTATTATTTATTATCTTGGTTGTCTCTTAAATGGAAATATAAAAATTTTCAATTTTTATCTAGGTAATTGTTGAGTTAGCTCTTAATCTTTTAAATTTTAAAATTTTTATCTTTTGGTGTGTTTGTTTTTTAATTATGGCATTCTCTAACAAGTATTATGATAGTTTATTGACTTAAGTCCAATAATGAAATTAGGTCCTAATGGCTCTATCCTTTCCTAGACCAAATTCCATCCATAGAATAGCTTTTTCAAGAAATACGAGACATCTAAATCATACAAGTAAAGAGATATATTCATCGATAAGAAATTGTTAAGAAATTGTGATAAAAAAAATTGAGATTAAACTGGCTTTATCTTTTCTCAATCTCAATTAGTAACATATAATATGATAATACAAAGATATCATGCTATTGTCTTTTGCAAGCCCAACTCATATTTCAACTCTAATTAATTACAGCTACCAAATATAGCTCACTGGGGTTATTTTTATTTTCAATGTCATCACAACATAAACAATTAAGACCTAGGTAACGCCTCAACACGCACCACTAAATATGTTTATATTTACATCGAAATCTTCAGTGAAATTTGTTTCATCCGTAATAGTTGATAAATCAATGCGTTTTTATGCCATGATTGACAAATTTTTACTCCAACCAAACACCTTTCGGCTACACATTAGAGAAACCTAACCTTATACACCTTCTGACTGTGAGCCATCCGGAGGCGCAATAAGTGCCTCTCTGCTCTCTTCATCGGCTTTCTGAGACACAACAGGCGTCTTGCCAGGATATAGTACGTAATGTTGAAGCATGAATAGAAGATCAAAGAATATACTTATCTGCAAAAATTTAAACAACAGCAACTCATAAGTATCAAGTAAATAATTTGGTTTTGTTGGACTGATGATATCAATGAGATTAACAGATCTTTCCGTTCTATTTTTTCAATGCATAGAAATGGTCTCAACTGCATTGTTAAACAAGAAGTTTTGGGCTTGGTTAATTTATAAATTTCTGCAGCTCTAAGCGTCCAAGGGTATTAAACATTTATCATAGAAATAAAGAGGAATTCATACCAAAGAGAGCAATGTCTTCCCAATATTGCCATAAAAGTTTACCCATGAATCTGGAAGAAAAAGAAGTTGAATTTATGTAAAACCCAGGTCAAAAAAATTTCAGACGCTACAACCAAAAGGCAAAGACAAAGATAGCATACTTTGATCTATGGACTGCACTGCCATCTGAGCGTAATTTGCCAATCCACCCAGAAAGTCGAGTAGTATGTTGCCAATGCTGAATCCATCAGTGCTCTTCCGCAAAAAGTTCATGATTGCCTTTACAATGCGTTATTAGTAAGCATCAAAACGTACCCAAATTCACTTATAATTTAACTGAAAGAACGCAATTACTTGGACAAAAGATAACAGGCTCAGGCATGATAATTTGTTGCTCCTATTCATGTAAACTTTTAATCAAGTTAAAGCTGATTAATTTCCGTTTTCCACTTTCGGCAGACCCAACGATGGACAGTCACAAAGGGCTAAAGCCAATTCCTTGAATGAACTAATCAACCTAATTTGGTCATACGTATTCTGGTAGTGGACTGATGGGTCAATGTCTTTTTTTATAACAAAATTTAAACAAGCAAGAAAATCTCACCTGAGGTATGTATTTAATAGCCGTCATAAATACTTGAATTGAGCTGCCAAAATTAAGGAACTCGAGGTTAAATGACAAACTAGACTTGGGATTCTCTACAATGAAGCCACAATTTGAATGACCAAAAAAAAAAAAAAAAAAAAAAAAAAAAAAANAAAAAAAAAAAAAAAAAAAAAAAAAAAAAAAAAAAAAAAAAAAAAAAAAATATATATATATATATATATATATATATATATATATATATATATAACCCATTAAGTTGGAAATAGAAGTTGTTTAACAATGTCAAACCATCAAAAAGACGTATAACATAAGTGGAAGGACAAGACATTCTCCCAACAAAGACCTATAGAAGTAACAAAGAGATCCCTAATTGGCTCGAGTAAGCTTTCTGTCAGCTATATGCCTCAATCTGCAAGTTTGAGAGATGTTTCACTAACCCACAAGATCTTTTTTTTTTTTTTTTTGGATCTTCTGCTTATGGGAGTTTCAATACATCCAAGACAGAATTAAAAAAGATAACCCCCAAAGAACTATCTCGCATCATGTATGATCTAGTTGCAGTGCTTTATCCAAAGGTTTTTCCTCATTTCATGTACTATATAAGTATACAACTTGGTTAGTGTAGATTCATCCCCGTTTCTGGCAGAGCAGATATTGCACCTGTCCTTCTACTAGCTATTAATGAAGTGATTTCATTTCGTATCCAAATAAAATATAGAATCCAAGAGGAAGATAAATACACAAGGATGCAATCAAAGAAGTCCATCTAATAACCCAAAACATGACCTTTTCTAGGATCTAACCATTACATTTCCACCTATTCTCAAAGCCACTACAATTTCTCTCTGGGAAATTTCCTAAAAAGACATCTTCAACTGTCATCATCAAAGTTCTTAAAGGGGGAAAATCTGTCATTATCAAAGAAACATTTTCCAGAGTTTATGGCCGAAAAGAGTTTGAAGAAGCAAATCTTGATTCTTGCACCACTATATCTGGTTGAATAACAGGAAAAGGTATCCCGTGCTTTCCTAGAAACCTATAGCTAGGATATTGCAAATAAAAGTGTTTAAATGTAGAATCTCTCTTTTTGGGAAGTTATTATGTAGCAAAGAAATTCAACAATTTACGTACTAGGACAAACACCAATCAGATTTTTTAAAATTTTGTGGTAGCTTTTCACATCCTTATAAGTTATAAGGTATTATAGAATTCCTGTCATAGGTGTTGACTCGACCGATTCAGTACATAATAGATCAAAGATTTAAAGTGTCAACCAATAAAATATCACCATTCAGGAAACTTCTTAAGAACCCCCTTACTTGAATATGGAGATTAACCAGAGCCAAGACTGGCTAGACAGACCAATGAAGAAACAAATTGCAGCAAATATCCATACGACAGTCACAATTGTAAGCGATATTTTGGAAACTATCTGAGTTCCACGCTGCAAAAGTAAAAGTAATTAATATATGTTAGCAAAATCAATCTTTAAATAGACCAGCGGATAGAACAAATATAAACTTAGAGAAGAATTCCAAACGGCTAACATCATAGATCACAATTTGGAACAACGTGATTGCCGTCAACAGAACAGCGTGTATAGAGAAAGCAACATCATTTGCAGCAACAGGTATCATCTGAAAGATCCAAGAAAATCAACAAGATCAGCAGAAAATACAAAGGTAGAAGGAGAAATTAACAAATGAAGTGGAATACCTGTAGTTAATATACTAACGTGTAAGAAGAAATTAACAAAAATTTACAGTATCAAACACAGTTCTAGATCGAGATTACAATGTGAAATAGTTCCATCTAACATGTGGAGATGTTAAACACTAACACACACAAATTCACACCAAGTAGCAGGACATTGAATCCAAACTTAAACATCCAGATTTTATAGGCAAATTATGTTTGTTAATTTTAAGTTCAACACAATAAAACCGGCAATAAAGGCGAGATATATCCACCGATGCAACAATTAATTCCAACATCAAAACATGACCGCACGATCACACACAACGAGAAAACAAAAAGGAAAAGGAAGCAGAGTCGAAGAAGTCCAAAACCTGATCGAAACCATACTTCTCAAAGTACTGTTTCTGAACAGCGGAGCTGAAGTAAAGCGAGGCGTTATATATCAAATATGTCGAGTGCTTAGTCAAGTTTAACAGCACGAAATCAAAATTCAGTCCAACGACACTACATAACACAAAAAACAATGAAAAATCAGGAAGAAGAAGAAGAAGGCGGATGGAATAAACAAATGGAAATCAACGAGAAGTACCTCTTCCTACGGAAATTTAAGATGACTTGAGGATAGAAACTGATGGACCAGGAAACGAAGGCGAACCATCCCAGTACTTCGTAGGTAATCTCGAGAGGAATCGAATTCCACGACGCCATTTTTCTTCGTTTCCTTGTTTCGGCTAAAGGCAGATGAAACAAAGAAGAATGAGAAATTTATCGTCGCAACCTGAAATTCGATTCGTTAGCCGATGATGAAATTCAGAAGCAGAGAAAACGACGAGGCGGATGGTTACCGCCTGATCAATGGGAGATTCCACCGGGAAGTTCTTCCCTCGCAAATTTTCCTGTCCTTTCTTTTTTTTCTTCTTCTTTTTCTTTTTCTTCTTCAAATATTAATAAATAAAAAAAATAGAAATGGAATATAGCCGTGAAGAAAGGCACATTCATACGCTTAATTATTTAATTTCGTGCTTTCCATAGTTTTGCGCACCTTATCCCTATTTTATCAAATTAAAAAATAATAATAAAAAAAAAAAAAAACCAGTCGTCAGTCTCATAGTTTTAAAATGCGTCTACTACCCGATGGGTTTCCACACCGTTCCAATGAATGTTTCATTCCCCCCTCCAATCGACGTGAGATCTCACATATCATTTTCATACTTTTTTTTATATTCTTTAGAGGGTAAATGTTTTGACGTTCAATAGGCTAAAACTCGATAATGATCTTAATTGTGTTTTAAAGTATCTCATTCAATTATTCTAATGAGCCGTCAAGCCATGACAACAGTCGCCCATTGCACATTTTGGTTCATCGTTCAACAAACTTTGCACATCAAATACCTCGAACCAAGCAAATAGTAACAAGTCTCAATTCATTATTGTCGCTCACCCCTACTATCTAACCCTCTCCTCCATCGTCATCACTGATTCCAATTCTTCTACATGAAAGCTTAAACTCTAATTTTTTGTCATTGCAAATGTTTTTTTTTTTTTTTTTTTGTTAACTCAATGATGGGTTCACGGGTCGATGACTTAAATTTAAGTCATAGNGCAAATTTTTTTTTTTTTTTTTTTTTGTTAACTCAATGATGGGTTCACGGGTCGATGACTTAAATTTAAGTCATAGACTAAGTAGAATTATAAACATGAATAAAGACATAAACATCATTTACATAATCTAATAATCCAAAAATTAAATTAAAGAATATAAATCCATAACAACCCATCTTCCCAAGTAGTTGAAGAATTTGATTATTATTATTTTTTTTTTGTTCTGTTTCTTTTTTCTGGACATTTTTTTATGAGGGTATAGAAACTTTTTCGTAACGGAGCAAATGTGTTTTAAAATTGTGAGGTTAAAAACAACAGGTAATGGACTAAAGCGAACAACATTAGCTAGCGATGAGTCTGGATTATTACTAATAATTTCAGAGTCGAACACCAAGTGGTGTGCTAGCGAAAAACCTAAATGGTTAGATGAGATCCCCACGTCGATTGGAAAAGAAAACAAAACATCTAACGATAAGTAGCCCACCAACTCAACACATGGGACCATCGTATCTGATGGCTCTCTTTTTCCTTTAGAAAACAAAACATCCCATGCTCTTTTGAGCTATCTTCAACCCTCCCCTTTTTGCCTCACATGGGTTGATACCCTTTACATTACCCAACCACCCTTCCAAATGTTAGTTTTATTTCCATTTTGTCCCCAATAATGTCCTTACTCCCATTAATAAAAACCCTACTTCCTCTACATAATTTGTCTACCGACAAGAAATAACTATTTTAAAAGTACAGTGACCAAAATAAATTTAAAATTTTAAGCTCTCGAATGAAGTCCTAAAAAAACGACAGTTCTCCGACCCCGAAAAGTGATTTATATTAGGGCCCCGCAATCAAGCAAGCGTGTCTCCAAACACTCACCCCCATGTGCAGCTTTCCCTCCATCAAATCCGAAAAATAGTTCGGTTCCCATAATTATTTAATCACATTTGTCCCAACATGTCTTATTATCTCCCATTATATAAAACCCCTCACCCATCTCCATTCCTTTCAGCTCACACACAAACAAACTCAAGTCACCTAACATGATGAAGCTCCGGTCTAAGAGGTTCTGCACAGCCTCCACTTTCAGGCTTCCAAGCTTCGTCACCCGCTGCAACAAGAAGATCAAAGTCGCCGACGACCACCACAACGACATCGTCCCCCTGTCCGAAATCAAGTGGGAGCTCCGCCCCGGTGGCATGCTTGTCCAGAGAAGAGAGATCCCCGCCCCACCCACTTTCACCCGAGATCAAACTATCACGGTTAGAGTCTCAACCGTCTCCCAATCCCACGACATTTCAATCCAACCGATCTCAACTTTTGGTAAGTCCAGTTAAAATATCAAATATAAACTGTCTGGTCTCTACTATAAATACTCCTTAACTCATAGTGTCTTGTAATCTCTTTTTTATTGTTTTTAATAAAGAGTACGAGTGTTTCAGGGGAATTGAAGATGATTCTATCAATGGTGACCGGTTTGGAAGCAAGAGAGCAAAGATTGCTATTCAAAGGGAAGGAAAGAGATGACTGTGAGTATCTACACATGGTGGGAGTAGGAGACAAAGACAAGGTTCTTCTGCTTGAAGATCCAGCCATCACAGAAAGGAAGCTTCATGGCTTGGCAGCATCCCAACCAATTAGTGTATAATTAATCACACTAATCCTAATTAATCCCAAACTAAACATGCTTTTTCATACCACTAACTCCAACAATTTCAAACGCCTTAATTTCTCGTATGTTTTTAGGACTCCGTTCTTGTATTATAGAAGAATCTGTAAGGATCGAGTGTCTCGAGTGTCTCGAGTTTAAATTTTAGAGATAATTAATGTATCTTCATCTTTTGTAACGGTTTAATTTATATACTTTAGGTACGTCGTTTTTTTAATGATAATTTGAAAGATAATTTAAAAAATGTAAAAGCTATGGTGTTTTAGTTTTGTATGTGGTGAGCTGACCCAAGCGTGCAAGCATGCGTTAAAGTTGCTGTGAAGTTGTCGGTTGCTATAAAATAAAACCGTCCCTTAAACTTATTTAAAAAACTTTTAAAATATTTTTAAATTTAAAAAAGAAATAAGTTTAATTAATACCTTAATTCTTTTAACTAACTTTAAAAACACAAAAATTTTAAATTATTTAATAAAAATTAATAATGTTAATACTTTTTTTTAAATATATTACTAAAATAAAATTTTAAAAGTTGAGTATATTTTTTTAGAAAGAAAAAAAAAAAAATAGAAGTATTTTTTTTATTATTAATTCAGCCATTTCTATTTAATGGTATTTCCCTATTTCTAATTTATTTCTAATAGTTCACACAATGTGAGCCCATTTTCTTGTCGAGCAAGCTTATTCTGATAGCTCCTTATATTGGACACCAATTATAATTATAGTTCACACACTATTGAGTCCCTTTTCTTGTCGAGTAAGTCTATCCGGACACCCATTAGAATCAGTAACCGTCACAGCAACATTATGTAAAACATAACGATACTTCACCTGTCTAGTGGTGTACGTGTCCGAACCCTCGTGAATCAACCCCACTATTTAATATAACTCTGCATCCTATCAGAATAATCTTCACTAACATGACCATTCGCAAGGATGTAAGAGAATGTTGGGGCTGAAGGGTAAATGAGTCGTTGGATCGTTTAAAATTTAAAATAACACTAAAGTTTCACTTATTTGTAATTCAAATTTTTATAATCATATTTGCAACATTATCTATAATTATGTTTTTAAAAAAAAAATGAAGAAAGAAAATAGAAGGGTAGACTGCATTTCCCAGAATGACCTTATGTCCAAAATGAACTGTTTGTTCACACGTTCTCAGCTTCTTTTCACAAAGCGACCCTGAAAGAGGGGTAGAAAAGTCACATAATATTAAGGATAGTAAAAAGTAAAAAGAGGTGGTAAATTAGGAAGGATGAAGAAAAGTTACCTTAATTCTTGGGCGCTTCTCAGCATTGAGCTTCCTAACTTGATAGCGAATGCGCTTGGAAAACAGCCGGCTCTGCCTCTTCTCTTTGTACCTCAGAACACTTGCTTCCCTTTCTTTCCCTATTTCTGGGACTTTCCACGCGTTATTCCCTTCGCTTCCCATTCCATTTCTCTGCATCAACACCAAACAATTTGAAGATCAACACATCTAAAACTCTGATTTTCAATGAAGTAAACTGATCTTACAACATTGGGGAGAGAATCGGAGCAGAGAGATGGATCGTCATGGAGATTCGGCACTGTCTGCGGCGATTCTCCATTGATGAAAAGTGGAGCTTTGTCCGACCAGGCATTCAATATCCCTTCATAATCCAGCTTCAACCATACATCCGCCGCTGTGCTTCTTGCTTCCTTCTTCTCCACCACTTCCGAATAACACACCCACCTCTCCTCCGCCCCCACTTCCCTCTCTCTGCTTCTCATCGCCGTCCGTACAAGTTCCGGCTCCGACCATGTATCGTTCTGGTGTAAAAACTTCTGCAGGCTGCTGCTGTTCTCCGGATGCAGGGGAAACAGAGTGAGCTGCTTCTTTGGCGGCGATGGCGGGTCGTGGATCATCTTCAGGGGAAAAATTAGCTGAGGAATTTGGGTCGTCTTGTTTTGGTTCTGGATTTACGAATCGGATGCTTGATTAGGGAAATTTCATTGCTGACGCTCATTTCTCTCGATCTTCTTTAAACAACACACACACAAATTTCACTCTGTTTGCAACAGACAGGGGAAAGAGTGCAAAAAGCGAAGCCAAGGAGGCGGGAGGGACCCAGTTGGTGACGTGTTCGGTCTCTTGACACGTGGAGAGAACAGATTGGGCGGGAGTGGATTTTGTGTTTTTATCCAAATTTCCCTTTGGATAGAATCGTGGGGGTGTTTTTGTAATTTTATTATACTTATTTTTTCTGAAAACAATTTATATTTTTGCCCCCATTGGAAAAAAATAGTAATATTCTATTTTAATTTACATCCACGTCAGTGCAACGGTTGTTTGCCAGATCTTGATATTGATAGTATTGATTAAATGAGAAACAGAAGTGAAAGAATTAAAAAGATGGATAGAGTAGTGGAGGATCTTATGATAATCACTCTTTTGAATTATCAGAGAATGGTGAAATACATTAAGTATGCAACAGAACCATAATCTCTTCAAATTCAATTCAAACCCATCTCATAAAATTTAAAAGTTTAGAAGGCAAACAATCCAGCAACGCCCAAAAGCCCCGCAACGGTGGCGGCTGACACTTTCTGGAACGAAGCATCACTGGGCGGAGAATCAGCGGGTGAATCACTTGGTGCATCGGCCATATCTTCGTCTTCGCTGACGGGTCCGGCAGCAGGTCCGCTTGGGGAAGGTGGAGATGACGCATCAGCATCAGACTCGGGGGATCCAGCAGGGGAATCGGCAGAACCCTCATTGCCGGCAGGGCCAGAAGCAGGGCCGGAAGCAGGGCCATCGGCAGGGCTGGAAGCCTTAGGGGCACCGGCCTCAGCCTCAGGGGCACCGGCATCAGCCTTGGGGGCACCGGCATCAGCCTCGGGGGCACCGGCATCAGCCTTGGGGGCACCGGCATCAGCCTTGGGGGCACCGGCATCAGCCTCGGGGGCACCGGCATCAGCCTTGGGGGCACCGGCATCAGCCTCGGGGGCACCGGCATCAGCCTTTGGGGCACCGGCATCAGCCTCGGGGGCACCGGCTTCAGCCTCGGGGGCACCGGCTTCAGCCTTGGGAGAAGAAGCAGCTCCTTTGTGAGCATGGGCAGGGGATGGAGCGGCAGCTGCGGCAGTCTTATTTTCAGCAGATTTGGCGTCAGAGGGTTTATGGTCATCGGCCTTGGGTGATGCGGCGGAGACAATGCCGACAACGACGGCGAAGACAAGAGCAAGGAGAAGCAATTGGCGGGCCATTGTTGCTGATTTTGTTAAGAGATGGGAAGAAGAAGAAAGAGGGAATTTATTTAGATAGGATTCTGAAGGTTGCAGAAATCCTCTAAGGTATATAGAGAAAGACTGCAAGACCAGAGAATGAGTTTGAAGGAGGAAAGGGGAATGGCATTTAAAGGGGTTTCCGGCCGACGGCGGAGGATTCCGTTTGGAGTTCAGAGGCTCGCCGGATTTCGCGGATTTCGCCATTTTCAGTTGCCTGCAACTGCAACCGGGTCTTCCGGCCAGAATCTTAACTGTATTTAGGATCTCTTCTCTACAATGGCGGGAGGGAAATTCAGTTTAATATAATTTTATATAATATAGTGTGAATTTGAAAAATATATAATATACATATTATATACAAATGGATCTATCGGTTCACGAAACCGACCCGGATGATGACGCGAACCCATTACCCATTTGTAGATGGGGCTGCATCAACCGCCAAGAAATTGAAACTAGAAACTGAAACATGGATCAAATCGCTGGTGTTCTGCCGTCAACGGTGCCGGACTAAGGAGGAATGCGAGGACACGATTCGAAGAAATCTCCGAAGTATGAACAACAAATAAATTGTTTCCTGTTTAATTCGTTTATTCTAATGCTTTTTTAGCAGTTCTCTACTACCGAAATGTCTGTTCTAGGTCTGTATTTTTTCCCTCAATGGATTATTGAATCTATTCCTGCGTGCCTCAGCTCCGATGATGAAGTTCTTGATAGAGCATTTGGAGAAATCCGGATGTGGAATCGGGGATAAGTTCATTAAGAATTCTTCTCATGGTAGAACTTCAAATCTCTGTGTACGCTCATGCTAACTTGAATCTGATCTTGGCAATGATTTCTGGAGGAGTGTGTGAGGAGAAGAGTGATGAAATCAGTGGCTGCTAATCCTTACTGCTCAGAAGCTGCTGCAAAAGATGCCATGGAAGCTGTCTGGGATGTTTGTTATAATGATACACAGCCATTTGATAGATCTCCCTGAAGAATGGTTTATGCTCTCATTTCATCTGCAGAGAACAAAGCCGCCGCCGCTCCTAATTTAATGGCGCAGTGCCAAAAAGAGCAACAGGTTTTTGTCTCGAAATCGGAGGTTTAAATATTCATATACACTGCTTATTAATACTCGTTCCAATTTTTGTCAGTAAATTTGTATGTTAGAGTCAAACAAACTCATCTGATGTGAGTCGTGTAGAGCAGAGCTTAGAGTGGATCGCCAGATTTAACATGATGCACAGATGTGCTTTGTTTCTCACGAAACGTGTGTGGCAACTCCGCCCCTTGGAGGAGCCCTTTCAATCTCCCAATTTCTCTTATATTCTATTTCTTCTTCTTCTTCTTCTTCTTCTTCTTCCTTCTCCCTTGTAATTCTCTCCACCTCTTCTTCCCCATTTTCTCCATTCTCTCTCTCCCTCTTCTTCCATGGCCCTCGGAATCGAAGCTCGACTGCGTTCTAGCAATGGGGGGTGTGTTATGCCGCCCGATGCCCATTTCTCCGATGATGGGGTTTCTCGCAAATCCAAAGTTACCGTCGTTGGAAGTGGCAATTGGGGCAGTGTGGCGGCCAAACTCATCGCCTCTAATGCCGCTAGGCTGAGCTCTTTCCATGGTGTTGTCTTGAACTTCTTCTGAAATCTCATGATTTGTTTGTTATTGTTGCTGGATTTCTATTTTCCCCTTTGCATTTTGAATTATTCATTACTTTTATTGGATTCCAGATGAGGTTAGAATGTGGGTGTATGAGGAGACTCTGCCTACTGGTGAGAAGCTGACTGATGTTATCAACCTCAACAATGTAATGTTCTGTTGATTCATTACGACCCCTTTCCATTTTAGGGAATTTAGAGCGTTACAGATTAGTGATTCTTGGACCTTTATTAACAGGAGAATGTTAAGTATCTCCCTGGTATAAAGCTTGGCATGAATGTTATTGCAGATCCAGACCTAGAAAATGCAGGTCTCATTCTAATCTTTCTGAGTTAACGTGGTGAATCTGCCATGAATTGTGACTCTAATGGGTTGAATCTCAGTGAAGGATGCTAATATGTTGGTGTTTGTGACTCCCCATCAATTTGTGGAGGGGATATGCAAGAGAATGGTTGGAAAGATAAGGAGAGATGTAGAAGCTATTTCACTCATCAAAGGAATGGAGGTGAAGAAGGATGGTCCATGCATGATTTCTTCCCTCATCTCCCAGGAATTGGGTATCAATTGTTGTGTTCTTATGGGGGCGAACATAGCAAACGAGGTTCTAAAACTTGTCCCAATTTTCAGGTCATTTCTTGTTCCGTTTTGTTTTATGATTCTTGAACTGTTCATGCAGATTGCTGTAGAGAAATTCAGTGAAGCAACAGTGGGCTACAGGGAGAACATGAGAGAGATAGCTGAAAAATGGGTTCAACTTTTCAGCACTTCCTACTTTGTTGTTACTCCTGTAAGTACAGTTCATGACCTCATGTTTTATTCAAGCAATCCTTGTTAGCCTTCTAATGGTGAAATATTCAAAGGTCCAAGATGTTGAAGGAGTTGAAATGTGTGGAACTCTTAAGAATGTTGTGGCATTAGCAGCAGGTTAATCATGAACCTTCATCATTTGGCTTCACTTTTGCTGCTTATAATGAGCAACAGCCTTGAAAAATTTGAACATGACAGGTTTTGTTGATGGTTTGGAGATGGGAAATAACACGAAGGTACAAAAATTAGTTCTAAAAGTTCAAAAGGTAACAACCTGAATGTTTATCATATTTTGACTATTTTCACTCAATTGGGTAGGCTGCAATTATGAGAATCGGTTTGAGAGAGATGAGGATGATTTCCAAGCTTCTGTTTTCATCTGTCAAGGACAGTACTTTCTTTGAGAGTTGTGGAGTAGCTGATCTGATTACAACGTGCTGTATGGATAAATTCTTCATTCCTTTTGTTCTTCTTCCATACTCTCTGTCTGTCTTCTTCTTCCATTCTTCCATTCTCTCTGCCTGTCTCACTTAGCCACATCCGTTGGAGAGAGGAACGAAACATTCCTTATTAGGGTGTGGAAACTTCTCTCTAGCAGACACGTTTTAAAACCATGTGGCTGACGGTGATATGTAACGGGCCAAAATAGACAATATCTGTTAGCGGTAGATTTGGCTTGTTACAGATGGTATTAGAGCCAGCATTGTGTGATGTGCCAGTGAGGACACTGGGTCTCCAAGTGGGGTGGATTATGAGATCCCACATCCGTTGGAGAGGGGAACGAAGTATTCCTTATAAGAGTGTAGAAACCTCTCCCTAGCCGACAGTTTTAAAATCGTGAAGTTGACGAGCGATACGTAACAGGCCAAAACGGACAATATTTGTTAGCGGTGGGTTTGGGCTCGTAACAAATGTGTTTTTGGCAGTGGGAGGAAGAAACAGGAAGGTGGCAGCAGCTTTTGCCAAGAATGAAGGGAAAAGGTTAGTATTGCTACTCAGAAACTTGGATCTTCAACATGGATGCTGCCATGTTTCATCACCGCTGTATATGATTTTTGCCTTCTCCCATTTAGGTCCTTTGATGAACTTGAAGCAGAGATGCTACAGGGCCAAAAATTGCAGGTTTTTGTAATCATTTAGATACTTTTAGAAAGAAAATGTGATAGGACGAACAGGAAAGGAAGATGCTTGTTTGTTTCTTGCTAAAATACTCTCCAGAGCTGATTTTATTACACTTTGAAGGGTGTCTCCACTGCAAAGGAGATGTACGAGGTTTTGAACCACCGTGGGTGGCTGGAGCTGTTCCCACTGTTTGCATCAGTCCACGAGATCTGTATCGGACACCTCTCCCCCTCAGCCATCGTCGAGTATAGCGAGCGCAAACCCAACTTCTGTGTTATTGATGGCCATGCTCAGTAATTCAAACAAGACACTGAGAAAGTGTGTCAATGTCAGACTGGGATTTGGTTCATCTTTAGAAGTAAATGTACAGAGATTGCTGAGATTCTCAAAACTTTGAACTGTTTCAGATGTTCAAGAGAATCTCCTATTTTGTTGGAAGATAAGAGTGGTTAGTGCTGTGTAACTCAAAGATCCAAACCTGTAAGTTTCTTTAATGGAAATTCATGATACATATCAGATCAAAACTTCTTTTCTGATTCATTCTCTAACCTCTAAGAATCTTCCAGTTGCAGTAACTTATTGAGTAAACTCCCATCTGTTGGAACCTTCCAACAAACTCCCAGAGTGACTTATTGATTAACCAATGTGAGAGATCCTATCATAGTTGGAGAGAGGAACGAAACATAGATCCTATCATAGTTGGAGAGAGGAACGAAACATAGATCCTATCATAGTTGGAGAGAGGAACGAAACATAGATCCTATCATAGTTGGAGAGAGGAACGAGAGGAACAAAACATTTTTTATTAGGGTGTAGAAATCTCTCTCATTATTAGGGTGTAGAAATCTCTCTCATTATTAGGGTGTAGAAATCTCTCTCATTATTAGGGTGTAGAAATCTCTCTCATTATTAGGGTGTAGAAATCTCTCTCATTATTAGGGTGTAGAAATCTCTCTCATTATTAGGGTGTAGAAATCTCTCTCAAGTAAACAAATTTTTTAGGGAAACCCGTGAGGGAAAGTTCAAAGAGGACAATATCTACTAGCGGTGAGCTTAGACTGACACAAATGGTATCAGAGTCAAGCCAGACACCGAGGGTGTGCCAGTAAGGATGTTGGATCCCTAAGGGGGTGGATTATAAGATTCCACATCGGTTGAAGAGGTGAACGAAATATTCTTTATAAGGGTATAGAAATCTCTTTCTAATAGTCGAGTTTTAGAGGTGAAATCTAAAAGGGCAAGTCCAAAGAGGACCGACCATATTTCGACCCTTGTGCAGGTGTAGGTGTGTTAGGAGGTTCCTAATCCTCTCATTTTCAACTGCTACTATCCACCAAGCTGCCTTTGCATTCAATAGGGTGTCTCATTTTGCATTAATTTGATGGTTGAGCCATGGGCAGCACATATTGAAGTCCTACTCCCAAACTCCCACCACAAACTTTTTTTTTAATGATTTAAAAAAATTAAAATAAAAAATAATAATTTGGATCGTAAAGACAAAATTCAATGAAGTTCATAAAATACTCACCTTAATGAATTTGGGTAATATTTACAAAAAAAGAATAATAATAATAATAAATAGCTAAAGATGTCACTATTTTAATGACGTCACACAAATTTAATTTTTATGTATTAAATGTGGCCCCCATATGACATAGAAGTCAAGAGATTATTTTACATAAATTGGGCCTACTCAAATTGGAATTCAATCCTATTTAATTTATGGCCAATCTTTTTTATGTTTATTTTATTTTCTACATTAAATTTTCCATATATTTATTTTATAAATTTTTGGATAAAAGTAAACATCTAAAGCAGAGATCACATAAACAGAATTTAAGAAAAAGAAAAAAAAAAAAAAAAAAAGATTAGTAATTAGGTAAAGCTGGGAGGGAGAAAGTTGGGGGGAAATTTTGAAGGGGATACTGATGGTGGTTCGCAAGGCATTTGATGGAGCTTGGATTGATCTGAAGGAACAAGTAATTTCCGGCGAAAAGATCTCCCAAATACGCTTCGCCATCTCTGAATCGCTTCAGAACCTTGGAAATGGAGCCTCCCATGGCATTCACCAGCCGCGATTTCCTGAAAAGCTTTCGGAGGCTAGGGATTCTGAGCTTCTTCAACCTCCTCCCGATCGAAGCCCTTCGCATTCTGAAACCTCCAAACCTCCTCTGTTCTCCTAGTCTGGATCTCGCAAACGCCGACTCCAATTCGTCGCTGTGCCGCAGTCTCCGGTACCGGAACTTGGCTGCGGATGCGATTTCGAGGTCCGCCATGAAGGATTTGGAAGAAAATCGAATTGGTCCGTTGAGAAGCAGTGAGAGGGCATTAAAAGGGAGAGATAGAGAGAGATTGTTGAGAGCATTAAATGGCTTGGCTACTGGAGGTTGGGATTTGCATTTTCTGATCTAATCGAGAATGCATGATCAATTA
The DNA here is from genome assembly GCF_002738365.1 of Cucurbita moschata. NCBI lineage: Eukaryota > Viridiplantae > Streptophyta > Magnoliopsida > Cucurbitales > Cucurbitaceae > Cucurbita > Cucurbita moschata. The sequence continues at coordinate 1,765,079 of NW_019268523.1, read as the reverse complement.
TTGATCGAAACAATATGAATTTATTGTTGGAGTGAAATCGGTCCTGTTTGTTCGAAACTTGTTGATGATAGCAGCATGTCCCCCACCTAGTTAGGAATTGGCGGAAGTTCGTAGAAGTAACGTGCCCACCAAACGGCGCGACAGGCTAGTTGAATATCACACGGGGCTTATCTTATTGATGTTCATATATTAACTACCATCATTAATATCCACACCACCCGGGTTAGTTAAATGGGAACGACTGAGATTATATTTTCAATCTCTAACCTTTACCCTATCCCGACCCACTCCACTCAAATTTTGTAGAGAGAATCTCTATCTTGATTCTATAAGATCTCACACTCGATGGAGAGAAAAACGAAACATCATGGCATCAGAGCCATGTCCTAAACTTAGTCATGTCAATATTGAACAAAGAGGTGTGAGCCTCGAAGGTGTAGTCAAAAGTATCGAACAAAGGGTGTACTTTGTTCAAGGGCTCTAGAGAAAGGAATCGAGTCTCGATTAATGGGAGGCTATTCAAGCCTCGAGAGAGGCTTATAGTGTACTTTGTTTGAGGAGAGTAGCGTTGAGGATTATTGAAAGTGAGTCCCACATTGGCTAATTTAAGGAATGATCACGAATTTATCTCTAATAGACACGTTTTAAAACTTTTAAGAGAAACCTAGAAGGAAATAATAGTTATTATTTTAGTCAATAAATTATATATATATATATATATATATATATATATATATATTATTTGCCAATTGATTCCGTTTTCCCTCATTTTAAGTTTTTTTTAGACTATTCCTCTTGAGTGGCCATTGCGCCAGTTATTATTTATTGTTTATTTCCACGATTTAATTATTAAAAATGAAAGAGATAAACACGACCTATAATAGAAAACATTATTTTGCCTAAATAATATGTATATTTTTTAAAAAGACTATTCAATTTAAATTATGTTTCTTTAATTATTTTGTACTTAAAATTCTCATTTTCACATTTTAATTTAAGAAATAAATAAATTACACCCATTTCAAAATTCAATGATAGAAAATAAAAACAATATTGACTAATTAAAAGTTAACAAACGTGTCTATTAATTAATTAATTGAAAATATCTCTCTGTTCAAGGACATAAATTAAATTAAGTTAAAGTTTAATAAACTATGGTAGGTCACACTCTCGTTCAAAATATAAGATTAAAAATTAAAATTTTAACCTTTTGATCGAGATGTTAATGTCTTAATTGATTTAGTTAGGCTCGTGTTATTACTTAAAATAAAAAATGGTAAGAAAAAAATATGTAAACATCATATTGACTAAATAATTCATCATCGACGAGAGATGAATGTTGTTGGAAGAGTGGCAGAATAAACCAACTGAAAATGTAAGAGTGAACGTCGTGGAGTCTAAAGGGAGAAGGTTGAGCTACTCAAGTGAACCGTCCTACCTTCAACGTAGAGACAAAAGGGATAAGGTTGTGACGATGGTCTTATTATCCACACTTATGGTTAGAGGAATGGAGGATCGACCCAAGTTTTCATGAGAGTTGGCAGGTCCAACAGTTCATCACATGAGTCGAGATCGGAGATCACTAACTCGTACGTAATGGAATTACTTGTTTGTATAAATAATTTTGGGCATAATAAAATAATTTATCTTAATTAAAAAAAATAAAAATAAAAACTAGGGAGGAATCTGAAAGCAGGGGAGACTTTCCCAGGACCAGAGTGTCCTAATCAGCAGATCTCATGATGGCAAGCATGTTGGGTGGTGTAATATCCACTTCAAGCCGCTAAAATTGCGCTAAAGCTTCATAACTTTTTTGTTATAAAGGCATCGGATGTCTTCAATAATGCCCATTCTTTATTTATTTTTCTTCCAATTTTCAGCCTTCGCACGCCAATCGATCATGTGCTCCGCCTAAACCGAACCCCGTATTTTAGAGATACACCCACTTTACAAAACTCCACTGTTTCGCTTCAAATCCGCCATTGAAACCCAACTGTTCAACCCGTGCATCCATTTTTTTCTCTTTCAAGATGCTTCAATTTCTTCCATCTGCTTCCTGCTGAGGTACTTTTTGTTAGGTTTTGCATCAAATCTGAGAAATTGCCCACAAGGTGTTTGTTGAAATGCCTTTTTCTTTTTGTAGCAGCTATTTAGAATTTGGGATTTTGGGTTTGGATTAGCCGATGCTTATGTACTCTTAAGTGATTGTAAATTTGCAATGCTGGTAGCAAAGCTCAATCCATGGTGAAAAATTAGACAGACCCATGATTGTTTTTTGTTTAGGCTGTGCTGTGCCGAGTGAATTTTGTGTTTATTTACTTTCTATATTTGGCGTTTTCGTCGTTGGTAAATGAAGGGATATGGCTGAGGTGTCTGTAGACTAGACTTCGGTGTCGAAGAAACTTAACAGATAAGTCTATCTTCTAAGTCGGCTTGGCTTCACGGGTTTGCGTGAACCAGTCGTAGGTGCCGCCATTTGTTTTGGTTTCTGAATACGTTTTCAATTCAATATTTTCCCAGACACTTCCTCCTCCAATTCCTACACGCGTCTCCCGTATTTAATTATGTGTTTTTTTCTTTTCCATCCTCGATATTGTAACAATTCCTTGTAGATCGGGATTTTGATTTCCCTACAATTTTCATATCTTGCATTGAGATTGATAGAGCAGGATTTTGTCGGGTTCTTCTGTAGAGACTTTTTTGTTGTGCTTGATGGGGGCCAAAAGTTCAAAGGAGGCCTCGACCTATCGCTCAACTTCTTCTTCCTCATGGGGTGGTGGTGGTGGTGGTGGCGGTGGTGGATATTCTCAATCGTCATATGGACATGAGACCCCAAGTTATGCGCCTCAGCAATCCTATTCTTCTCAGCAGCATTATACTTCACCTCAAGAGTGCTATGGGAACGTTGATAATGGCAGGAGGTTGGATAGAAGGTACTCGAGGATTGCTGATAATTACAATACTTTAGAAGAGGTAATGTGTGGGTTTAGGGTTTGAATAGGGATTGATTGAAACATATCTGTGTATTCATTGAATCTTAGACTTAATTTGCATCTGTTGAATCTAATCTTCTTTTCATAGATTAAGTAACTTCAAGTAATTTGAGCGTTCTTAAATGAAAAATGATGCTGTAATTTGGGGGCTTTGCTTTGTTTTGCTTTGCTTCTTTCTGGGAAAAGGGAACGCTTTGTGTTTTTGTGCTTATTTACTGGCTTTGTACTTACGAGCCAAAATTTTAAAACTGAATAAAAAAGAAGTTTTCAGAAACCTGTTATTCATTTGGAACTTGGATTTGAAAAGTATTTTTGAATAGTAGACATTGGTGAAGGAAAAGTTCAATTTTTAGAAATAAATCATCATCAGACCGAGGCTTAGACGGTGAAGTAACCTTCTGTCCTTTCAGGTAACAGAAGCTCTTGCGCGTGCTGGCCTGGAGTCTTCCAATCTTATTGTTGGCATTGATTTCACCAAGAGCAATGAGTGGACAGGTGAAACATTAATTTCTGTGCCCAAAATTGCAAAATATTGCCTATCATTTGTGGTGGGACATTCTAAGTTGACCTTTATATTTTCAAATAGGTGCAATCTCGTTTAATAGACGAAGTCTACATCACATTGGAGACCACCCAAATCCTTATCAACAGGCAATATCAATTATTGGAAAAACATTGGCTGCTTTTGACGATGATAACTTAATTCCCTGCTTTGGGTTTGGAGATGGTTGGTATCTGTTCTTTTCTTTGCAGAACTCTTGATGAATAAAAAATGTTGGTGCTGACTTTTCTGAATTGGCAGCGTCAACTCATGATCAAGACGTCTTCAGTTTCTTCCCAGAGGAGAGGTTTTGCAATGGATTTGAAGAAGTATTAAGTCGTTACCAAGAAATTGCCCCACATCTACGACTTGCAGGTTTGTCGTATACATGTTTCTTTCTTATATTTGAAGAACTTGTCCCTTTGATATGGATTTTGATCCTGGATTTGTGATAGGACCAACATCATTTGCACCCGTTATTGAAATGGCGATGACCATTGTCGAGCAGAGTGGTGGTCAGTACCATGTTTTGCTAATAATTGCTGATGGACAGGTAGGTCTAAATGTCTGATTCCCTGCTTTTAATACGTTGACTTAGGTACTAGAAGGTGTTAAACGAAGCAACTTGCTTGTTTTCTTCTTCTACTATTACTATTGGTTTGCTGCTACTAAGGTAGAAAATGAAATTTAGAGGGACTGACGTCTTCTGGAACCTAAAAAAGTGGTGGTAGTGTCACGGTCGGTGTACGGTGTGTACAGTGCTCAATGATAATAAAAATTAATATAATGACAACATTCTTGGGATGTTTTGCGAAAATTGGGAACGTGTTTGAACTTTTCGAAAAATAAGTTATAAAAACCTGTGTCTAGTTTGCGCGTTTATGAGTTAGTGATTTGTAAAAATTAGTATGTAATATGAAAGGTGGATATCATCAACCTGGGTTTGTGTAACCTATGAGATTAACTCTAACCCATACCTTAGGATGAACAAACTTGCATTTGAGATATAGAATTATTGTAAGCCTAGGTTACACAAGCTTGCCTGTGAGCCGAATACCCATAATGTCCAAGGGAATGGTTCTTCAATTACCATCTTCCTAGCAGACATGCGTGGACGAAAAAGGGGGTGGGGTTGGACAGGGCGGATTCGTTGTGTTATCTAAGAATCTCTATGCTCTCATCTCAGCTACATGTTTCTTGCTCGGACTTTTGTTCAAGTAATTGGATTATCTGTTTGCTTCTTCACGTCTTTTAAATGTGCTCCCCTAGCTCAGGTGACTAGAAGTGTAGATACAGAACGCGGGAGGCTTAGTCCACAGGAACAGAAGACTGTTGATGCCATTGTTGAAGCAAGGTGAAAATGGAGTTCTTACATTCCTCCTGCTCCCCTGTTTACTCGAAAGCTCTAAGCACTCGTATCCATGTAATAATAATATATGCTCTCATTTCACTACAGCAAGCTCCCTCTCTCCATTGTTTTAGTTGGAGTTGGAGATGGCCCCTGGGATATGATGAGAGAATTTGACGACAATATCCCATCGCGTGCATTTGATAATTTTCAGGTTAGTACTCTTATTTCAATCCATCTTTACTTGCATACCGACATACCTATTCGTGTGTGCCACATAAATACGTACATATGCATATGATATATGAATACGCAAACTTAGATTCTTACTACGCAGTTGTTATATTTTCCTCTTCCGTCCTGTCCCGTCCAGGTTCTGTTTTGTTTTTTCATTAACTTCTCTCTCTGTGTGTGTCTAGTTTGTGAATTTCACGGAAATTATGTCGAAGAATATACCTACATCTCGGAAAGAAACCGAGTTTGCTCTTGCAGCATTAATGGAGATTCCAGCCCAGTACAAAGCTACAATAGAACTTGGTATTTTGGGGTAAGATACTATTTCCTTTTTTTGCGTCGGAAGTAACTGTTTTTCTAGATTGATTATTATTCTCTCTTAATATTGGGACTCACATTTATGAAAACTTTATATCAAGTTACAAAATAATCTTTTCTGATATTAAGTTAAATCAAATGGGAAACAGTTCTTGCTTAGAGCTTATCTATAAATTTTTTAGGAACGGGTTTCAAAAATGATCCTCACGTCTCTCGTTCGTTTCCATTGATGACGTTTTTGTGTACTCGAGCAGTGGTTGCAAGGGCTTATCTCCCCAGAGAGTTGCACTTCCTCCACCGGTCTATGGCACAACAGCTTGTTTTAGTAGTTCAAAGCCTACCTGGTCTTCCAGTTATGAGCCAAGCGTGCCTTCTTTCCCCGGAAACGGACATCCTACTACTACTAGTACAGCTCCTCCTGTAACAAGCTCAACTTATGATAACCAGGTTTGTTAGATATTATTCTTGGCCGTCATGATTTCTTTACCCATTTTTTTTTAATTTTCTGTAAATTAAACGGAACATGCTTATCGTATAATGCAATATTTCATACTACTAATTGCACTTTGACTTCAATTCAAATTGAGCGTCCTTGTTGTTTGGCCTCGTGCAACAATTACTACTTTTTCGTGTTTCGTATGTTTTCTGTTATGAGAAATTGTCGTGATTTTATTCGATAGCATGTTCGTTATGCATAATCTGAATTTGTTTCCCCAACCAAGTTCAACAGTATCTGGTGTGGCCGTACCATCGCTGGTTTGATTCTCTGACCCTTCATCACTGTCTTGAACATTAACTTGAACATGGCTCAAATGATTAAATACATATGCTCTCGAGTATGGGGAACCTCTAGAATGATTAGTAACTTTTAGCAACTCCCTTTGATATTTCAATGAAATTTCACCCTTACTTTCTTACTTTTGAATCTGAGAAGGGGCTAACATTCTACTGTTCTTGAACAGCTCTGCCCCATTTGCCTCAGCAATCCAAAGGACATGGCTTTCGGCTGTGGACATCAGGTGATATTTATGAAAATTTGTTTGAACTTATTGATGGAATGAACATGAATCAAGAATCCAAAGTTGAATGTTTGTGTGTTTGTTCATCCCAGACGTGTTGTGAATGCGGACAAGATCTCCAGACATGTCCGATATGCAGGAGCGCCATCCACACCAGGATAAAGCTCTACTGAAGCGTCTCTGCTTACTTTGCTGTAATTCTTTGTAATTTATTCCTTGATTGAATCCATTGGTCCATGCATGTTTGGGTTATGTTCTTCAAATACACCATGCGAGCTGGCCATTGAATTGCATAGTCGACGAATTTGTAGAACCCGCGTTCCAGTTTAGTCATACTCGATGCAATCTTCGAATCCGTCTGGATTAACTTTTTAAGTGTTATTTTTCCTTTTTGTACTTGAAAAAAACATTCTTTAAGCTCCTAGAAAGTCGATCCAAATAAAGATGGTAATTTGTTAGAGATAATATTGGAAGTTTTATTTATTTAAATTTTTTTTAAAGCTTATTACATATGAAATTAAAAATTTTAAAAATGGAATGAAATCTGGTTTTTAAAATTTTATTCTGAAATTAAAATGTTTAAATTCTTATACAAATAATAATAATAATAAAACTTGGAAACATTGGTCAAAATGATTTATAATTTAATAAGAAAGGAAAAAGAAAAACCCAAGAAAGGAAGGTTGGCGTGATCAACAACTGTGGGCGCTTAGGCGATGGCGGTAATACGATGGATGAAGCGTTTGAATGAACTGCTACTGTCTGATCCCGCGATCAGAGCGATAGCTTCCATGCTCATTTTCTGAATCTGCTTCGATTCCTTTTCGTTTCTCTGAAGCTTCTCTCGGATTCTGCCTTTTGTGTAGTAATGAAGCACACGGCCCACTCCCTTTCCTCCACTCGTCATCTCAAGTTCCTTCTACTCGGATTCATCGTGCTACTCGCCCTCCTTTGCCTCTATTATGGATCCTCTTTCGCTCCCAGCTCCCGTAGATTTGATGGGGAGAATTCATTCCGCTCTGGTTCTCTTTTTGGCGGGAACCTTTTCAATCACCGTTTCGATGATTTGCATGGACATCGAAGCCTGATTCTCGAGGTCCCTAAAACTATACCTGTGAGCTCCACTAGCTTTGACTTCTATTCTTTTGGTTTCGTTTCAATTCAAGTTGGTTTTCTTGATATTGTTCTTGTTTTGTAACTTGGGTGTTTCTATATGTTCTTTCCAGGTCTGCGATGAAATGTATTCTGAGTTGATTCCTTGTTTAGATAGGAACCTTATTTACCAATTGAGATTGAAGCTCAACATGACTTTGATGGAGCACTATGAGCGTCAATGCCCTCCTACTGAACGCCGCTATAATTGTCTTGTTCCTCCTCCTGTTGGTTACAAGGTTGGTTATTTGTAATTCTGCAAAGAAATGCTGTTTATTGAATGGTCTCAGCTTGATCCCGACAAACTTATAATTAGAGTTTCAGATCCCAATAAGATGGCCAAATAGTAGGGATGAAGTGTGGAAGGCAAACATACCACACACACACCTTGCAAAAGAAAAATCAGACCAGAACTGGATGGTTGTGAATGGGGATAAGATCAATTTTCCTGGAGGTGGAACTCATTTTCACGATGGAGCTGACAAGTATATCATTGCACTTGCCAAGGTGTGTTGTTTGTCCGTTCTCAATCCTTGATGTATTGTATTAAAAAAGAAAAGCACAAATTTGAGTAATTTGACATATTCCCAAGTTGTCAAATTTGTTTCTATGCGTTGCCTTCTTTCTGCAAGTAAATGAATACTGTCTGGCAACCCGTATACATGAGATTCATGCTTAATATTCTTGTTATGAGTGCAGATGCTTAAGTTCCCTGGTGATAAGCTCCACAATGGTGGAAATTTACGGAATGTCCTAGATGTCGGTTGTGGGGTTGCAAGTTTTGGAGCATATCTTCTATCACATGATGTTATAACTATGTCATTGGCTCCTAACGACGGGCATGAGAATCAAATACAATTTGCACTTGAGAGGGGGATTCCATCAACTCTTGGTGTTTTGGGAACAAAAAGACTCCCATATCCAAGTAGATCGTTTGAGTTGGCTCATTGTTCTCGATGTCGAATTGATTGGCTACAGAGAGATGGAATCCTGTTATTAGAACTTGACAGGTTATTGAGACCTGGAGGCTATTTTGCTTACTCCTCCCCTGAAGCTTATGCACAAGATCCAAAAAATAGAAGGATTGGAACTGCTATGCATGATATCCTGAAAAGAATGTGCTGGAAAGTTGTTGCCAAAAAGGATCAAACTGTCATATGGGCAAAGCCAGTAACTAATAGCTGTTACTTGAAAAGAGATCCAGGGACTCTTCCACCCTTGTGTAATTTGGATGATGATCCAGATTTGACTTGGAATGTGCCAATGAAAGCATGCTTATCCCGATACTCTAAAAGTGAGTGTAAATGCTTTTTAGCCGCATGCTCTTTTACTCATACCGTGAAGAATTTTCTCGTTTGATGATCTTCAAAAGTCGTTTCATCCTTTTTTCCCCATACGGTTTGTAAAAATATTATGATTTATACTACTCGTTTGTGAAGAAAGTTTTCAAGTAGTATATACATAAGAATTTGAATTTCGTTAATCCATGTAGCTGCGTTTCAACAGATTTTGCATTAACTTTTCTATCAACTATAGTTGTATGTCCATTCCACTTTTCCTTTTTTAAGCTCGACGCTCGTTTACATAATTCTCTTTTAACATATCAATGGAGCAGAGATGCACAAGCAAAAAGGAAGTGGACTAGTTCCTTGGCCACAGAGACTTTTTTCAGCGCCTCCCCGATCGGAAGAAGTTGGTGTCAGTGCAGGAGAATTCAAAGAAGACAGTGTAAGTTTTTTAATAGGTGTCAAGGTCATCTATGGTTTTGAAGCATTAGCAGCAACAAATGCTGTGTATTATTTATTTATTTATTCTGACATATTCTAGAAGCCTAAGGGAAAGATTTAATTTATGCAGAAGGTTTGGAAACTTAGAGTGGCAGAATATTGGAACGAAATGAGATTAGTCATACAGTGGGACTCCATCAGAAATGTGATGGATATGAATTCCAACCTTGGGGGGTTTGCTGCTGCACTAATTAATAAAGATGTCTGGGTTATGAATGTTGCTCCTGTCAATTCATCTGCAAAGTTGAAGATTGTTTATGATAGAGGCTTATTAGGAACTGTTCATGATTGGTACGCACTTTACCCATCACTCCTAACTTGACTTAGGGTCTCTCTGTTCTATATTTTTCTTTTTTCATCACACAAGTTGGTTTTTGGTGATTGAATTTACTTATGCTCATTAATATCTGTTGAAACATATATTTGCAACCCGCCTGTTTGTCTTCTTTACTTTGTTCAGATTTGGTTTTGTTATACAGGTGTGAAGCATTTTCGACATATCCTCGCACCTACGATCTTCTTCACGCCTGGGCTGTATTTTCGGAGATTAATGTTCGTGGATGCAGTATGCATGATCTATTAATTGATATGGATCGAATTCTAAGGCCAGATGGGTTCGCCATTATACGAGACGTTCCTGCTGTCATAAACTACATACGGAAGTATTTTACAGCCCTAAGATGGGATGGATGGCTATCAGAACTAGAACCCAGGGTTGATGCTCTTTCCAAAGTAGAAGAAAGGGTGTTAATTGCAAGGAAGAAGCTGTGGGGGAATGAAGTAGCAACAATCTGATTTTGCTGCATTTTCCAGGTAGATAAATTTATTTTCATTTCGTGAATGAAGCACGTCACTGCGTCGATTCGTATGGCTTCTGCATAACTTTTTTCTCGTAGGACACATCACTTCGAAAAATCCTTCTTTAGAATTGAAGTTTCAGGGAAGATAATACCCAAATGTAGGAGAACAATTGTAAAATAGGCTTTAGAGATTGCTGTACTTCAAATCTAGAAGTTTTCTTCAGATAAGAAACACATCCCATTGAGAAAGAGGTCTCTAAGCACACACAAAACTGTTAGCTTCTTCCACATCTAGAAATTTTCAAGCACTTCTTCTTTACTTAATTTATACTTAAAGATTGTTGTTTGTATGGTCTGTAAAATGGCAGTTTTAGGCGAATTACATATTGTAGTCCTGAGCTCCCAGTTGTAAAGGAAGATGGGAGAGCTTTGGATCCACAGATATATTTGCAGTGCCCATTTTCCCATCGACTTTCCCCAGTAATCGTTGCTGAAGATGAAGATGGAATGATACAAGTGCCCTGAAGATACACCCATTTATGTCAATGATATACAATTACAATAGTCGTTCAATCATTGCGAGAGTGACCACATTGTTATTTTGTCGTTCAATCATTGCGAGAGCGACTACATTGTTATTTTGTCGTTTAATCATTGCGATATGAAGGGTCAAACCATACATTTTTATAATGATAATTGATGTTTTATCTGTTGGGCACTACGAACTCTGATAACTTTTGGAGCTTCTTTTTGTTAACAAAAAAAAAAAAAGAGAGAAAAATAATGATTAATTGATCTAATGGCTATAAATATAAATTTTGCGTTTACAATTGTTTTTAGACATAAAATTAGAAATTTAAATACATATTACCGCTTTTAATATTTTGATGTCGCTATATGCTATCGTCCCCTCCAAACATCTCACGAAAATTTCGTAGATAAAACAAAATTGAGTTCCAAACTTCCCACTGTGTCTCGACTCTCATTTCGTCGATTTCTTCGGAGATTGACGCCTGGCCGTACACATCTGACCGGCAATCTACGCTTTCTATGACTTTCTAGATTTTTCAAGATTCAGATCGGTTTTTCTCCTGTTCGTAGACTTGGATCGGCCGTTTGGAACTATTTTTCCTCCAGGTTTTCCTCTTGCATGAATTATTTCCGCTATACTTCTTGTTTTGCGGCAACTGATTTCGTCAGTGTTGTCTGATTTCTAATTATGGAGCTTCTCATGTCAATTCCTGGCTTTCGCGCCAGTACGATCCCAACTTTGTTCTCTTAGTCCGAATCGGTTTTAGTGACATCGGTACTGTAGCAGTATCAAACGTGGTCATAATCTTAGTTATTGCAATGCGAATTGAAGATAAATGCAAGCTCAAGCTATTGCGATCACGTTTGATGCTTGCTGCACACGTTGTGTGGCCACAATTTTTTCCGAAACTGTAGTGTAGACAAGTTGCGAACTCTTTGTTGTTTAATTTTTCGGCTTTTTGCTCAACAGTTTAATTTTCCTTTACGTTCATCTTTTCAGGTTTGGTTCTTTTAATAAATCGACATCAGATTCATGCTTGGAGTTCTGGAAACTGCAAAATTGACTACTGAATGTCTTTCCTAGTACCTACACCAAATAGGTTTCAAGACATTCTTATTTAACTTGAAACTTGAAGGGTTTAGACACTATGGCGAACCCAACACGCAGGTTAAATTATAATCGAGCTCTTATTTGCCTTTTAGGTTATGTGGAGCTTCAGCTTCCTGTAGTTATCAATGGCTTACAGATTTTTTTTTTATTTTTTATTTATTTTTTGCTTTCATTTAAAATATTTACTTTCAACTTGTATTGATGTGCAGTGGAAACATGAGAAAATCTAATGAGATAATGAGGATTATGGTCACAACATTTGTCGGTGGCGTTTTTGGTTTCTTTTTAGGAGTATCCTTTCCCACGCTCTCGTTATCCCAGGTAGAAAATTTTATTTTTGGGCGTTTTCTATTAATTACGTATAGAACAATTTCATCCATAATGATTTGGCTCACATATTTTTTAAGGGTGAGAAAGCTTATTATTTTTTTATTTATTCTGGTAGCTAAATTTCCCATCCAGCCTGATTCCTTCTATTGATCTCACTTACATTGAGGACAAGTACTCAGGCCTTTCCACTGAAGCATTCTTGAATGCTTGGTCTTCTTTGAAGGGTAATAGAGGCAGCTCCTTACCATTTTCATTGAGCGAGGCAAAGGTGCATCTCTTACTTAAAAATTGTTTATAATGCTTTACTTTAATTTACATCAATGAGATATTTTTTAAATGTTTCTCAGAAAGATATCATGGTCTGTATTCCGTAAATTTCTAAAACTGCTGTATAAATGAACAGGATGTTAACTATGGGGTACACGTCTATTTGAGTTTTGGATTTCTTTTAAGAGTTTTGAATAATCTTCATCTTTCCCTTCAAATTTTCATAATTCAATATGATATTCTTGACTTTGAGAATGGTTTGATTACTGTGACTGAAGAACTGGTACTTTTTCTTATACGATCGAATTTTATCAACTTTAGTACTTTTATTTAGTTGCCAAAGAAAATTGATTAAACTGAAAAATTAAAGCTGGATGAACTAATTTAGTCTGTTGCTTTGGCTCTGCTTCTGTTATTATGAGGAAACCAGAGGAGTTTGGTGGTCTTGATTTTGGTAATATAAGAAAGACAATTGTGCCCTTAGTTTCCTAATGGTAATAGATATGAGGTAGCCTAATGAGAATGAGAGCTTCTGGCATAACATTATTGTGAGCAAGATTGGTCCAACGATGCATTCCATTGGCTGATTAGGATGAAAAAAGCTCTCCCAGTTATTCAAGTGTTTACTCCCAATCATGCCAAGAATTCAGAGTGTGAAAGGAAACTCAGGGTCATTCTCTAGCAAGCCTGTCTTCCATCATTTGCTTGATAAGACGTATGCTATTCTCGGACACTTGGCAAAATGCATCTGGCAATGGAAGGCTCCTTAATAAGCGAGATTCTTCATATTAATAATGATGTGTCTTAACACAAAAGAATATTATTTCTGAACTTTTTTCCTTGAAGCGCAGTGCTCCATTGGCACAATAGATAAACAATCTCCTTGGTTCTTACTCACCACAAAAAGTATTATATGCTGTTGTGATCAAACTTGTATGAACGTTATTTTCTTAAATGAAAAATAATTGTGGATATTGTTATTCATGCACATACTTCGGCAGGAGATGGTATTCTTGAGAACTTTGTATTTTCAGATTTCTTCTGCTAGAATTGGCTATTGAAACTTTGATGATGATGCAGATATGGGTTCCTACAAATCCTCGAGGAGCTGAAAGACTACCACCTGGTATTGTTGAGCCTGAATCTGATTTTAACCTTCGGCGTCTGTGGGGTATGCCAAGCGAGGTACTCATTGCCTACAAAAGCTTTGCAACTTGTACTTGTCCTAATAAACTTGTGTGTGAAACTAGTGAATAGCTTTAGTGTAGTTTACTTGTATTAGCTTACGTAGTTTCAACTTGATCAATAAATTGATAGGCTGACTGTAGATTTGAAGTGGAGAATTATGACATAGGACTGAGTTGCTCATTGGTACCAGAACAGTGACCAATTTATTCTGAATTTACATACATACATATATATATATATATACATACATATATATATATATATATATAGATAGATAGATAGATAGATAAATTATATATATATATATAGATAGATAGATAGATAGATAAATTACATAATATTTTTTGAGGGGCAGGGGAGTTTATGGATGCCAACTTGACACCATTGACGGATCTACCCCTTTTTATCTGCAACACTACCTGTTTAGTGTATGCCTGTTTTGGAATGGGAGAAATTATTGGAAATTTCATCAAAGAGTAAAGTTGATTCTCGATGGGTTTTTTTTCCCTTGTAAATAGAAGATTTGAATTATATTTTCCTATCTGTTTCCTGTCACCGATACATTTCTTGGAATACAAAAGATCTGCATGTTCCCCATTATGGACAGGACGTAGAATGGGTTACATAAAGTTGAAATTATCAAATCTGAAACCATCATAATATATATGATTGATGGAAAAAGGGGATGTCATGTTTGACCTTATCTTAACAGAAAAATAATTCACTCATCCGTTAATCGAAATTTCTACTTTGGTTCTCAAACTGAATCCATTATTGTTGACTTCACTTGCAGGATTTGGCTATCAAACCGAAGTATCTGGTTACATTTACAGTTGGTTTTGATCAGAAAAAGAATATTGATGCAGCAGTGAAAAAGGTAGGTTGAAAAGGTGTGCATGTTATTACGGAACTAAGTTCGAAAAGATTGAGAAATAGAACTCTCTCCATATCTGATGTATTTTGACAGTTCTCAGAGAACTTCACGATTCTTTTGTTTCACTATGATGGACGAGCAAGTGAGTGGGAAGATCTTGAGTGGTCGAAGCGGGCTATCCACGTGAGTGTACGCAAGCAAACTAAATGGTCAGTTACAAGCTCCTTCACCAAAATAATCTTTCATGGAAGGCAGCAACGTATGTTATTTGTACATCTCATCTAAACTATGTATACTCCTTCCTAGGTGGTATGCTAAGCGTTTTCTCCATCCTGACATCGTGGCATCCTATGACTACATATTCGTTTGGGACGAGGATCTAGGAGTAGAGCATTTTGACGCTGAAAAGTATGTTTGAAACCTTACTCTTTAATTTGAGAGAACCCAAGCAAGTCAAAATTTCCTGTCCGTTCCAGATATATAAAACTTGTGAGAAAACATGGTTTGGAGATCTCGCAGCCTGGCTTGGAACCAAATCAAGGGTTAACGTGGCAGATGACTAAAAGAAGAGGTGACAGTGAAGTTCACAAGTAAGGGAAAAACATTTTTTTTAATTAAAAGAAAGTTTATTCAAAATTTTTGTTCATCTAAATATCCTTACAATTCTAGTTTTATTGAAATGCGGCCATGAATCATCGTTGCTTCTATTTGGTTGAATGCAGGGAGACAGAGGAGAAACCCGGTTGGTGCACTGATCCACATCTTCCACCTTGTGCAGCGTATGTAATCGATGATTTTATCTATTCTTTTACTTGTTTTACCTTTTGTCTACTAAACATTATCTCAGTATGACTTAACAGAAACACTGATTTTTATCATTGTTATTATTTTTACCCTCTTGCATGTAGTTTCGTTGAAATCATGGCAACTGTATTTTCTCGGGATGCATGGCGCTGTGTTTGGCATTTGATTCAAGTATGGATTCTTCGACTTGAAACTTTGATCCATTGCCTTGACTTAATTTTTAGCCAGTTTTAAATCATTTTTCCCCTCTTGGATATTGTAGAATGACTTGGTTCATGGTTGGGGCCTCGATTTTGCACTAAGAAAATGTGTACACGTACGTACTAAACATTCTCACTTGCCTTAGTTATATTTCACGTTATTTTTTCCCCTGGATTCATCACTCTTCGTGTTTTAAAGCACAGCCAGCTCATGAGAAAATAGGGGTTGTAGACGCTCAGTGGATTGTGCACCAAAGCGTTCCTTCTCTTGGGAACCAGGTAATCCGACACTTTGGATACTGCCTCTAACCATTTCATAACAAAGATTTTCTTCTCACGATATATTCTTCCAACAGGGAAAAGCCGAAAATGGGAGGCCACCATGGGAAGGGGTAAGCAGCTGATGAATTCCAAACCCCACCACCTTACAGAATTTAAAACTAATGTTAATTACTTAATTTGAATATTCTCAGGTGAGAGAGAGATGTAGAAAAGAATGGACAATTTTTAAGAGCCGGTTGGCTGATGCAGAGAAGGCCTACTATCAGGGAATGGGGATTGATCCACCAAATTCAACTCAAGTGTAGGAAAACAGATCTTGTGTGTCGCACTGGTAATTGTTCTGTCTCTTAGGAGTATTAGTACCTAATGCCTAGTCTTTTTAAGCTCTAAAAAAACTTCCTGTGAGAGATAAGTAAGGCTACGTGTGGATTAGATCATGGCTGTATAATGGATAGAATCTACTACTAAATGTAGAAAATAGTCTTAAAAAGGAGCTTAGACATTTCAGATCTCTATTTTGCATCAAATCTGGCAAAACCTCGGCAAGGTAATGTTCTTCCAACCATCATTAGTTTACTGCTAAAGTTGCTGAAGAAGTCTTCTCGATCATCATGTAGACTCATGAAATAGTAGGCAGCTTGATGCCTTTTGATATATATTTTTGGGTCAACTAGATCAAGTAAATATTCGTTCAAAGTGAGGTCCTGACTAAGTGTCTTACATATTGTTGAACTAAAAAAATGATCTATAAGTAATTAATCATTTTTTCTAAAAAAAGAAACAACTCTTTCCCCTAAATACGACAAACCAACGTACTTATCTCCTTTCCTTTCATCTCGGGGTCGTCTTTCTTTAATCAGAAGAGTCATAGAAATGTCTGTGAAGGGGTGGTGCTTAATATGGACCCTGATGATGAGAGATCCTTAAAGCTAAAAGTAAGCTTTGGTAATCGCATCTTCCAACTCTTTGAATTCCCAGGCATCATCTGCTAGATATTCCCCTGAAATGGGAGTGGGAGCCTCATATGTCAATATCCATCACATTGTCTTCTTGGATATTCAATGAAAGGAAAAAAAAAAAAAAAAAAAAA
>NW_019268523.1:1735878-1747953 GCF_002738365.1 Cucurbita moschata | reverse complement strand
ATTAAAGGAAAAAAAAAAAAAAAAAAAAAAGTCTTGAAAACTGACCTATTGAATCCCTTCGAAGAGCAGTCAGATGGGCACAACTGCAAGACACAAGAACATTACTACATGTCAACAACGTTAATAAACTAGAGAGGAACAAAACGAGTAGAAGAAGTATAGGAATGAAGGTGAATAATAATAATAATACCTGCCAAGAGCCTTCCCAAGATCCGCACAAAGTGACCGAATGTATGTTCCTTTAGAGCATGTTACTCGAAATATCAAATTTTGCCTGTCAAATAATGCACATACTAGATTTAGAAGTTGATTCATATTGGTGCAACAAACAAACACTTTCAACTGAAAATTTTGCAATAACTAAAAGGTATTTGAGCTGCCCGACAAACCAGCCAAAGCTCCAAGTAAACAACCAACTAGAGTTGTTAAAGTTGTCAATATAATGAGTCTGCCATGAGTTTTATTTGAAAATTTGGACCTTTTTGTGATTTTCCTTCATGTTTAATCACTACAAATTTGAATATTTTCCTGTAACTCTTTCAAGATTTCTATATGACTCCTCTCTCATTACTTTCATCTTTCTACAAGAAAATTGGATCAAAACTTGAGTTTCTAAGCCCATGCCACAATTTTAGGTACACAAATTACAGAAATGATGAAACAGAAGTACTTGGGGAGTGAACATACCTGTCATCTAAACTACGTTCAATATCAAATTTGTAAATTGATATCCGCCTAGGGGAAAGCTCAATACTTTCTCCTCTTCTTGCTTTCTCATACATCTTCTCACCTCCGACCTATAAACACGATATTGAAATCTGTAACCAAAGATCTCCTTGAACATTGATTTCATATTGACAAGTAACTCATAGTTTAAAGAATCAGATGAATGAAGTTGACACTACAAAAAGAAAAAAGAAGAAAATGATGGCCATACTAGTGTTCCATCCATCTACGCACTATAATCTTATACAACAAAGTATATTGAAATCAAAGCTTCATCTGTTTTGTAAGTATTCCATACAGATATGTTATGAATCATGTGTTTGTACTATGAAGCATGCATTTTTAACAACATTACTTATACCTTGTGAAGTTATAATTATAGAAAGAAGAAGTGCTTACTTTAATGGCAGAAAACATGGGAGGAACTTGCCAAATTTCCCCACAAAAAGAGGCAACAGCTTTTTTGATGTCATCATCTTTGATGTGCTCCCAAGGCTCTCGCTGAATTACCTGCATAATAATTGAGACAAGCGATTCTTATTTGGAAGATATACAAATATATACTCATTAGGAACTGAACCCAATTGAAATTTTTTATTGACCTGTGAGACAGCCAAAACCTCACCTTGCAATTAACCTAAGAACTCAACAACTAATAGAATGTTGAAGAACATTATGCTAATGATAGAAAAAGGATAGAATGCATATGAACTGAAGCCTCTTCATGCCTATAGTGAGACGGACTTGCCAGAGGCAAATGTTTGATGAGTTAATATAGAATCATAGATCTTCTTCCTTAAGACTTGAACAATAAAGATTCCTCTGACAGATCCAATACATTTCCCAAAGAACACAGCAGGTATAGAACATAGATGCATATCAATTAAAAACAAGAAAGCATAATTGACTTGAATGATAACATCAACACACCGCTGAATCAGCATCCCAAGTTGAAGTAGCCTCTCCTAAACGGAAAACTCCACTGTAGCTCTTGATCATACCTTGATATCTAAAAGATAAACATGCCACCTTTTAGAAAAGTTGTATGCCTCAGGATTTCTCATTTCATCTGTGTTAGGCTTGGGAAGATATCCTCCCTTACCCTTTGTTTATTATTGTTAGTTTGTTATTAAAGAAAGGAAGGGGGGAGAAGAAAACAAAACAGCAATTACAGAGCTAACTTAATCAATCACCTGTCTGCCAACTTAGTCGCTTTACCAACACAAACTATCAACAATCCAGTAGCCATAGGATCAAGAGTACCTGCATGACCTACCTATCAATGCACATAAGTGGAAAACAATGCAGTCAGAGGAGCTCAGATAATCGAATAACTTGGTCTAAAACAGCTGAAATGCACCTTTTTCACTTTGACTAGGCGCCGAAGTTTTCCACAGACCGTAAATGAAGTCCACCCTACGTTAAATTATCATATTGTTCATTCTAAACGTCCAACAAAAAAAAAAAAAAAAAACGCTGAGGAATTTACTTCTAACTGGAATGGATTCAGAACATTCACTAAGATATCAAATCAATGATTATAAACAGGGTATTCCTTTCGAAGGGCTGCATAAACCATAGACTGACCTTTAGGTTTGTTCACCAAAACCACTGTCCCACAAGGACTATCCCATTTGGCAGGGAGCTCTGTATGTCTCGTCAAAAGATATGGCCCCATCTGACCAATTTCAGAATCTTTGGCTGGAACTTTCTTCAAACACTTGAAGAACTCCTCCACCTTCTTCTCTGTCACATCTTTCACTGACCCTTTATTATCCTTTTCTGGTCTCCCCCCATCAAAGAAAACCAACCCTTTTTCATCCACGCCATTTGTGACCTCCACTTTTGTCTCGGGCTTAACCCCCACTGCCTTTCTCACCCCCTTCCTTCCCTTTGTCTGTTCATTCACTTCCACATTTGACTCTCCAGGTCCCAGAAAAGCCTTGTCAAGACCTTCATCAGGGAAATACTTTTTCTCTAACTGATACACCATTTTGTAATGCTTATCTTTCTCCCACGGATACGCAAAAGTGTCATAGAAGAACAATTCCTCCTCTCTCTTATGCAATGTGTTGAACTCAACCACCTCAGGCTTTAATTCCACAAACCCCTCGTCCTGTGTCTTCTTTTCTTCATCAGAATCGGACCCATACATCCTCTTCCTTCTTTTATTATAGTATTTCCTCTTAGCCTTGTCCATGACCACGCCTTCTTTACCGGACGCAGATTCACTCTCGGAAATAAGCTTCTGATCCACCCAGCTCTCGAACCCCAGTTCGGAAACGGGATCCTCGGAGGACTCGAGCTCGGGAGAGTTGTCGGGGCTGATTCTAGCGGGTGTTCGTCGGTTCTGAGGGGGCATGGGAGGATAAATGGGGCGGTCGATGATCATATCGTATTGGAGAGGGAATGGGGTGGAAGTGGTCGAGGATCTGCGGAGCGATAAGAGAGAAAGTGAATTGGGAAATCTGTGGAGATGGTTGAGGTTTGAAAGTGGGAAGAAGAAAGCGAGCGATTTGGAAGAAGCCATGAGCGTGGACCGAATGAAGAAATGGGAGGCATGAGATAGAGCAGGTGATGTCGCCATTGAAGTGATTGTGAGATGGCTGAGGGAGTTCGTGAGACTCTGAACCTTCTTGGTGGGGTGGGCGGGGAGGGGATGTTTTGTTTTCTTTTACTACATTTTTTTTCTTTTTCAATTTTTTTCTTTTTCAATTTTTTTCCTCATGTATATATAATTTTTAGTGTGTGTATATATATATATATATATAATTATTTGTAGACTTACATTCCCACAGATTTTGCTAATTATTATTATCATTTTACTATTTTTATGTCCAAGGGGTATTTTTTATTTTAATTTTATAAAAGAAACCAGGAGCAATGAGAATAAAATTAAAACTTTATTTTAACATCATCATCATCTAGAGAGTAGAACTAAACTTTTTTTTAAATAGTATAAAAATTTCTTCCTAGTAAGTGAGTTTTAAAGACTTTGAGGGAGAACTTGTAAAGAAAAATCCAAAGACAACAGTATCTACTACCACTAAAAGTAATATCCAAAGATAACAATATCTACTGCCACAGAAAAGAAAGCCTAAATATAACAATATCTACTACCACAGAAAAGAAAGCCTAAATATAGCAATATCTACTGCCACAGAAAAGAAAGCCTAAATATAGCAATATCTACTGCTACAGAAAAGAAAGCCTAAATATAACAATATCTACTACCACAGAAAAGAAAGCCTAAAGATAACAATCTCTACTACCACGGAAAGGAAAGCCAAAAGATAACAATATCTACTACCACGAAAAGGAAACCCCAAAGATAACAATATCTACTACCACGAAAAGGAAACCCCAAAGATAACAATATCTACTACCACGAAAAGGAAACCCCAAAGATAACAATATCTACTAACGAAAAGGAAAGCCTAAAGATAACAATATCTACTACCACGAAAACTAAAGCCTAAAGATAACAATATCTACTACCACTAAAAGGAAACCCCAAAAATAACAATATCGATAACAATATCTACTATCCCTGAAAGGAAACCCCATCGATAACAATATCTACTACCACTGAAAGGAAACCCCAAAAATAACAATATCTACTACCACAGAAACGAAACCCCATCGATAATACTATCTACTACCAATGAAAGGAAACCCCAAAAATAACAATATCTACTAATGGTAGGCTAAAACCTTAAGGGAGAGTCTGAAAGGAAAAGCCCAAATAGAACAATATTTGCTAATGGTAGCTTGAATAGTTACAATTAAAGTTTGTTCCAAAGATTATTAATGTTTATTAGTATAGTATTTTAATCCAAACCTATGATCCAAAAAAAAAAAATCTATGTAAATACTGCATTTCCATTATTTTCTGAACTCTGAATAGCAAATTTAAATATTAATGGATATAAATGAAAGTGAGCACAGTTATTAATTGATCAAATGAATGTCGAATGTTCAAAACGCCCAATAATACCAATTTACCAAGTTTAGCAGCTCCTATAATCTGTCTAAAACAACAAGAAAAAAAGGAAGAAAAAAATGTAGTATTAACTTTGCAAACTACTGAATGACAATATATATATATTCAAGATGCATACTTCCTCAGCAAACCTAAACTACCAAACTCATAGTCTAACTGGAAAGTGTTTTAAGATCAACCTCATTTAGGCATGAAGGAACCGCCTGGATTGGTTGAAAAACAAAACCAGCTTTCTGGCAATTTTCCTCCAGAAGCTTCACTTGTGAAGGCCCATCAGGGCAGAATACCACAACAGCTCCTCCACTGCCTGTGAACTTTGAAGCAGCGCCTACTCTTCGGGCTAATTCCACCATTTCTATGTTTAAAGCACCCAGAACATCATCTCCAAACATTCTCCTGTGAGGAGTTCGGAATTTAGGAGGGGAAAACAGCAGTAAATGGTGAGTTAGCATAGCTTTTGGTTTGAGTGGAAGGTGGTGTCTTGACATACTTGGTTAAATTGTTCGAAGTGTTCATAAAAAAAAAGTACTTGAAAGAATGTAGAAGGCGCTCAATTAGTTGCTTCTTCCAAGAGAAGTGTTTCAGAAGACACTACTCTCCTTAGGTATCCTAATAAGATCAAATTTTTTTAACTATTGCAATAACCAACCAATTTTCATGGTTTAAGAAGTGATGCTATCCTGGAGGGCAATCTCAAATAACCACCTAGGCCAAATTGCAGAACTTGCACAAAGTATTCTCATATAGACATAAACTTTGAATAGTTTGGAGTTGAAAATTTACTGAAGGGCTATATATTTTTTTTAATGTCTGGACAAAATTTGTTTGTACAGAAACACTAACCTGCGAAGATCAAAATTGCGGTTCATAAGTGCTGCAAGTTTTGAATAGTCCTTCTCAAGTAAAACTGTCCTTCCTTCTTCTGCAACCATAGCAACTTCTTGCATTGATGATATAATCAATTTGTCACCATCGAGCCACCTCTGCCGTACTGTACTGTGGACCTGCATTTGCATTGGTCATGGATGACAGTGGTTAGTGTTCAAGATCACATTTCCAGCAATGCTAAGGTTTAATCCATCTACAGAGGAACTGTAAGAGTTGAAGAATGTGAAAATTTCTCAAGCTTTGGCCAAAGGCAGTGTAATACAGGTTGTTTGGTACAAACAAAATTTAATTGGTTACGGTTCGTCTTGGCATTGAATGCTTTGTAGTTTCATGACAATATATCTTGTAGAGGGGGAAAACAGAAGAATATAGTTGCACTTCTCCAGTATTTAAAAACAATTCATGCAAGTGCAAACAAGCTGCTAAACCACGACTAAAAATAGTAGATATCGAAAATTGTACAAATGAAATGTACGATGGGGTTGATTAAGATATCGACCTTTCCGGAATCACTCGGATTATCAGCATAAATTAGATAGAGTGGAGGAAGAAGATTAATATCCATGGGTGTGTATATGCCATGCCCAAGCTTCTCCATGTGCTCCTGGCTAAAATCCTACAGAAACAGAAGTAAACATCATTAAAAACTTACCAGATTTCCATATTCATAAATATATCAACATTTTTAGAAGCTATACCATGTAAACAAGGCCACCATAGACCTGCGCAACTCGATCTTGAAGGCCAGCAACAATGCCAAGTTCTTTCTCTGCAGCAAGAACAAGATTAGGTCTGACCTCCACCTTAATCAGATGCCTGACATCAAAAAAGTCTAGCAAGCAACTCAAGGCAGCACATACGATTGCACTGGAACCTGAAAGCCCTGTCTGGAATGTCAAAATTATTACTTAAGCCATTTGATATCATGTCGACAAGTCAATGTGCAGAATAAGGGAATATGAGGTTTAGCATTGGTATGAACACAAGTAGGCTAAAAATAATGCATTCTGAAATATTTTAAGTCTTCAACTTGACAACCATTCAAGATGCACTAGCCAAGCGAAGCACGACTACATTGGTGTGCAAATTACAGATGAATGTGAACTATGCATATCTAAGCATTCATTTATAGAAAATACAGGCGGACATGTTGTCAGTTATAAATTGAGTATTAATTGAGTAAAAAATTCAGGAAGGAACCCTTTTCAATCCCATTGAAAAAACACAAATCCATAGTAGCAACACAGCCAAAGGCTTCGTAAGCTTAATGCATTTCTATCTTACCAACTAACCATGAAAAGAAGTAAGAGCATCTACTTCATTGACCACAAATGATTATGAATCTACAAGTACTGCAATCATAACGCAGAGATACATTAATTATAGAACAAAAGTAATATAGCATAGAGCAAGGCACTGTACCTGTCGAGGAATATTAGTGTCGTAAGACAAAGTAAAGTTCCTTGTATGAAGATTAATCTCGTTTTCTCTGCAATAACTATAAAAAACTTTACAAATTGCCATAAGCAATCGCACCCCTCCATAGTAGCCTTCACTGGACAATCGATTAACCTGTAAAACAGAACAAACAAACTTTAATCCGCAAAATTCTTGAACATATTGACAAACTTAAAATAGTCATTACATTTCGTTCCGTGAAATTTCAATAATTCCAACGCATCAACAAAATACAGTGATATGTAATCAAATAGCGATTTCCTCTTTACATCTCTAAAAATGAAATTGAAACAACTACAAGAAAATGCAACAATACTGTGTTACCGAAAAACGAAACCACGAATTTGCGGACATTCTAAAATTTCAATCGCTCATAGATCTCTCCATCATGCAATGTGTTATTTGTAAATCCCTCCACCAGATCTATCCAAATCAACGAACCACTTCAATATAATGTGAGAAAAAAACGTACCAGATGATCGAGGGATCTGAAGTGGACGAAGTCGTGGGTGGGATGGGGAGTGATGACAAGCTCTTCGGAAGGGCGGAGTTGCACGCAGGCCCAGAAATTCGAGAAAGCAAAAGAGATGGTGCGACCATAGTAAACATCGCTCGGATTTCCCAGTAGTCCCACTCTGGCATAAGCCTTGTGCTCAATCACAGAGGAGGAGGAGGAGGAAGATGATGATATTTTGGAATCCATCCTACTCTTTCTCTCTAAAAAAGTTTCTCACTCTTCTTCTCTGAGAATTACAGTTCTCGCCTCCGTCGTCGTCTTCTTCACCCGACGAAAGTCGTCGGAAGAAGCTCTGTTCTTAGCTTATAATAAGGAAAACGTAATCAAGAAATTTAGCGAAATTATATATATGTGTGTGTGTGTGTGTGTCGTGGGACCCACTTAGGTATGACCTGGCACATATCATCTCTTCGGGTTAAAAGTCAATTTGTCCTTATCTGTTTCGTGTTGGCACTTGCTCTTTCTTTTTTTTTTTTTTTATTCCTTTTTCATTCTTCAATCAGATAGTGTGAAAGATTTAGCAGAATAAAGTGAAGTAAGGATAAAGATTTATTATTATTATTATTAATATTACAAAACATCATACCTTAAAAAAAACAAAAAAACATAATGTAATGTCAATTATTATTAAATACATATTATTCATTGATTAGAACTAAATTTGATCTTAGGTAAGAAATTTTATTAAATTTTTCATTATAGAAACTCAATCATTACAATTTATAAAATATGAAAAAAAAAAATCAAACTATTATTTATTAAAAGTTAATAGATTAAATTGTTATAAACTTGATAATATATAATCTGTTAAGGCACAGGAGCATCACATACAGCATATCAGGTTTCATCTCCGTCATCTTCGTCGTCGTTAGGCAGCCCGTGGTCATCTCCGATTCCTTCAAGAAGTTTATCAACATCCTCTCCGAACTCCAATAGCCTTGCTTTGTTCTTGCACGAGGCACACATGCAAGTCATTCACTTCAGTCTCACTCTCCTTCAGAGCTTCTTCCCTTGCTTCTGCCTTAATTCAGCCATACTAGCAGCCGTAGACCTTGTCGGAACTTCCCATTTCTGTTTTTCATAGAAGAGGCAACAGCCAAATACTTCACCATTCGATGCATCAGAGGTTCAGGATCTCCAAAGGATGGCATAGTTGCACTGATTGTTGTTCTTAATCACACGAGTAAGAACACTGGCAGCTCTTGTTGTCATTATTGAACTCAGGATACTTGTGAATAAACCTTCGGGGACATCCAAGAACTACTGATACTTTGTGATGCAGCACTCGTACCATATCATATATTTCAACATTCCCTTGATATTAAAATATACATTACCTCTAGATCCCCATTGTTTTCGCTCAAAGTAAGACTACGTAAGAGCATGCTGCAAGATGAAGAATTTGTCAACTAAGATAATTAAACTAGAAGTTTATGGAGTTTAAACTAATCTTCTACATTAGTAGACAGAGAAAAAGTGCATTTAATAAAGCACCAAAAGAACAATGCACGATGGATTTGTGAATAAACCTTCCGAATGACATGTTCACATCCTCCTCAAGTGGTGCATGGATCATGGACTGTGGTTGAGGAATTAAAGTGGATGCCAACATTGTTTGCCCATCAGAATTTTTCTGATTCAGAAAATGTGTTAAAAAAGAGTAATAACACAATTGAAATTTGAAATTTAAATATTAATATGTTTAATAAAGAAAAATGTAGGAAGTTGAAGCATAAATAACCTCACAAAAGCACTTGAAAACATAATCAACTGCAAAGTATTCTTGGGTACTTGATGTCCGCAAAGTGATCCTAAGAATTGAATTCAGGGCAGGCTCTTGCAGCACATTGTCTCCAAGGAGTGTGCATGCAATAGCATCAATATTTTTGGGATGCTCAGAGATCAGTGAGTCCCGTGTTATAATTTTTCTGTTCTTATCTATATTAGTTAGCCAAAGTATACCTCACGGTCCATAAGCATGTCCATAAGTCGAGTTATAACGCGAGGAATGCTGAGAATTGCTTCCTGCAATCTTAAGAGGAAAATCAGCAATTCAAGTAATGAGAATAGTAAAAAGTACAGAAAGAGTCACAAAATAAATATAACTCGTGGGAGAATTTGAAAGAAGCGCTGTCAACAGTTGAAGAGCATAATATCTAACATAAAAAAATCCTCTTCTGACTGCAAAAGCACAGAAAGAAACCCAAAGAAGGGAGGAGAAAAGTGATCAGATATGATACTGAGTTGCACAAATGCATACCCAAACCTATAGATATTGAAAATGTAAGTAAATGTGAGGAATTACTGACCAAAAGACTTAAAAGAAGAGAGATGCTGTCTGATTCCCTTGAAACCAAATCAGAGTTCGTCAGATTTGAACTTCATCCCTGGACCCATTTGCATGATCGAGAGGAGTTAATGCACTTACAAGAGTTTCAAGGGCCCCTAGAACCTCAAGTCAAGTAATGGAGAATAAATACAAAAAAGAAACTCAGTAAAGAAGAACAGCAAAGAATGACTTCCCACAGATGGTCAAGTTGAACTAGAACAGAAGTAATTAAGTAAACTAATAATGTATAATACTATCAACTAAAGATTTCCCGCATAGAAATATCAAATAACCTAGACTTACCATGTAATATTATCTTTAATTGTTCCAATACTTCTTGAAATGGCAATAACATGTTCTTTGTTCAGAATGAAAGCACATCTAGAAGTCCTAAAGCAAGATTTAATTCCTCAATAAGCAAAGAACAGATAAACTGCAACCATTTCAACATCATCTCGTTCCTCCTTTAAAACACTCATAAGCACATCAAGTATATTCTTTATTTATAAATTTAAGACAATCCAGACAACTATAGTAACAAGTAAAGCACATACCCATTGCACCAAAAGCTTGGGCAGAACGGTTTTCTGCTACAACAGACTGAAGCTCCACCATAGCAGCTCTCCTGTCCTCTGCAAGCTGACCATTGCTAATGCGATCCAATAGACGTTCAACGTTATGGAAACGGTTCACAATTAACCAAAAAATATAAAAAAAGAAACCGTAAACGTAAATGTTAAAAAATTTCTGAATGAGAAAAAGCAGATGAACGAGCGTATGCCATGCGGTTTATCCATCTTCGTGTTTACGAGTATACAACATCTACTTACCTATCTTCATTGGACGCAGAATTCTCATTGCCGAAAACAAGCCCAACCACGCCCTGCACAAAGCTCACAGATAAAACACAATACTAAAGATCGTATAAACAACTACAAACAAGCACCACATTACTGTCCTAAACATCATAATCCATGAAACTTCGGATGCAGAGAAGAGAGTAAGATCAACTTGTAACCAGAGACCAAATCCATAATCGAGTAAGAATATAAAAAATCCATAAACAGAAGCCAACGCAATCACCCCGAACACAATCCAAGCGTTGGAAATGTTTACACGCAATCTCTAATAGTGAGAGCTCCAATCAAATCGTTAAAAAAAATCCTATAAATGAAATTCCATCCCAAACGCAGGGTTACACAGGATTGAGTACACAAATGGCCTTCCAAAATGAAATAGAATTCCGATTAGAAAACAAAAAAAAAAAAAAACAGGAACGAACCTGAAGTTCGAAACAGAGTGGCTAATCTATGCGTCCGACGATTTTCGGTTGACAGCGATGGAGTGTATCGTGCTTTCTTTCGGCACTTGCCCAAAACGTAAATTCGGACCTCCTACTTTTGGTTTGTCTTTTTCCTTTTATTTTTTAATATATATTCTGCGGGGGAAGACGAGCCCAAGGCCCAATAACTCAGCCCTGTGATTGAGACTTTGGGCCTCCAGATAAAACACTAGCGGCCCATATAAAACAATAAGGTTTTTTTTTTTTTTCTTGTTTTGTTTTTGTCGTTAAAACGGTTTTAAAGAATTATTTTTATTTTTATTTCTTCTCGATTTCGATAACTACATTTTAAATTTTAAAACCTATAATAAAATTTGAATATTTATTCTCTCTATCAATAATATAAATTCATCAAAATTTGATTACTAAAATTTATATGAATAATTAATGTTAATTAAGAAATATAACAAATATTTTAAAAAGAAACACCCACGAAGTGCTTTTAATAATAGATAAGATATTTTTAATTAATTTCAAGTGCCTATTGTATATTATTTATAAAAATATATATATATATTTATGATTATATTCCATAAACTAATTATTATATAAAATAAAAAATATTTATCTGAATAAATATGAGTAGATGATTAGTTACGTATATTCTTATCTATCCACTTGCTATTTTTATTTGTCCTGTAGATACCAAAAATTCCAAGGTTCACATCTTTTTAGACACGAAAAACGGAATCTTTTGAGGATTATCCCAATTTCCCTCTCAAATCGTATTCACTCCACTTGGGATCCAATTCCAAACTCATTTCCTTCTTTTTTTTTTTTTTTTTTTTTTTTTTTTTTTTTTTTTTTTTTTT
>NW_019268523.1:1702590-1735674 GCF_002738365.1 Cucurbita moschata | reverse complement strand
TTTTTTTTTTTTTTTTTTTTTTTTTTTTTTTTTTTTTTTTTTTTTTTTTTTTTTTTTTTTTTTTTTTTTTTCTTCTTCTTCTTCTTCTTTGGAATGGTTCTTTTTTGACGTATTATATTGATTACTATGTTTCTTTGAATAGTCTTTTTTATAAGGACATTTAATTTTCTATTATTAAAATAATATTCCATGAAATAATTATAGGTATAATATTTTTTTAAACTTCATTTATTCATCAATTCAACTAATAGTAGTCTTGTTATTGTAACTGAAATTATGATCGTCGGCAACCGTGAACATTTTCGTGTTACCCCAAAAATTGGCAAACACGAATCAAAACTTGAACTTCGTTCGAGTTAGTTGTTGAAATCGTCATCACATATATTACGGTATACATTTTGATCTAGAATCGGTTATGTAAGAGAAATAACATCTTGGTGAAGCCTTTGAAGATAGGATATCCCCAACTTAATGATTAAGAGCGAATGGAACATCATTACGCCTTGTTTTTGTTTGACCAACCTGTTTTCTCTTGAGACTGACAATATAAATCGTAAATATAACAAATTTTTCATTTAAATATAATCAATTAATTAAAATATTTATCATTTAATATTTTTTTTCATTATTTTATTATTCATATGCAATGGCAATATCTAAATACCTGTTTATCATTAAAAAAAAAATGTGAACTGAATCTAAAGTCGATATTATTATTTATTTATTAAATTTAAAATTATAATTTTCTGATTAAAAAATTAATGGATATATTAAATCCACTTAAAGTCGATATTATTATTTATTCACTCGTCACTTTTCTTTATTTTATTATGCAATAATAAATATTAAAAATTCTAAAATTCGTATGACCGTAGCTATGGAAGATGGAATCTTTACCGACCATTTAAAATTTCATTTTCAAATCCCCTTCGCTCCATTTATGATCCAATTCCAAACTAATTTCCATCTCAATTATTTCTTTGTACTTATCCCCTTTTTTTTCTCGATAAGGAAATTTGTTAATTGACAGATTCTCTTATTAAAATAATTATAAAATATAATACTTTTTAAAACGAGTAACCAAATACTTTATAAATTAATTAATTTAGAAAATACTTTCTAAAATTTATATATCGAGAGGTATACAATTCAAACTTTGATGGCGTAGAAAAATTTTGTTTATAGTCTCATTTAATTGAGAAAACGACTCTGATAGTTTGCATGTTCGTTATTTTGACAATTAAACTAGACATTCTATTATTCAATTAATATAGAAAATGACTCTCATCTGATTATTTGGATGTTCAATTCTACGAGAATTTATTTTTTATTATTTATAATAAATATAGAATTTATTGTCGTTGGTTCAATAAGAAAATAATATTTTAAATGATATTCTTATTTTAATTAAGAAAAAAAAAACGTCAGTAAAATTTTCAAAATTTTATTTTTTTGTTATTTTAAAAATGCTGGTTTATCCTATAATGACGTGGACAGCAATATAAAGTTAGTTTGAAATTTATAGATATATTATATATATATACTTAGGATAAGTCTTATAATATTTAAAATATCATATTAATTATTATATATTAAATTTAAATATGAGAAATGTGAGAGGAAAAGGCGAAGAAGAAGTCAAACGAGGAGTACTTAGATTCCTCAGTCCAACTTTCTCAAGCCATGTGGAGTTAGCTGTCAAAGAAGACCAAGCGAACCCAACTTCTCTGGGTTACCGTCCTTACACGTGGCAATCCTACGTCAACCGAATCCATCTGGCATTTTACCGAACTTTCATTTCTCTTCAAATTATTTAAATAAACTATACCCTCTAATTTCATTTTATTTCGTTTTAATTTTTTGCTTACTCTTAAACTGATTTAGTATATAAATTGAACCAAATAGTATTATTTAAGCTAATATCGAATATTTAAATTTTTATATTTATATTAAATTTAATAACATTGTATCATGAAGTTATTTAAATTTTTATTTGGATTTAAAACGCTTCTAAATAGATCGTCATATGACAGGTTGATTAGATGATCGACCTTTGGGAAGGCATATTGATTTCTTGGATGAACGGTAATTAAATTTTTTTTATTTTTTAGACGACCAATCCTTAAACGTATTGACCGATCTATCAAATGAAGGTAACCTTGTACGAGCTTTGAGTACGTTTGGCTCCATGGGAATTTGTAATTGATCTTGAATTTATCCACAAATATTTTTATTATTAATTTAAATTACTAACACGACAGGCGGGAATTTCGTATTTAACCACAATTCCTTATATAAAATTGAATTGACGTGAAATGGTATTATTTAAGCTAACATTAAATATTTAAATTCGTATACTCTATATTAAATTTAATAACACTATAACATGAAATTATTTATATTTTTATTTAAATTCAAAACGCTTCTTAATGGATCGTCCTTTGACGTATTGATCAGATGATCGACATTTGAGAAGACATGTTGATCTTCTTGAATGATCGGTAATTGAATTTCTTAATTTTTTTTATACGACCAATCCTTAAATTCGTTGACCAACCTATCAAATGAAGGCGACCTTGCTTTTTTATAGAGTTTTAATCGATGAGCTTTTAAGTATGATGGGCTTTAATTGGATAATTAAATTTTTTAAGACAGGTGGCATTATTCGATTGGCCAATTGTTCATTAATTTTAATTTTAATTTGGGAAGACATGTAAATTTGTAATTGATCATGAATTTACCGACATATATTTTTATTATTGATTTAAATTACTAACATGACAGGCGGGAATTTCGAATTTAACCACAGGTCCATGTATAAGTTGACTAAACTATTATTGGTCACAGAGCATTCCTTAAGCTGGCTGTCCGTTGGATCAGCATCTGGATTTCAATCCAACGATCAAGAATAGATCGAGATGGATGATAGTGTGGGTGTGAGCGCACACGATATATTCCCTTTCGTTGAAAGTTTTCTAAATTTTTGGGATTATTTGGTGAAGGAAAATCAGGGGATAAAAAAAATATATAAATAAAGAAATATTTGAGGTTAAGCAGTAAGCACCATTTCTGTATTCTGTATTCTTCTCAGTCATCTCTCCGATGACCTCTCTCTCTCAAACTCCGGGATTCTGGAATTGAGAGCTGTTCATGAAAGCCATCAATAAGAACACGAACGGCTAGTATTTGCGCTATGTCGATTGCTACAGAGCGTTTAAACTGAGTTCATTTCACATTTTGTACCCACACCGCCGGAATATCTCTTCCAAATTTTAGTTTGCTTCGCCCCTTTTGTGGGGATTTGTTTGTCGGAGTTTCTAGGATCTGATTTTGCGGAGTTTTGAGAGAGCATTTGAGGATTTATCCGGCATTTTCTGAGATTTGTCTGTATTTTGTTCATAATGTTTGATGGGTATTACAGCTCTAAAAGGACTGATGGTGTTTGCGCCCAGGTCTGTTGCTTTGAATCCTCTCTGTTTCTCTTGTTCGATTGCTTCTTTATCTTGTTTTCCGAATCTGTTTTCTGGACTTTTTGAGTTAAGAACTTGTGTGTTGTTCTTCATTTTTCTTAACCCTTTTGGTTGAACTTGTCTTCGATTCCTTTCGAAATGCCCATTAATGATGGACATTCTTCGTTGTTGTTCTGTTTATGAGTAGAATGATTTGATTTGAAGTGTGCATTGATTTGGAATTCAATCAAATTTGTTGTTCGTTTCCATTTATAGCTAAATTTCCTTTTCTGGGTGTGCAAATTTCAGCTCATTTAACGTCTTGTCATCCCCATTTATCGTTTTTCACTTGTTTTTGCATCTGGAAATGTCGTTTGATTGCTGATTGTGTTCTTCAATGTTCGTTGTTTTTGTTTGTGGCAGGGGCCTCGTGGGGCTTTTGGTTTGTCTAGATTACGATGTATTCTTCGAGGGTGGAATTTGAAGATACTAATTTCTTTCTTTGTGGCTGTTCCACTCTTGATATTGTTCATATATCTTCATGGCCAGAAGGTCTCTTATTTCCTTAGACCTTTATGGGAGTCTCCTCCAAAGCCATTTCATGAAATCCCTCATTACTATCATGAAAATGTATCCATGGAGTCTCTCTGCAAGCTTCATGGTTGGACGATGCGTGAATTGCCTCGACGAGTTTTCGATGCTGTTCTGTTTAGTAACGAAGTCGACATCCTAACTATCAGATGGAAGGAACTGTATCCTTATGTGAGTCAGTTTGTGCTTCTCGAGTCGAACTCGACGTTCACTGGTCGGACGAAGCCATTGGTATTTGCAAACAACCGGGAACAGTTTAGCTTTGTCGAGTCGCGGTTGAATTATGGGATGGTAGGGGGAAGGTTTAAGAAAGGTGAGAATCCATTTGTTGAAGAGGCATATCAAAGATTGACTTTGGATCAGCTAATTAGGATATCAGGGATAAAAGATGATGACTTGTTGATCATGTCTGATGTCGACGAGATCCCGAGCGCTCACACGATAAACCTCTTGAGGTGGTGCGACAATATTCCGCCCATACTCCATCTTCGGCTAAAGAACTACTTATACTCCTTTGAGTTTTATGAAGATGAGAACAGCTGGAGAGCTTCTGTCCATCAGTACAAGCATGGTAAAACACGGTACGCTCATTATCGTCAATCCGATGAAGTCTTATCGGATTCGGGGTGGCATTGTAGCTTTTGCTTCCGTCATATCAGTGAGTTCATATTCAAGATGAAAGCATACAGCCATTACGACAGAGTCAGGTTTTCTCATTACTTAAACCCCGACAGAATTCAGGACATAATTTGCAAAGGAGCAGACCTATTCGACATGCTTCCCGAAGAGTACACGTTTCGGGAAATGATCGGGAAGATGGGACCGATCCCGCAGTCTTACTCGGCCGTTCATCTCCCAGCATTCCTGCTAAACAATGCTGAGAAGTACAAATACTTGTTACCAGGCAACTGCAAGAGAGAAAGTGGCTAAATTATGAAGGAACAAGAAAGAAATGGCTACACAAATGATGAACATAAAGAGATACCTATTCTGGAATCTGATGGACTCCACATTGTTGCAGCTGAGGAAACTGTCTGTAAAACCACCATGTTTCTTCAAAGTTGCATCACATTTCCCAAGCTTCTCTTATGGGTAATGCTTAGGTAACACTGTAATTTCCACCATCTCTCTGTATTGATCTTATAACATTGTCTAATACTCATTTATTCTTTTCTCAATACTTTTTCTGTCAATGAAAAGAAAAGTTAATAGTCTTAGATATCAGTTTTCTCCTCCTGAATTTGGTGTCTGACTTCTGGAAATGCATACTTTGATTCGATCGTTCAAACGGTTCGAATCATCGTTCTCAATCCAGTTCGAGTCAGAAGGTTTACTATGGATAACTGAGGTTTGAAATTATCTTTTGAGTCCAATGATCAAGGAGAGTTAGATTTGTGATTCTCGAGAGTACTGATAGCTAATATTAGTAACAAAGACGATGGCACATGTATGTTAGATAATAGTGAACCGATGTGTACCTTGATCGATATCGAGCTACTACATAGAATAAGATTCATTTCAGTTACCACATAGAATACTTTTTACATTCCATACCAAATAGTATATCAGTTTTCACATTTTACACCCAGCCACCCATCTCACATATCATCAATGACACTCAAAATAAGTAGTTCAAGCACCTTCATGGTGCATTTAACACAAAATTTGAGCAAAAACCAGCTCGATCATGGGGTCGGTCTCGATTGCTCTTGATCCAATGACCTTACTGAGAAACAACTCATAGATAAGGTTATGTGCCATGTGAATTTCAAAGTTTAATCAATTTTCAAGGGGTAAAAGGCATGGCAATCCCCATATAAATGAAAGCGAAATGATTTCAAAGAGTTTTATGGTGAATGATGGTGAATTCAAGGAAGATTCGGGCAGAAAAGTCGGATTGAACACGTCATTCTCGTAAGATTTTGCTTCGACCTTTACTTCATATCCTGTCGATCCAGTCGAAAATGCTCTCTTGAGAACCAAACTGCAGGTCCTACAAGCAACAATCAAAGTCTGAGTTATAGATCGAAGGAAAGCATTTGAAACTGGGGAGAGTGGGAGGTGAACTTACAGAAAGATGAAAGTCAGGTGGAGTATCTAATTCAAGGTTCTCAAGGTCTGCAATTCCACATGGAACGTTGTCGTTCATAAACTCGTGGCACGTGTTGCTACCAGAGAGCGAGAAAGGCATTTGATTTAGTTGGTTGTTACTCATAACAGCACAAGAATCCAGGACTTCATTGCACAATAATTTGTCTTCCAAGTAATGTAATTCAACATTATCTATATCCTGAGATTCTCCAGCCAACCATGCATGGTATCCCAGGTTGTTCTCCGATGAAATACTCGGATAAGAAACACGAGACGTCTCCGGAGCCAACTCTTCTCCCTAATCAACAAAGCATACTTAAGTGTGAATTTGACAGATGAGTACTTTATAGAGTCGAGGAAAGAATGCAATGTTGAGGATTGTTGGTGGGGAGTCCCACATCGGCTAATTAAGGGGACGATCATGAGTTTATAAGTAAGGAATATGTCTCCATTGATATGAGGCCTTTTGGGGAAACCAAAAGTAAAGCCACGAGAGCTTATGATGAAAGTGGACAATATCATACCATCACGGAGGTTCGTGGTTCCCTAACATGCAATGACACAAAATAAACGATGAAACCAACTTAAAAGAGTAGCTACCTTTGCAAATGACTGAGGCAGACTATTCTCAGCAACAGCATTGGAGACAAACGATTTTCCCGATCGAGGTGGAACCGGGGGATTGGACTTGGGAGTTCTAGGACTCGTATGACGGAGCATAGCATCAAAATCCTCAATAAGCATATTATCACCACTCTTAATACATTGCTTCGGTTGCTGATAAGAAATCTTCGACAAAACGTATTCTCCTTCCTTCTCATCTTCTTCAGTTCCCAAATGATATTGATGTATCACCCAGTTCGACTTTTCGGGTTTCAAGCCTCCCTTTGAACTTCTATACAGAGAGAAGATCTTCTTCCATCCCTTATGAACACCCTCTTCTATCAAAGCTCTAGTCTTACCTGTCTTGTGCCAGCGAAAATGTTCGAGGCTTGAATCACGTCCACTTTCAATCTTGCGACGTTTCCTTTGACCCGTGGCGTATGCATTGCTCGTCTTATGAAAGAAATGTACATCATTTCCATCTTTACAAACACCTGAATAATTGAAGATGTTATTATTCTGAATGAGAGAACAACTGGAGCCTTTTTAAATTGATGGTAGCATAGGAAATGAACAAAAACGAACACAGACGAATTCCGAACCGGGGAGATTTTCTGGATGAGTGTAACAAATTCCTTGATCTGTTTCAAGTGTGGGGATGAATTCATCAATTAATGCATGTGGCTTTAAGTTTCCAACGGTGCATTTAGCCGCTAAGTGATCCATTATCTCTTCATCACTTGGATCAAACTTAACACCAGCAGGCAATCCAGGCCATTCAGGAGAAACCTGCAAAGAACATGTAAAAAAAGCATTCATGATTCAATGCCTTACATTCAAGGCACAGCACAAACTAAAAGGTAGGATGCCAAATTACACACTAAATTACAGTGAAAGTGAGTCAATAACTAAAGTGCATATCAAAATGTTCAAGATTTTTATAAAATATGAATGAACAATTCACTGTCTATATAACAATCAACTTCTAATTCATATATCAGTTATGAAAACACAGGGTGGAGGTCAAACGTACATCTGTATTATCAATAATAAAGTGACAGTTTGGACATTCTCGTTTTGCATCGCAATCTTTAATTACTTGTGAAGACGATCGAGAGACGTTTTTTACTTTTCTTGCAATTGTTCGGCTATCGATTATCCAAGACCTGTGAGAATGAGATACTGAAAGTTAAAATGCAGTCACTAGATATCAGAAAAGGACATAAAAAGTACTGGATTGTAAAACTAAGCAACCATAAAGAGAAATACAAGCATTCACAAGGTTTCTATGTGCACATGAATAATCTCTATTAGGATGAACCATTTTTTTATGATCCAAGAAACAAAACTACGAGAGCTTATGCCTAAAGTAAACAATACCATATCATAGTGGAGATATGACGAGTTGTTTGTTGTTCCTAGCAAGTGATATCAAAGTCGTGCTCCAGATTTAGCCATGTTGGTGAGCTTCGTTGACATGGTCACAGTGATATTTGGATGAGTTAATCAACAAGTGATGTGCTCTAGTGAGGAGTTGGTTTAGTTAAAAGTGATATGCTTAGACGGATAATGCGAGATACCACATCTTTTAGGGAGGAGAACGAAGCATTTTTTACAAGGAAGTGGAAATCTCTCCCTAGCAGACGCGTTTTGAAACCTTGAGGGGAGGCCCGAAAGGGAAAACCCGTTTTACAGATAACTATTTAGGGGTTGTGAATGCAACCAAAGCCTCAAATTGACTAGAAATGGAACAATTTGGGTACATAAATGAGAGATAACGTCTCCATTCAACATTTTGGGTACAAAATTTGCAGAGTCCACATAAGGAAGTAAAATCCAGACATTCTCAATCTCATCATTCTAACCACGAAAGATAGTTGAAGCTTAATACATGATCAAAACCAGAAGATCGCCTTAAACTTTTAACCAATAAATGTTGAGAAAAATTATCCAAAACCCACAATCTTGGCACAATAGTTCATTCAACCCAGAAATACAATCGACGAGGAGAACAAAAGCGGACGATCAACGAAGAAATGACGCATTTCTTCATCTCGGATTGTAAGAACTCGAAGAATACTAGACAGAAAACCAAGAAATTAGATGAAAGGAGTACTGACCTCGCCATATTCTTCAAGAATTAAGCTCAAGAAGACGATCAGAGATAGCGATAAAAGAAGAAGAAGCATAAACTAGGAGATTCAGCGCGTTTGAGCTTTTCGGGCTTTTGACGACTACGCTCAAGCTTTAGTGAAGAGTGTGAGGCAGAGGAATGAAGCCCCAAATCCCAACTGTGCCCAATGTGAGCGGGAAAACTTGGCCCCTGCTTCGGTGGAGGCTCGTGTTCCAGACTATAGGTTCGGAACATAGTCAATGGCTGTGGGTCCCAGAATTGAGGGAAGATGGGACCGAGACTTAGGTGTGGAAGCCGAAGCTGGGATGTCTGGTGGAAGGATTTTAGCTTCGAAAACCGAGTAAATGCGATGTCTGGTAAATTTCAGGTGGCCACACGGAGACTTGCGGCCCAAGCTATGAACACTTCCCGTCTTTGGATACGTTTTCATCTATATTTTTTTAAATATATTTTTAACCTTCCTCTTCCTCTTTCTTTTTTTTTTTTTAAAATAAAAAACACATATCTATTGGACAAAAAAAATAATAATAATAATAATTCAATTTTATGTCTAATAAATTTGTTGAATTTGAAAAACATTAAATATGTCATAACCAACTATTAGACATTCTAAAAATATATTTCAATTGTTTATAAAATTTTGCAAAATCTGAAAAAATCGATAATTAAACTTTCAATTTAATTATTTATGTGAATTCGAAATAATAACTAAGTGGTTGTAGTATAGTGGTGAGTATACCCGCCTGTCACGCGGGTGACCCGAGTTCGATCCCCGGCAGCGGCGTTTCTTTTTTTTTTTTCCTTTCAAATTTTAGTGTTTGCTATAAAGAACTCGGTACCGAAACGACAGTGTTTAGTAACATGTTAGTCTTGGAACGACAAATAAGCACCAACATCAAATTTCAAGCATTAAACTTATAATGTAACCAAAATAATCTCTCAAGAAAACACAAACTGATCGATCCTCTCGAAACCGACCACAACGACAGAATTGATCAAAATTATTCGATCTTCTATTTCAAAAACCTAACATCTAATTGATCCATTCAGAAACCAACTAAACCAATTCATCCATTCATTCATTCATCATGTTCAGCTGACACCCTTTGGAGAGATGACTCACCCAAGAAAGCTTCGGACTTCAGTAATTGCTCAACTAAGCCAACATTTCAGGTTACATGAATTTCGATATGAACTACAACATGAACTCTACAGTTGATGCTCAGCGTCGTTTGTACAGACAAGGTTTTAGTTGTGGCCAATCAATATCTTTCCCATTAGAAATTTTCTCATCCTACAGAGCAAAAATAATGATTAAACCCAGATGTGAACGAGTACAAATACAATATCAACGTGAGAATTAAGTTACTCAGAGCATTTACAAACCTTTTTCTTGAAGTATAACAAAATAAACATCTTGTTTGAGAAGTCCTGCACATGATATACTAATATATAAGCAGCAAGAAAGAAACGACAATGCTAAATAATAGAGAATAAATATACCTTCAACGCTGAGACGAATCCAAGCTCACAAACAGCCCTTACGAACTCGTTGGGGTCGGCTCCTCCGTTGCTTGGGTCAAATCTGCTTTTGACTTCTGATATTAAAAGCCATCCACTGCATGTAGAAACAGAGAGTTCAGTCACCAATGTTGGGCAACTGTTATTAGGCTATGACACTAATAGAGAGCCAAAAGTATCCCACAAACCGTGGTTTGAGTACTCTTCGTGCTTCTGTCAAGTAACTTGCATAGTTGACCCCCATAAGTGAAAGGCAAAAGACAGCAACATCCACAGATGAAGAGTCAAGAGGTGTCTGCCAGAGGCATAAGCATTAACCAGTGTTTAGAGGTTTCGACAGCCAACGAGTCTAATACAAATTTCATGAACAGACAAATGAAAGAGATGGGTATAATGGGATGCTCCTATGGACATATCTATGATATCAACAGGGGGCATTATTGAGTGAACATGATATCAACAAAAAACTGCTCAAATAACATAAAATATTCAACCAATCAATCCAAGTCCTCATATTTTCTCAATATCGAAACCTAATATCATTCGAAAAATGCAACTATGCAATAAAATAGATTATACATCCAATTACTCTAAACTATAGATGCTTGTCATAACGACTTCGATTGTTGACATTAATCTATTATACAAGTTATCATCCTCTTTATGTCCCTCCCTCCAATCACTAATACCAATTCACCATGACTTATTCTTCCATGGTTGAACCTAACCATTAAATCACCAAACGTTGGGGGACAAAAAAGAAAATGTAAAACCTTTTCAACAACTTGCTAGTCATTGAGCAAATAAGACGTAATAAACGAGCCTTAGCTTATCAACAAAAATTAACAAGAAAGTGACAAGATCTCCGGCAAGTTGACAATATTGTCGACATGGCTAACTTTCAAGCAAGAAATGCAGTTGTATGTCTGAATGCATTTTACGACATCAAGTTCAAATACAGTAAGCGTACATTCGACATATCACAAGCAATAACAGAGGGATCTTTGGAAACCAGATCAAATGAGAAAACTTTATTCTTCACATTCTTTGAAAGGCGTGCATCCCCTGTAATTCAATTCGAAGGAGAAAAAAAATAAGAGAAAAATGAAGAAATAAGTATGAGTGTCCACAAAGGCTCAAATACTTGATCAATATTTAGTTAAAGGAAGGGAAAACAGAAGTTTTTTTTTCCCTAAAACTCACCACAGCCAAAATCAGCCACAATAAACGAAGGATCGTGCTCTTTCAGCCATTTTATGATTAAATTCACAGGCAGCTCAGGCCAATGCAACATTTGCTCTTGGTATCCTGTATGATACTAACCATCAAAATGTTAATTAACGCTAGTCCTAGGCCATCGAAATGAAACTCACCACCTAAAACTTCCTCAACCATCAATAAATAGACAAAGTTTTAGAAAGGAAGAAGGTGGCCTCGATGCTTTTCCTCTCAAAGAGACGAGATGTAAGCCTCAAATTTAATTTAAAGTGTTTTACAAATCCTAAACTGGTATGACCGAACATCCATAAACATAATAGTCAGAAGTTCAGGAAAAGAGAGCCTATCAATTGCCAATACAACAAAAATCCTAGAAGGAAATCTTTGAGCTCAGCTACTATTATAATTCATAGAATTTACTTGTACTATAATTCATAGAACAGTAACATGATCTACATTTAGGAAATAGAAACAGACAGACAGAACTTACCACATCAAACAGAACCTGATCTTCATTGAAATAATTAAGCGCCTCTTCCCCTCTAAATCAAAAAAGACGAACAGGATCAATTGGCTTCAAATAATGGGGGTATGACAGTGAAATAAACTTAAGACTAAGAACTCAGCTTTAAAAGAACTGATAGGAAGCTAAAATTTTAATGCCAAACGAGTCAACAAAAATTCAAGGTGACATATCAATTATATAGGCAATCTGACTCTAAATTTAGTACATACACATAGAAACACGCAAGTCCGGCAGTAAAAATAAAAGAATCGAAGAAAAAATCATTACGTGCAGGTATACAACTTCTCATTAAGCATCCTAAAATGCCCTCCTGATAAACGAGCTCGCATCTGCACCAACATCGAACCAGAATGCATACAATTAATCCTTAAAGTTCCCCAGCAAAATTGAATTCAAAACGAGGTTAGTTTCTACAAGAAGTCGAACCTTATCGAGAAAACTAGACGAGCCAGAAGCCCTCCGAGATTTTTTGCCATCAGAAGAAGTAGAAACAACGATGTCTTGGCCACTGGGTTCAGTAGCATCCGGTATACTATTGGTAAAATCTTTATTTTTGTCAGACCGGCGACGCTTCGCCCTCTTACGCTTTTTGTTTGAGCGGCCTTCGTCCGCCATTGTTGCTGTTGGCGGGAAGAAACCTTGATGAACCAATTCGCGTTGGGCGGAGGGGGGTCAAAAGGAGTGGAGCGGAGACGATGCAGAATGAAGTTGGGATTTTAGCAAAACCTGCCTCAAGATAGACCGGAAGACTCGGTTCGGTTTTATACTCGATTTTTTGGAAACCAAACCGACTGCATGCGGTTTATTTCACCAGACCCGATTTAATCATATAGTAGAAAAAATTACAAAATATTTTAAAATAAAAAATAAATGAAAATTTTATCGTTATTGGACAACTGGTCGACTACAAAAAGCTTAGCCTTGTCTAATTGAATTATTCGAATTTCTTTTAAATTTACCGATTTATTATATACCAAATTAAAAATTAAAAATTATATTCCACCTAAAATTTAATTTTATGTTTCATAAATTGATTCGTTTTAAAAAAATGTCAAATAGAAGAATATAGTTTTAAATATTATTTTGATGTATGTTTTTCTTTTTAAATGTCAATAGAAGGAATATAGTTTTAAATATTATTTTGATGTATGTTTTTTTAAAAATAGTGTACTGAATTAAAAAATACATTTTATCTTAAAAACAACAAATTTTAATTTTGGAAAAAATACTGAAATTATATATTGCAAAGTAAAAGACTAATCTAAAATAGATTAGACGACCTTTCGTAATTTTTCACCACCCTTGTCACACATTTGTCGTGTCCGGTAATCATTATTTATAGAAAAGACTAAACCTAATTGTCAATTTGTAATAATTTCTTTTGACTAATTAGTTTCTTTAAGATAAAAGAAAAAATTATAGTATCGTAATTAACATGTTCTCTTTCGAGATTAGAGGTTTAAATTCTAATACTAAGATTAAAGCGTTTAAACCCTCACATTACATTATTGCACTAAAAAAATTTGAATTTAGTTTCTAAAAATAAAATATTTCAAAAACCATAACAAGTAAAAAAAAAACATGTGGTAATAAACCTAGAAATTTAACAGTCACATGATTGAAAATATAAAAGGCTACCATAATAGACCATGTACTGGAAAATAATATCCAAAATGTATAACTTGATTTAATCCTGTATGATAAAAGGACCTGTTGATAAATAATTCATTTACAATGTAGCTCACGCTATCAATATGTATTGAATTGAAAAGAGTATTGAAAATGGAATAAGCAAGAAGCTGAGAGTAATTGCTAGTCATCCAACAATATGATAAGAAACAAACAATTTTTATCCTTGGAAGCAGCTGAGCTAGAAGAACACTCTCTCTAG
Organism: Cucurbita moschata; assembly: GCF_002738365.1. Classification (NCBI taxonomy): domain Eukaryota; kingdom Viridiplantae; phylum Streptophyta; class Magnoliopsida; order Cucurbitales; family Cucurbitaceae; genus Cucurbita; species Cucurbita moschata. The sequence continues at coordinate 1,721,650 of NW_019268523.1, read as the reverse complement.
TTTTTGCTCGGACTGTTAAAATCATTTAACTATCTATATTTCTAATTTAGCAAAGGGCTTCATCTTTACCAATATCACCAATCCCACCATAAAAAAACGGAAAAAGAAACAGGGCACAGACTCTTTCATGTGTAAACATAAATATATCATTTATACTTTACCCTGATCTCCTGTAGATGCTGTAGGCAACAGCGACAGTGGCCACAGCTCCAATTACCGCAACAGCAGTAAGAATTTCACTTTGTTCCCATTTTTCTGTCCAGCAGCAAGATAACTTACTCGTCTTTTTTGGAACTTGGTCTTCGGAAGGTTCTTTCGATGTTTCCTCGATTCTGGTACTTTTCCCTGAACTTTCGTCTCTGCAACAAGTGAACCCATTACTGCCCTGGCAACAACCTGCTACTGTTTCTACTTTACTTTGATCGCCATTTTCTTGAATTTCATCCTTGCTTTTCTTTGTATCTTCTCCATTTGGAAGCTTTTGTTCAACTTCCTTTTGGACTTCCTCAGGATTTGTCCCCATTTGCCCTCTGGAATTGTAATTGTAATGTCAATTTAATGTTCTACTATTGGGTCGAAAATAAACGACAAGGGAGCACCTAATAGTTGCATCATGGCCCTTTTAAATTTATAAATTGTTCTTTGGGTTACATCATAAGGTTTAGAGGGTAGCCCATCTAAATCAGAAACAGTAGAGCAACCGTGATCGAGATAGCTATAGAGAAGCCAAAGTGTCAGTCAGGTAGCTGTAAGAATTCCCTGACTATTTGATTGAAATAGAAGCATTGAATGAACACAAAACAGAGAATCAATGGAGAAAAACTCAAAGTCCAGTACATTAGGAAAGAAAATAGCATAGGCATCGCAGCCGCTATTGAGAGTGATTTCTTCGCTGTTCTTACGAATCCCCAATCACTCTCTTAACTTGATATCATCCAAAGATGAGAGTTGTTGAATGGCTCTAGTGGGTTTTTATGATCCGATAAAGAATCAAACCTAGCCCCTTCTTCTCTGCTTTTCCTAAGGCCGAATTGTAAACTTCAAGAGAATGAAAAGAATAACTAAACACTCGGCAGATTTGAGAAAACAGGTAACCTCTGCTCCTAACCTGACTTGCCTGAAGTTTCACACCCCAAACAACATTCTGTGTATCCTACTAATACTACTCTCCCACCCATACCCACACGTTCCACTACTAATCGTTGGGAACTGAATTCCTTCTTATGACCATCCTCACGTATACCTTCACTATAGGAGGTCACACAGTAGTCAATGAATATATTGCAGAACCTATTTAGGCCATTTATTGCACGAAACAAAGGGTTATAGTGATGAACGATGACTACAATAAGACGTCCACACAGAAGTTTAATCGATAAAAATAAATAGCTCCAGCTTTAAATTTCAAACGCTCATGTCTACTCAGTGTCCCACAGCAACAAGGGAAAATGGAAGGGTTCACAACACCAAATTCGAGGCACATAGGAAAAATGGAGAGGATGATGTCCATGATCTGTAAACTACATGATCAGAACTTTAGAGGAAAAACTGCTTATCGATACAAAATGCATCTCCGACAATATTATTGGGTGGACCAATAAAAAAGAATGCTTCATCCTTATAACTTTGTTATTAGTATTCTCATACCAGCAATGCTAAAATAAGTTTAGCATCCAGTTCGGGGAATAAAATGTAATTGGGAAAAAGCACAAACCTCAAAAGCCTTTCCACGACTTCGCCCTTTGCAATGTGCTGTTCAAACAATTCAGAGACATCTTCAGGAGTTACATATCCGTACCTGTAAACAAGAAAATTAAACCCAAAATTCAACCAACATACACTTAAAATATTCAGTTAAAGAGTTTGCTCTTTAGTAAATACATTAAGCACCAAGCTAGCTTTGAAGAATCTTACCAATGACCGGTAGTTTTCCCATCCACACCAGGTTGGTATATGATCAAGTTTCCGGCATACTTGTGTCCTCCAACGTGTGAACATGGACTAACATAAACCCGATCCTTTAGTCCTCGTAACCCAATCTCCTCCTCAAACTTTTGAATAAGAATGGGTCCACAGACACCACATCTCCGATCTCGACTAGCATGAACACACACAAACACATGAGAGCCAGTGAAAACCTCTGGCTCTCTGGATGCCCAGGGTTTATCATTCACAAGCACATCATCCACAAAGCCATCTACATCTGAATCTTCTAAACCCCTATAATCATCAAATCAAAAGGAAGAAAAGTAAAAACGCCTTAGAGACTCAAACCGGAATAGATAAAACTTACGAGAGGAAAACAAACGAAGAACTAAAATGGAAATGAAAGGAAATACAACGAAACATAGCAGCACAAATAACAGGAACAACACATTCCAATTCCTCCAAAATCTAACTGATTCATAATTTGTCTGGCCGCAGAATTGATATAATGAACTACATACAAAAATCCAAATTGTGGTAATTTGCTAGCGATCACATAACTTAAACGAAACGAATCCGAGAAACTAGTCGGGAAGAGTACTCTAATCCGGGAAATTGTGGTAATTTGCTAGCGATCACATAACTTCGTTATGTACTCTAACCAAAGAAGTCAACGCGAGATGAAATAGAGATGAACACAAGGATTTCATAATATTCGATAAAAACATCCACTATATCGTAAAGAAATAACACAAAATATCTCTGCATGTTTAATTTTTCATATCCTGGAACTCTTGGCTAAACTAGATTCCATTTAAACCTCGAAACTTACCTGTATTTGACCATTTCGGGGAAAATCAACACATCTCCATCCGAAAATCCAGTTTCTTCACGTCCCGAGAATATTGTCAGCTTCGTCTGAAAAAAACCAAATAAAAAGAATAAGTTACAGGCAAAGGCACATCCAATCCAATCCAATACGTGAATTCACCAATTCCAACAAAATCAAATCGAAAACGCCAAATTCCGAAGAAATATAATTTTCAAATATGGAAACAAACAACATCGATTCTATCAACGCAAACCTTCACAGAGAGATCATCCTTGCGAGCTTTGAGAGCGGCAGAAAGGAGTCTAGGGAGGACATCGGAATCAGACGCTTCAAGATGCGAGGGCCAGGCCTCCGGAGTCTTGTAGCAGAGAAATACGTGTCGATCATAAGCACTGACGGTGCCGGTGAGTTTGCTCTGATACATCTCCTCTCGTCGGAATCCATAGTTCTCGTCGTCGGCGACGGAGATGGATAGGTTATCAGAGGCCATGGGAAAATCGAGGAAACGAGGTCAGAGATGAGAGAAGCGAAGGAAGTAGAAAATGGTATTGGAGAGAGCGCGCTATTGGAAAGGATGGAGTAAACGGAGCGCGGAACGAGAAGGGATTGGATTTCTTCGGCTTCTGCATCTCATTTGCTGACGTTTTAAGAGGCTATGGACTCACACGCGCTTCCGAATTTTTTTTATTAATTTTATTTTATAATTTATTTATGAACATGCCAACGTATGATGCGTTATCATTTTTACCGTGGATTTTTTATTGGGATAATTCAGTTTTTACTTTTTACAGACCTTCATAGATTGTGAGATGCTTTTTTTTAATCTCGTGTATTTATTATATCTAATTTTATGCCTTTAGTGTTAATTGATAACTGTTTCTCATTTTTAAATTTATATTTAAATTAAATTATAAACAAATTTATTACAAAATTATAAAATAAAACTATTTCAAATCTAATCTTTATTTTAATAATATAACGTCACTTGTCTATCATGGGCTCGTCCGTAGATGATAATCTTTTTTTTTTTTTACAAAATTACGATCGTAATTTTAACTTTGACTTAACGAACCAGGCTTTAGAGAAATTATTAGAAATATAAAAAGGCTAAATATATAAAAAGGTAACTTTTAAATATTCTTCCCTTTTAAGACCTATCCAATTTTCCTTTTTCCATTATATTCTTATTATAATTAAAAAGCTAGGAACAAAATTAATGTTAAGTAACCGTTTACCTTAAAAAAAATTGTTTTTAATAATTTAATATTTGACTATAAAATTGACTGAATTGTTAATTATTACAAGATTATTGAAAACGTCTAATTAAAGGGGTTTAAAAACAAATTTATTAGTTTCACAAAAATTAGGAATTAAAAGTTTTAATCAAATTTAATTGTTCAAATAAGTAAATAAAACATATATTTATTCATCTTAATTCAAATAAAAAATTAAATTGAATTAATTGTAAAAAATTTTAAGATATAAGAGTCAAATTATTGTATAATAACAAACGTAGATTAGAAAATTTGCTAATATAATTTTATAATTTATGTTTAATACATTTAATAAAGAAAGGTAAATTCGATGACGTATAGCTCTTTTTTTATTATTTATTTTGATAGAACGTATCTCTCTAGATTAAAATATTAAAAATGTCAAATTTAATTCAATTTTTAAATCAATACATGTTTTTTTTTAATGTCACCATCAATATATTTAACTAAAGACAACTGGCTGAATCTTCTATTATTACATAATTTCATTAAACAATAATTAACGTCTGCTTATATATTATGTTACGTTGTTAATACCTGGTAAGCAAAAGATTAAAATATTCAATAGTTAAAATTTAGTTTAATAATCATTTTGTTTATTTTTCTATTTTCCTTTGAATTATATTAATTTATTCACAATTTTTTTAAAGTTTTCACATTACATAAAAACACGTGTAATTAAATATAAAAACAAAATCAAGTTTTTTTTATTAAAAAAAGTTTATAAAATTCGAAAATTAAGTATACAAACAATACAACCACCCCATAAACTTATTTGTTTTATTGTCATTTTCACCCATTTTTTAAAATCAAGCTAATTTTTTAAAAAAATTAAAAATAGTTTTTTATTTGTAGAATTTGATAAAAGAAATCATATGCCTCCAAGGAATATGAAAACTATATTAAGAAAATTAGGAGAAAACAACATAACTTAAAACAAGAAAAAACAAAAAAACAAAAAAACGGAATTTACATTTTTTTGGCTTTTTAAAAATTAACTTAGTTTTTGAAAACATTGGAAAAAAGTAATAAAGTAAGAAAACTACAAGTAGAAATAATGTTTATAAGATAAATATTTTAACTTTCAATTTAATGTCTAATAATTTCTGGATAAGATATATTTAAAAATATATTGAATCTATCAGGATTATGCACACAAAGTAGCTCGAGAAATGATCATTGTAGTAACATAATATCAGGACGAACATTACAGATTATGATACAACAGTGAAATAGTGGGACAAACATCACGAGGTATCAAGATTTTTCTAACAAATTTTGTAGATACAAATTCAAGATGTACCTGCCTGTGGACAAAACATCAAGTCTCTTTTCACTTGGTTCATACTTCCCCTTCCTCAGCTGATAGCGAAGAGTTACAGCTGAGATAGTGTATGTTTGGCCTTCTATTGTCACACTCTCCCCGCATTGTAAGTTCTGAAACAAAACACAAAATCAATCATTCTTTTCCCCCCTACACATAAGAAACTAACACTTCTTTCCTAAGTGAACTATAAAATTAACAAAGAATGCACGATGAGCCCAAGCCCAAACGCACCGCTAGCAGATGTTGTCTGCTTTGGCCTGTTATGTATCACCGTCAGCCTCACGATTTTAAAACGCGCCTACTAGAGAGAGGTTTTCACACCCTTATAAGGAATGTTTCGTTCCCCTCTCCAACCGATGTGGGATCACACAATCCACCCCCTTGGGTCCCAGCGTCCTCGCTGGCACAGTGCCCGGTGTTTGGTTCTAATACCATTTGTAACATCCCAAACCCACCGCTTGTAAATATTGTCCGCTTTGGTCCGTTACTTATCGCTATTAGCCTCACAATTTTAAAACACGTCTACGAGGGAGAGGTTTCTACACCCTTATAAGGAATGCTTCGTTCCCCTCTCAAACCAATGTGGGATCTCACAATCCACCCCCCTTGGGTCCTAGTGTCCTTGTTGACACACCGCCCGGTGTCTAGCTCTAATACCATTTGTAACAGCACAAGCCCACCGCTAGTAGATATTGTCGGTTTTGGTCCGTTATGTATCATTGTTAGCCTCACGATTTTAAAACGCGTCAACCAGGGAAAGATTTCTACACCTTATAAGGAATGCTTTGTTCCCCTCTTCAACCGATATGAAATCTCACAAAATCACTCCAAAACATGGTAGTTTTCTGTGGTCTCCTATGGTGCACAACTAGGTGGGGAAAGTTTTTCTTGTATTGTACAGTCCTTGAGCAAGTATCTCTATTGCGGTGCGGTGCTCACCTTGGAGATGCAATCAATCTTTTTAAACTCTCAATGTTCTTATATAATTTTCTTGATATAAGGCAAACCAAAAGCAAAAGGAGCACTTCCTTCTTCACTCTACCCTTGTGCTCGCCAGGCTCACCATTGTTGCAACATTCAAGTGTGGAAAATAGTGAAGGCGTGCCTAGTTGAACAGAGGCTAAGTGTCTTGCCTACACTGTATTCTTTCCCTAACTGCTTAGCATAATTTTATTCACTTATTTATAAGAGTCTCGCTTCTTGATTGCTTCTGGTCTTGAAGCAATTAAGAACCAAGGAAAGCTGAATGAACTCAGTAGATCAACCAAGATACATGCAATCAGCATAACAGTAAATTCGATGAATCAAAATCACAAAATCTCCTAAATCAAAAGAGCTTCATACATTAAAACTTCCAATGCCGACTCTGCAAAGAATCAATATCCCTAAATGTGAAATTAAATGCACAATTTTAAGCTTGATTTCACAACGCCAGAATAACATATGTTCATATAAGAAAGCCAATATGCAAATCAAAGACAAGAAAGAGAAGGATCGAGAGAGAAAATGGAACACTCACGGGCGGAAAACAACGAATGCCGAGATTCTTCGGCGGAGGAGTGATTTCAATGACTTTGTAAGGGTCAAAATTGTTCCGTTCCTTATCTTTCCTTCTGCAATCAATTTGGAGAACTCGTGTCTGCAAAACGGCCATTCATTTCAAGAATTCAAACTCGATTGTGAACAGAAATCCGAGATATCAAAATTGAAAACACAACGAAAACAACGAAACAGTTCAATCGCTTGGAGAAAACAAAAGAAGCAAATCAATAGTAGCCTTACCTTCTGATGAGGACCAAGAGCTAGATTGAACGATGCCATTGCCATAATCTCTCTTCTTTCAACCGTCTCGCCGTGCTAGTGGGAAGAGACGGAGAGAAAACCAGGAACATCGAAAGATTCTTCTGTAATTTCTTTTGGTGTTCCATTTTAACTTCGTGCACACAGGTCGAGGGGAAGAAGGAAGGCCAGAAAAAATGTTTTTTATTTTCACTTTAAAAAAAAAAAAAAAAAAATCAGATATTTTAAGAATTAAAATATAAGGTTAAATTTTCATTTGGGTACATCTACTTTCTTTTAATTTCATTTTAGTCCATGAGAATACAATGAATGTAATGGTGAATCGAACCAAAGAACCGACCGGGCCGAATCAACGGGTTCATATTGGTTTATTATAATGCCGAACCGACCGACGAGACCGCATGTTGGCCGGTTCATATGATGGTTAACTGAGCTCACATTCAGTTCTTCTACCCTTTTCTTCTTCTTCTTCTTGGTTTCCATTTTTGCAACAGATTCAGAGCAATTGGGCGACTGTGAAGAACACCTCTTCCGATGGCTGAAACCGAGAAGCCAAAATCGAAGGCGCGGCCGATTGTGCGCCTGGGGATTTTCCTAATTTCTCACAGTATTTTCTTCAGGTGCGCTGTTGTTGATTTTACATGGATTTGATTTTCAGCTCGTATCAGAATCTAGTGATTGATTAATGTCGTTGTTCTTTTCTTTTATTTTTTGGGTGTTTTCTAGCGTGATTTGCTTCTCTGCAGGGGTTTTAGCTCTTCTGCTACTACCAATGTTCGCTATTAACACCTACATTTCCGAGAACGCTCTCATGCCAGGTCCCTTTGATATTCATCATTTTTTTGTTTTCGTGATTGAACGCCAGTTCAGTTGAATGATTTAAGATATATTACGAATTAGGATTCATTTGAAGCTGCGAAGTATCTCAAATTATAGGATCATCAAATTTATGCCTTCTTGTTCTTTTGCACTGATCTATTCATTTTACCTTTATTTGGATAGAACAGGTCTCTTAATTGTGGCACTATATTTTCCCACAGGTTCTGCAAATACCATGCTCTCGGGTCAGGAAGTCTCAGAGGCGAACGACTTGGTGAAGGATATGAAGGGCTTGAATTCGAAGTCTGGCTCAACAATCTTGTAAGTATTTATGCACTAGTTTTATCCCCTTTACTTCTCCTTTAATACCTTAATGGAAGCTCTTTTATGCTTAAGATTTTGAAAATCACCACTTCTTAGTGTAAATTTTTTCTACCTTAAGATTATGATAAACAAATTTGATTTTCTATACATTTTTCAGTGGAAGCCAGCAGATTTTAGCACAATATATATCAAACTTGGGTGCAGAAGTTAATTACCACAGGTTCCAACCGCAATCTAGTCGGTTCCATCCACTGCACTTTTTTTCTAGCCCTGATTCTGGGATCGTTCAGGACAATGTTAGTTGCATGACACAGGGTATTAACACTGTTGGAATAATAAGAGCACCACAAGCAGATGGAAAGGAAGCCATCGTTTTGGTGACACCTTACAATCCTGTTAAGACTAGTCTTCATGAGACTTTGTCTCTTGGTATTGCTTATTCAATATTTTCTTTGCTTACACAAGTCACTTGGTTGGCTAAAGACATTGTATGGCTTGCTGCGGATTCACGATATGGGGAATATGCTGCAGTTTCAGCTTGGCTTAGAGATTATCACACTCCTTCATTTGGTCGATCCAGCATGATTGACACATATACTTGTGCTGAAACAAATGTCCTTTATGAATTTGAAGCAAACCATGTAACAGAGAAAGAGAGTCTAGATGATTTTAAACGTGCTGGAACGATGGCTGCAGCCCTTGTCATTAAGGTTTCAAATAGAAGTGAACACTTTGAGGATAGTCTTAGTGTCTATGCTGAAGCGTCTAATGGTCAGATGCCGAACCTCGACCTCATCAATATTGTGAATTATCTAGCAGAACACAGACAAGGTTTTCAGATTAAGATCGAGAAATTTTGGCCTTTACTTGACTGCAAATGGCTCAAGTTTTTGGGCGAAATTTTTGAGACAATAGGAAAGTTTATCAGAAGCTTGAACCCTGAATGGAAGTTTGGCATGCTAGCTTCTGACTATGTTGATGGCACCGCCACACTTGCAAGTTCATTGTACTACCAGGTGGTTTGCACTTCTGTTCATTTTCTTGGAGATTGTTGTTTATAGTTTTATTTAATGAAATAAGGAAAGATTTTTCATTATCATTAATGTGAATAATGGAGATTATTTCACTTAAATTATCTATGTTCTTTTTGCCATTAGGCTGTGGGTATTCCTACTGGCCCTCATGGAGCTTTTCGAGATTACCAAATTGATGCAATTACTGTGGAGATGTCCCCCAAATTTTCTTCTGGTGTCAAGGTCAGGCGTGATGAATTCATACTGCGAGGTGGCCGGTCAGTGCTCATTTTTGCCTCAATGATTTTATAATGTGCTCTCCTCCCACCCCTCAACTTTTCAGGCTCGCTACATGAATAAATGTTTAAAACCAATGGTTTCCTTAATGGGGTTTGGTCTACATTAAACAATATTTTCTACTCTCAATGTTTCACTGTCGATCTTCAATGTTTAAATTTTAATTTGTAACTAGTTTTAATGGGGGCATGAGTAAATACTTTTTCTTCCCTAAAATAAATTTTGATTGACTGATAGTTTCTCTTTTTAAATGACTAGAATTTACGTGTTAAATTCATTCAAGTGAATTTATTGCCTAAAGTCATTTTGATGTATGGAAATGAGTTTAGATTTTAACGCCTCGAATGATCAAGATATTCATAATTGGATTTGAAATTAGAAGTTGACAACTTACCGCCCAGCTTGCTGGCAATTCTGCATGCTAGCAACGAAATTCTCCTGATCCTTTTGATTTGGCTAAGGATTCTGTATTTGGTTGTGCAGGCTAATTGAAGGAGTTGTACGGTCAGTGAATAACCTCTTGGAGAAGTTTCATCAATCATTCTTTCTATACCTTATGGTATCTACCAGCAAATTTGTATCAGTTGGTGTATATATGATTGCCTTTGCTCTCCTAGTTGCTCCACTACCAGCAGTTGCGGCCTCTCTCTATTCTTATGCTAATAACTCGAATCTAACCTTGGAAAAAATCGAACCTGCAGCTCCAGCAAATCCTGATGATGAGCTTATTGTCTCTTTAAGATCATGGAGATGGCTTAATGCTGCAAAAAGAGTTTTTGTTGTTCATCTATGGGGTGCTGTTGTTTCATTACTTCCATACTTCATCTGCCCAATACCTGATTACAGTCCTACAACAAACTCTATTATTTGGGCGTTGCTTTCACTGCTCACGCTACTAATTCTGTCGGTGATATTGGGCTCTCCACTTAGTTCAACTAAATCTTGTGAACAGCGGATTCAAGAGTGGGCGTTCTTGAAAGCAATGACCACCTCAGCGGCCTTTATCGGTTTGTGCCTCATGTCAGTAATTAACTTTGCTACTGCAGAACTTGGAGCCTTCTTGGTGGTGTCCATGTGCTTGCTGGCGCATCCCCTGAAGCTTGATTTAGTGGCTGGGAACTTCAAAGCTCTCTCAAGGGCAGCCAGTAACCTCGTTTTGGGATTCATAGCTTTTCCGCCTGTTACTTTCTTCTTGTTTAAAGCTGCTTTGCAAGGTTTTGACAATCTACATCTCGGGGACTTCTGGAACTGGATGGAGACCCTCTGGGCATGGAACAGTGCTACTTTCCTCTACTTAGGTATGGTTCACCTTCCTTGCTGGGTATTATGTACACAAATTTTACTCCATCCATGTTGAGCTACCTTGTTTAGTTTTTTCCATGACATTTGTTTAGACTTTCACTTCGTCCTGAGAAATTGGTTTCAATGGTATTTGAAGTAGTTACACGTTCATCCCTTGCATGGTAGCTTCTGTAAGCAGGCCTTAAAGCCTACTACTTTGTATCACAGTTGTTTATACTTGTAGGACTGATTCAGTAAGCTTTTACCCTCTTGGAAATTGTTTTTGGCTATTTCTCTTTTCGAACTAATTGGACAATCACCTTCTCTATCTCCAATGATCAGTGTCTCTTGAGTTTCTCTCTCCAGTTACAGCATTTAAAGATCATAACACATTGGCAAATGTAGAATTTAGCAACAAATTAGCTGCTGAGGTTTCTTTTAATCCTTGTGAGTCTCTGACTATGCCCATCCATATTGTTTCTCCATAGAAAGATCTCAGATCCGTGGGGAATCTTTTCGATGCGTTTTAAAACCTTGAGAAATAGCCCCGAAGAAAAAGTCCAAAGAGGACAATATCTAATAGCGATAGGGTGGGCTTGAGCTGTTACAGAAGATGACTGATGAGGTGGGGTTTCTTTCTCCTCTCGTGATATTCTTCAAGGGAATAGGTCCTCGGTAACGTGCATCTCTTGTTTCATATTTTCGTTCTTTTTTGTTTCCAATTTCTTATTAGTATATAATTTTGGAAAGCACTTTTTTTTTGTTGGGGTCAATTTTGCATGGTCAACTAACCTAATGTTAATTTATTGATTTAGTTAAAAAATTTATAAAAAAGTGTGTGTATATATATATATATATATATCAAATGCTTTGAATCCTTTTGTCTGAGAAAAAGTCGGCCACCAATTAAGGTATATTAATTGGCACTTTTTAAATGCTCTTTTTTTCCCTCCATGCATCCAATATTATTTCGAGACTTGTTTGACATTACCTACAATACTATTACTTTTTTTTTATAAACAACAAATATAAAAGAAAAATAATTAAGAAGCTTTTTGTATGTATTTTGTAAATTTTATTGATAAAAGAAAAATTATAAGTTCATATACTATTTATTTGGGATATTTTTAGCATGTGCTTTCAATGAATGTGGAAAATAATTCATGTTGTTAATTTATTAAAGTTTATATTAGTATTCCTAATATAAATTTTGGAAGCATATTCACATATTCATGCTACATTTTTTTTTTTCATCAAAACTATTATTAATTAATTAATTTTAAAATATTAAATTTATCAAAAATATTAAATTTATCAAAAATTAAATATAGACATTTAAAGGTATATAGACGAGACTAAATTGACATATTAGTTAACATTTCACATTTGTTTTTTAAAAAACCTATATCACACATAAATTAGGTTAATATTTTTAAAAAATAAGGAAAAAAAAATGATAGCCTACGAGAGGCACACGTGGGAGGTGACGAGGACACACGTGGAAGTGGGAAACGAATGGTAGATAGCCGCCGCACCACCCGCTTTTCGTGGGCTTAACTCTTCTTTTTGGCGCCAAAATGAAGGATTTCAACAGAATATTAAATTAATAAATAAAATACTATAAATTTTATTTATATAATAACTTTTATTAATTTTATAAAGGAAAAAAAAAACATAATTTCCAACAAATAACAAAATTGTCTTTCCCGCCAAAGTCCCCGGGCAGCTCGGGCAGTACCCAGAGGTAAACAAAAACCGCGTCAAATTCAAAATTTAAAATAATAATATTATATGTCTTTGGATTCCTTTGAATGGCCACGTGTGTCTGTCTACCAAACCAAACACTCTTTTCCCTCTCCAACATTGGATTCCCTTATTTATTTATTTATTTTTTAATTTAATGACAACAACAAAAATAATAAGAATAATAAAGGAATATTCAATTAATACATTTCTAAATAACTCATAATTTATAAGAACAAACTTAAAATTTCATGCCATACTCTTAAGCACGGACAAAAATAATATAAATAATACAAAAATTTGAAATTAAGACTTTTGGTATATCAATCAAACTGATATCTAATTTATATATTAAATAACGAAGGTTTAAAATTACTATTAATACACTTCAATTTTATGTATTAACTATACACGTATTTCATACATCATAGATATACCTATCTCGATACATTTAAAAAAAAAAAATCTTATTTTAAACATTACATTATTCATTTTATCTCGTTGACATGAGAGCTATAAAAGATGTTCGAACGGGATAAGTGTAATATACGTAAGAGGTAAAGAAGCACGTGGAACTAAGGAACTAAATTTGTGACATATGTTTCTCTCTCTAAAAAAAAATAGATTTTCGTATGGTCTCCATCACAAATCTTTAGTACTCCAATTAATTCCCCATATTATTATTATTTTAATGTCTTGTAATTTCCTTACCTTATTATTTATTAAATTTATATTTCACCTTATAACCGTTAATTATTATTATTATTATTATGATAATAATAATATTAAAGCCATAGAGAACAGAGCAATTTGGAAGTTTTATTGGTGTGTTTCCTAGAAGGAAACACATGCAAATTTCAAAATAAAATTGCAAAATAAATGAAAATAATAATAATAATAATAATTTAGAAAAGCCAAACAGGGTTGGTCTGTGGTCAAGGGGTTTGAACAAGAAGAACAGCCACAACTTTCCTTTTCTTTTATAAATTTTCTCATCTGGGTCTGTTTGTTTCCCGAGAAAATTTTAGAATTCCCAAATTTTGAAACAGAGCTAACCTACAACACTCGTTTAGATAACAAATATCAAATCCTTTGTACATCATAATCACCATACTCCTCAGGATTACCAAGAACAGTAAAAAAAAAAAAAATTATAATACTAAAATTAAACAAACACCCAAAATCACAAACCCTAAATTATGAACTAAACAAACCCAATTGGCCCTTTAAACTCGGATCTTAAACACAGATTCTAAATCAGGAGGATTAAAGAACTCCCTACCATGATTTTGATTAGAGCTTGATTTTAGCGACCTACGCTTTCTCGGCGCCGCCGGGCAAATCAGTTTCTCCGGTATTCTCGCTTCTTTCGCCGTCGGCGTTGTTGAATGCGACTTCTCGCCGTCGTCCTCGCCGTCTTTCGCTCTCGGTTTTGTGGTAATCGGCTTCAACGATGACCTCGCCGGCAGCCCGGCGATTACCCATTTTTTCCCTTCTGGTTCAAATCCGCCGTCGATTTGGGACTTTTTGGAGAATCCCATTCGAAACTCAGATGTAATATTGGGGGAAAAGGGAGCGGCGGTGAAAAGCAGAGGAGGCGAAAAAAACAGAGGAATCGTTGAGGAACAAAAATGGAGGACAAAAGAGGATTTTGTGGAAAAATAAATAAGAAAGGGAAGGACAAAGGGGGGATTTTCATTATTTCTTTTTTCAATTATATTATTTTATATTCGGGTAGCGCGTAACCTTGACCCAAAAGCCGTCTAACAACAGAGATTCTCCGGAAAGGAGGCTGCCCGTGTTTCTTACGGGCAGGCGTATATGAGGGAGGGCTGCATTTTGGCGCCAAAAATTGGGAGTTTCAGTCCCCAACGGCTCTTTTTCCCGCCTAAGTTTTATTTTTGTTGTTTTCCGGTTTTGCCCCTTATCATTTCTCTGGTCTGGTGGAGTGGGAGTTTCTGCCTGTCAGGGCTTTTACCAGTGGATAGAATGGGCCTAAGCCCATTCCACTTATCAATGGGCTTTCATTTTGTCTGGCCCATGAGTTGTCATTAATTAATTATCATAGTAAATGGGCCTTATGAAATCCGCCCTCTGACATATGACGTCATCACTGACAGCATTCCACGTGGACCATTTCGCTATTTTCCACCTCACCCAATAGAGATAAATAGCTAACATCCAACGCCTGTTATTCACTTATATTCCAGTGGGCCCCTATCGTGCCTTGGGCCCACTGTAGGGGCCGACCTCTGCAAACTGAATAATAGAGGAGGACCTGACCACAAAATTTTAGTATGGTACATGTAACTTATAGAGCTTTGAAAATGTATGTATTCTCTCTTACTGTACATACTTCTAGTTATCGATACAAATTCTTTAGCCAATATTCTCTTTGCATTTTCTCTATCATGTTATTTCTGTTCATCTAGATCGAGTGTGTGCGTTGTTGTGCGATCCTAACGACTCCTTCCACGCTGATTTATTTTAGGTTCAAATTTTATTTTTGTTCTTTTATTTATTTTTATTATTTTTTTTATCTAAAAAATAAAATTTCAATATTTTTATATTTTACATTTTTAGAGAGCATTTTTTTCTTCTTCTTATTATTAACTCTTAAAAATAAATTTTAACAATTTAAAATGTAAATTTTTAAAAATTACAATAATATGGTAAAATTATTTGGCCCATTACAATCTCTTTTTGGGCCCAGACATTTAGTGGCCCAGTCTCTTACCCATCATTTGTTTGGGGCATTACAATCTCTTTTGGGCCCAGACATTTAGTGGCCCAGTCTCTTACCTATCTCATTTGTTTGGGCCATTACAATCTCTTTTTGGGCCCAGACATTTAGTGGCCCAGTCTCTTACCCATCTCATTTGCTTGGCCCATTATAGTCTCTTGTTGGGCCCAGGCATCTAGTGGCCCAGTCTCTTATTTTATTATTATTTTTATTTATTTTTAATTTGTTTCTCAGCATCCAACGGAATGAAACCTGTAGTTCATGCAAACCCTCAACCTCCAAATCACACATCCACGTGTCAACCTCATCGCCACCTCCACTCCTCCATATATCCTTCCCATGGCTTCTTTCTTTTCTCTCCCACTTGAATCTTCCTCCTAATTTCTCACCACCACCGCCGCCATGGGTGACAGATCGCCGCCGCGCCAGGTCCAAGTGCACCACCAACAACAACGCCCCTCCTACCTCCAAGAACCCACTTGGAAGCTAACTGGTGGCCGCCACACGGACCAACAGCACCAAGGCCCCTCCGCCTCCAAAATCCTCGCCGTCGTGACCCTCGTCCCCGTGGGTGGCACCCTGCTAGGGCTGTCCGGGCTGACGTTGGCTGCAACGCTGTTCGGTCTGGCCGTGTCGACGCCAGTGTTCCTGCTGTTCAGCCCCGTGATCGTGCCGGCTGCTGTGGCGATATGCCTGGCGATCGCAGCGTTCATGACGTCGGGGGTGTTCGGGCTGACAGCGTTGTCGTCGCTGTCGTGGGTGTACAGGTATATTAAAATATGATATTTAGAGATATTTTAATAATTAGCTAGTATATCTGAGATATTCTGGGAGTTGTTAATGGTATATTTTATATTAGATTTGACTAACCCTATATTTTATTTATTTGCAAGAGTGGGTCAATTAAATATTTTTCGTAGTATTGGTTGATAGTTCGTATACTATTTAAACGTGGTAAACATGAATGAAGATGATACTTTCGATCTCAATTCTATCTCTATTTCTGATTCTTAACAAGGTACATACGGCGGGCGACGGGGACGGTGCCGGAGCAGATGGACATGGCGAAGAGACGCATGCAGGAGATGGCTGGGTACGTGGGGCAGAAAACGAAGGAAGCTGGGCAAGAGATTCAGAGTAGAGCACAAGAAGGAAGGAGATCCACAACAGAACAGCGAACCTAAGACCATGTTTGTTTGTGTGTGTGTGTTTGTGTCTGTGTCTTTGTCTGCGTTCAATTATGTTCCTCTTTTACTGTCTTTTTTTTTCCGTTAAAAAACAGTGTATCTTGGTCGTGTATTTTGTGTATTAACGTGTGTTCCGACGTTTAATTAATTCGCGTATTAATGTGTAATTTTCTTATGTTTTAGAAATTTCTATTGAGAATACAATGTAGTAATTTTCTATTTGAGTGTTTTTGTAAATTTCTAGTGTGCGAGTATTTTACCCTAATACGTAATAGGGTCGAAACGGAAACTTCTTCCTAATAGAGGGTTTAAAAATTGTGAGACCGACGACGATACATAGCAAGCCAAAATGGAAAAATCTCTTTCGAGTGGAAATCTTTTTTCGAGTATATGCATTTTAAAACCAAAAATCTCTTCCTAGTCGATATATTTTAAGATCGTGAGGCTGAATTTGAAAATCGGTCAAAGTGGAAATCTTTTTCGAGTGTCGATCTGAATTGTTATAGATAGATGATATCAATAGATGATATCAGCCACTTTTACCATTTATTTATACACATTTCTCGATAATAACTTATGAAGAATGAATCCATCAATAAACTTCCATCAATAAACTTAATATATTGTACATCGAGACATGAACCCTCTTTGTCGTCTCAATATATCGTATTAGAGAGTGACTCTATACATCAACTTCTAATCAAGGCATAAATCTTCTCGTGTCTATACCAAGTCATTCCTACATATGTATCGGAGAGTGACCTTAAATATCAACTTCCAATCGAGGCATAAACCCTCTCGTGACGGGACTTTTAACTCGAACTTAAATCTTAAGTCCTCCAATTTAAAATGGGGGCGCCAGCGGACAATCGTCAGCAAGGAGGCTAAATTACCAAAAAGCCAGCTCTGTTGATCATATCCACAGAATTACCAAGATTCCAGACAGGCAACCGCGTGTTTCGACTTTCGGGCATTTTAAGAATCGGTTACCAAATTCCCAATAAAAAAAAAAACGCATCAGAATCCCATTCCCATCAACAAAGAGAGAGAGTGGCAGTCACTTTAATTACCCGAAAAGCCCAGGGGCAAATTCGTAATCAGGTTTTTATCATAACAATAAGACACAACACTCGCTGAATCAAATCAAATCAAATTCTAAAAAAAATGAAAATGGCTTCTCCATCTCCTCTCCAAATTTTCTCACTCAAATCCTCGCATTCTTCCACCTTAATTTTCCTAAAGTTCAAAACTTTCATCCACACTATCCTCTTCTCTCACTTATGTCGCTTGGCTCGACCCATCTTCCGAGCCAAGTCGACGGTTGTTCAAATTCTAAAGAGAAGTTATCACTTCAAGAACAAGAACAAGAACAAGCTCATTTTCGGGTCGTTTAGACTCCACTACAACTGGTGCTCTTCCCACGTAATGCCCGTTCCGGATCCAACGTGGGAAGGGCATGTTGACTACGACCATGCTGCCGCAGCAGCTTCCACCCCGGACAGCCCACAGCTGTCCGGGTACTTGCAGTGGCTGGAGGAGAGAAAATTAGAGGGCGAATCGACGACGACGGAGGTGAACGAGATCGACAAATTAGCGGAGATGTTCATTGCAAGATGCCATGAGAAATTCAGGCTGGAGAAACAGGAATCGGCTAGAAGGTTTCAAGAGATGATGGCTAGAAGCATGTGAAGAAAATTTGTGCTGATTGGGTGTGGTAATGTCTTGTGAAATTCTTGTCTAATGTATATTATTTATTTACATCCCCTAATCAAAATTAAGCTTCCTGATCATCATCATCTACTGGTTTTTATTTGATTTTGTTTTCCAGAAGCGAAATATAAAGAGATTATGAACAGATTTAGTGGTAAAAAATGAAACCCAAATGAATTGCACAAAATTGGTCATTTGGATGGGGAGAATAATCAGACAGAGCAGTATGGAATTGGATGAATCGCTTTCAATTTTTCGTTTCTTTTCCAGCTTTTTTGGGTTTATACGGTGTCGTTTAATGGAAACATTACAGACAATTTCACATGTCCAAAAGGGAAAGGAGTGACCAACCACAACCATAGAAACAAGAAACATAACACACAAACAAAACGAAAAAACACGACAAACTCTTATTGTCCATTTTTAAAGCATTTAGATGAAAATAGTGACCGTAACTCCATTTCTTCGGGTTTGAAGCTAGGAGTTTTGTTATATTAAGGATTTGTTCGAATTAACTTCTTAAGGCGATTAAAAATGCTTTAAAAGTCAATACCCTAACCGAAAACTCGCATGTCTAAATTTCAATAATTTCCTTGTTGTAAGTGTTTTTCAACTATGTGAGCACTTTCTCGTAGCTAGTTGTAATCGTTTTGACATAATACCTTTAATTTGTTCGTTCATTTTTTCAACCAAAATCACATGTTAGTAAGACATTTGAAACCATTGAAAAAAAAAAAAAAAAAGTAAGAAGCTAAATTCAAAACAACAAAAAAAAAAAAAAAAA
>NW_019268523.1:1697420-1701814 GCF_002738365.1 Cucurbita moschata | reverse complement strand
AAAAAAAAAAAAAAAAAAAAAAAAAAAAAAAAAAAAAAAAAAAAAAGAAGAAAGAAAAACAAAATGCAGCAGATGGGTGATGAGAAAAGTATGAGTATTGGGGTATTATTAGCATATAGTTTCTCATTTATAAAGATGTCCCTAAAATGATCTAATCAAAAGAACATAACATACATCCCTTTTCCGTACTAAATTCCCTGTTTGAAAGAATATTACAAACCACTCTCTCCAATTCCTGCGTCATTCCTTCTCCCTTGGGATCAATGCCAATAATGATGTGCTTCCGGCCCTGCTACTAAAGTTCTTGTTGTTTTATTCATTTCATTTTAAAGTTTGATGCACGGATTAGCCCATTTTCATTCTTAATCTCTTGAAGAATGTTTAATACTTATTTCAACTTGGTGCCTAAACTCCTTTAATGTAAGACCCTATAAACACAAATATAAAAAATTTGGGTATGCAATATAGCAGATTAGTACTGTTTTAATAATGCTCATATTAGTAAGAAAGAGGGCAATGATATGAAGCATTTGTGTGTGTGAGAGAGAGAGAGAGAGAAGTGGATCACATAGCTTTAAAGAAGAAAACAGAGACCAGTCAAGCATTTATATGCTTTTATTATAACTATTACTATTTTATTTTTCATTTTGAAGGCAGGGAAAGAATCCTGCTTTCTGAGCAATGTTTGTTTCTTTATTCCAAATCTCTCTTTTTTCACACACACACACACACACACATATATATATATATAAAATATTCCAAACCTCTTTATCTGCTTTTAGTTTCCATTTGAGCGAGAGAGATTGGGGTTTTATGAGTGTTTTTTGTGTGGGTAAATTATTCGATTGGGTATCTAATTCCTTATTGTAAGTAATGCCTTTACCTGTGAAAAAAGTGAAAGGCATAAAATGATTTTCTTGGGATTTTGTCCTTCTACTTCTCGTAAGTACTTCTTTCTAATCAACTTAGCACTTTAATTACATTCTTAATTAGGCCTAAACTCTTTTAGAACCTATAACAAAAACCTATTCCAGTTAAATTTAGAAGACTGGATTGGGTAACTAGGTAAGCCTAGCATATTAAGCAACACTATTGCAATATAATTTCAAACTCCTAATGTCCAGAGATCAGTGTTCCCTACTTTGAGTCATCCTAAACTCCTAATGCTTTTAACCAAGTGAATAAAAACAACCCTCTATCACTCATTTATTTTCTGCATAAAAAAATTTGACAATATACATCGTGGTAATAGTAAATACACACCTCTATATCGAGAACGAGAAATTATTCTGTGCGACTGGCAATTGTAGGATTTGGACGTCTTTACAAATATTACAGAGGCTTCACTCCGAGCGCAGACTGTCAAAATATAAAATTGAAGAGGCTGAGAAGGATCAAAAGTTAGCAAAGGAGAAAAGAGATCAATTGTTTTCGAGCAGTTTAGTTCCTGAGGAGATTTGGGAAGGATACAAAACTGACCATATTAAGAAGGCGGAGGGCGGCTGGACGGGTGAACTTCCTCGCGAAAAGAAAACATCTGGATGGTTTTCCATTTCTGCTACACCATTCTCTTCGATACTCGGTTTCGTAATATATATTATCAATACCCTGCAGAAGATAAATGTTCTTAATTATGATCCAGGGAAAAGGTCAAATGAAAATACGAACGGATCATTGGCTATTTTACTATATATTGGTTGCTGACTGAATGAATACTAAATCAGATTCAACTCTCGATTGTGCTAAGGAGTATAGTGAATAATCCCATCCTTATTAGTGTGTTACAGAGGAAGGCAACGAAAGGGGGTGAATAAGAGTCAGATAAATACAAGTTAATGATTTTTATTTACTTAAAACCTTGAGCTCTTTCAATTATTTATAGAACATGAGGAAAATGCTTATAAACAGTATTTGAGGCAGTATTTGGAAGTGCTACTTCACTCGGGGTGATGAAAATATATGTAGTCACAAAACTTGTATGTTAAGTACCTTTATAGATTGTATTAGATCAAGTGTAGCGTCTGAAAATTTGTATGTTACAGGATGCCAATTACGACGTTCGTGGTCTTTGGAGTATGAGAGATCCCATGCTGAATATGAAAGTGATCTTCGTGTGAGCTCTTCTTCAAGCCCTTCTTGCTGAATCACGAAAACATAAATTATTAATAACCTGAACAACAAATTTAATTAGCTCTAGAAAATAACAAAAAAACAACAAATTTAAATATAGACATGTAATGGCTAGTATGTGAACCACGCAAAATTTTGACTGCATAAGCAATAGTTCTTCAGGAAAGTTTCAAATGTATTGCATTTTCCACTATTTGCTAAGAACTCGTACTTTGTCTCACAATTTCAAAGTTCGGATCATAAGATTCATAACGCGTGAATGACTAACTATAAGCAAGTTTTTGGAAAAAGAGTGCATGCAGTGGTAAAACAAAGGATCACAGCAAGCTTAGAACGTTCAATGTTATATTCCTTTAGATAATCAGCCAAGTTTTTTGAAATAGAAATAGCTTTGATATAATATTGGAATGAGTAAACGTCTTACGGCCAATAAAGTCTGAACATAATGTTCATCAGGAATACAGTTGTGTTCCTTGGATACATCCTTGGGCTGCATAACAACAGTTGTAAGACATAAGTACACCATATTTGGTCATAAACTCTAGATAAACAGGTATAGCAATTAAATTAATATTACTTCCTTCGTATTAAATCTAATTTATTTATAATACATGCCGTAATTATATTGTTAATATGAGACCCAATAGCATTTTGAGAAATGATAACAAGAAACTGCTTAAGATTGAGAATTCTCACAAATGGACGATCACGCCAAAACTCTGGTAGTGACTTCCTCTGCATAACCATCCAACATACATCATGAGTTGAATAGTTAGTACTAGTCCTAAATTGGTAATCAAAAGGGTATTGAAATATTTATAATTAAATGAAAAAAAGTGACCCAAGAAGAAAACATGGCAGACATATAAAAAGATGATACAAATTCTACAAAATGGCTTGCCTTGCAATGCTGTTGAAACATAGGAAAGACTGTAATGTCCTTCACTACAACCTTCGCGTGCTTTCTTGTCAATACAACCCACTACAAGAGGATAATGGAGGTCATGAGTAGTCTGCAGAAAATTACATTGAAAAGAATATATGATTTGATTGGGTTATCAGATATTATGATACCTGAGATCCTTTCCTCCAGTTTTGAACAGGAATTACAGGATCCATTTTAGGATTGTAACGCCCTTCTTTTGTATCAGCAAAACTGTTTCAATCACTAGCTTGTTAACATATTAACCACCAAAAGGCTATACAACTTTGGTAACACTTTAAATTCCAGACGCTGAAATATATTAAGACGTGGATGATTCACTTTCAACTTCGAAAGAGAGCTATGTATGCATAAAAATTAGTGTGTTTACCTGTCCACAAAACTAGTTGAAGTTGACATGACATAGTCATATGTGTAGCTGAAGTTGTACAATGGTATGCAGCTGAGAAAAGATCAATTAACTGAAACATTGTAAGGCTTGACTAATCCCCATTAAAACAACCTTCAAGAAGTCCTCCACTCAATTCAGCAAACAAATATCTTGTACCAACAAAAATTAGTAAATGCCCTTCAAAACTTTGGTGAATTGAAGGACAAAAGGGCCTCAACAGAGGATATAAAGGCTTTTCACATCAAGTCTCACCTGTCAGAAAGAAAAATAAATCGTTGATTTGAAGTATCGGTAAGTGCATGTCTAAGCAAGATGCGTTCTGCCTCAATCATGCTTGCCTCACCCCAGTCTACCTGGTATAGAACAACAACATGAGCATGGAGATAACCTTTGCAGTGAAGCAACACAAACGACAATGAAATTTCCTTGTCCTCCTTGATCTAATAAATTTATATAGACTTGAAAGGGAAGGCCAAAGAAGCTCATTAACCCTACAAACATTTTTATTTGTGCACACAAATACAAAGCGCTGTAGGCGTATCAGATTTTCTGAGCTGCAGTTTCTAAGCAAATGATTAACTACTACTTTTTATGATGAAATTCCTTTGATGCTCTTGCAGCAATCTTTGGTAAGCAGCAAAAGGCACTAACAAGTAACAACTACATATACTCGAGGAATTATATATATATAATTAGCCGCTAAATTAGAACTCAGTATCCCCAATTACTTCGCCATAGTATCAATTTGCGGACAAGAATCGTTACCTGTATACTATCATTAACTTGACGATTTAAAAAATAGATCGATCTTGTCGTCGCCTTGTTAAATAAAAATCCAGGCCTCGAGTGAACATAGATCGAAAACTTATTCTCCCCCTCCTGCAAAAAAAAAAAAAAAAAAAAAAAAAAAAAAAAAAAAAAAAAAAAAAA
>NW_019268523.1:1687295-1696563 GCF_002738365.1 Cucurbita moschata | reverse complement strand
AAAAAAAAAAAAAAAAAAAAAAAAAAAAAAAAAAAAAAAAAAAAAAAAAAAAAAAAAAAAAAACGTATGCTAACTTCAATAAATGCTCCACAATTTCGGAAAAAATGATAGAACATTAAATCCGATCAAATGGCAAGTAATCATTAACAAAAATTGCCAATAACCATCCATTTTAGCACCATATTGAAAACACTACCTGAAAAAACGCATCCCAAACTATGTCCAACGGAAGCCGGTTCCGAGCTATGAACAGAAACGCGATTTTCGGCCCCTGAGCCGATTGACGATGCAACGACGACATCATCATAACCCGACCATACCGAGACTGCATCATAACTAAACTCCCGAAGCAAAATACAAGCAGAAAAACAAATACGAGCTTCCTCCTCCATTGGAAGAGCGCCTTCCGCTGCGCAACCTTCTGCTTCATTAAGCTTCCTCTCCTGTTCACCCAAATCTCTCCACCATTTCAAGCACAACAGGAAAAACAGGGCATCAACGAGCTCATCGTGATGCGTATCATCGTTTCGCCTATTTAAACCCAGCACGATCCATCGGCTGGGAGAAGAAATTTTCCGATCGCTCGAATTGCGAAAACTCGAATTAAGAGGAAATTGTAAGCAAATTGAAACAGAAATTTCGTGCTAATACAGATAATAAAGATCGGGAAGCTTGTGAAGAGCGAAGAAACTCGTGAAAGCAGAATTCCCTCCGCCGGCAAGCAGAGAGAGAGAGAGAGTTGGAGTGAGAGTAGCTTCAGTTAGGTGGTTCGAGTAGGCAGTTTAGTTTCCACTTTCATTAAATTTTAGTTGGTTTGGTATTTATTATATATATATATAATCATCTTTGCGTGCAAAGTCGGGCATTTCCCTTATTTTCTAATTTTCTATATTTCCCAAATTTCATGAACTTTATAAATAAATATTTATTCAATTTAAAATTATGGAAAATGCATTTTTATAAAATAAGAATATTGGTATTTTAAATTCCAAGCAACCCAACTACTAATTGTGTTGGAATTTTGGGAAGTTAATATGTCTATAAATTTTATTTATTGTTTTTTACATTTAAAAAACCTATTTAAAAGGGATAATACAGCAGCTTCCTACCATAAATGGTATCCCTGTATCATTACGGTTTATCATATGTATCATATTTGATCATTGATTATACACTAATATCTTATATGGTTGATCATACTTAACATTCCAATGCCCCATATGCCCCATATGTATTATATTTGACCATTAATTAGAGGCTAATATCTTGTATTAGTCATTTTATTATTTGATTTTGTAAATTATTATAAATAGAAAACTTTCCTCTGGTATTTTTAGCAAGTATTCTTACAAAATATTTAAAAAATGTTATGATATAGGTAATTTTAAAATAAAATTATAATAAAATATATAATTTTGATATATTCTCAAAATTTAGATTATATAAATTGATATTTGCCCAATTTTATTTTTTTAGGAATAAAAATGAATCGTTTCTACAAAAGAAGAATATATACTTTTCTCTCTCTAAACGACATCGTTTTCCAGGTCAATCGTTCCAGACAGGCTGCCTCTGCAAAGGATCGGAACCCATGACATCGTTATCCATCCCTTCTCAAATTACAGTGAAGAGGTCTGAAAGTCTTTGTCCTAATTTTCTTTTCACTTTGCTTGATTTTCCTCTAACGGCCGTTCGTTTCGCCATTGAAGTCCTTCAGCAGGGGAAACTAGAAAAACGTATACAATCTGCGCATCTCAGAAATCTTCAATTCTGATCGGAGTCGGACGGTCCTCTACATTAAGGAATTTCTCCTCGCGGTTCCGCATGAGTGTGGATAATGGAGGCGCTGATCGGATTGGTGCTGGAGATGCCGTGATCATTGTCGACCATGGCTCTCGCCGCCGGGAATCTAATCTCATGCTGAGTAAGCTAGGGTTTCGAATTTTGGAATTTGCCTGAAATTTTAAGTTCTATGTAGGCTAATCCTCTCGTGATTCTGAATTTGTTGAAAATTTCAGATGAATTCGTTGCTATGTTTAGGGATAAAACTGGTTACCCTATTGTGGAACCTGCTCACATGGTATGTTCTTATGAAATATGTATAGGTTTATGGATATATCTTTTCCTACATTTTGAAGTACAACATCTCTAGCCTTCAAGATAACATAGGACCCAATGAATACAGAATACAAAATAAATAATGATACTCCTAAATATGAATAGTGGTATGGAACTGTAACCACCCAAGTCCATCGATTGGAGATATTGTCTTCTTTGAACTTTTGCTTAAGGTTTGGGTCTGCTAAGGCGAGGTTTCTACACCCTTATAAAGAATGTTTTGAACTCACAATCCACCCCTTTTAGGCCCAAGAGAGTCCTTGCAGGCACACCGCTCTCACGTCCACCCCCTTCAGAGCTCAGCCTCCTCGTTGGTATATCGCCCAGAGTATCTGACTCTGATATCATTTGTAACAGCCCAAGCCCATCATTAGTAGATATTGTCTTCTTTGAGCTTTCCCTTCCGGGCTTCCCCTCAGCCCAAACCCACCACTACCATATATTGTCTTCTTTGAGCTTTTCCTTAAGGTTTGGGTCTGATAGGGAGAGGTTTCAACACCCTTATAAAGAATGTTTCGATCTCAAAATCCACCCCTTTCAAGTCTAGGAGCATCCTTGCTGGAACACCGCCTCATGTACACCCCCTTCAGAGCTCAGACTCCTCGTCGGTACATCGCCCGGTATCTGACTTTGATATCATTTGTAACAGCCCAAGTCCATCCCTAGTAGATATTGTCTTCTTTGAGCTTTCCCTTCCAGACTCCCCCTCCGCCCAAGCCCACCACTAGCAGATATTGTCTTCTTTGAGCTGTCCCTTCCGGGCTACCCCTCATGATTTTTAAAACGCATGTACCAGGGAGAGGTTTTCCCACCCTAACAAAGAATGCTTAGTTCTACGTGGGTTCTCATAGGAACTATGTACTGCCAGTAGTTTCTGTCTTTTTTTTGTCTTTTTCATCCCTTTCCAGTTCTTCCCCTTGCACATATGTTTCAACACATGATCTTAAAATAATTTGATTAGAAAGAGTAACAGTCACAACCATAACCATGTCTATTTTACTTATGGTTCCCTGGCTTCCAGTTATTCTTAGATATGTTTGGAAGTTGGGCTGGAGGGGTTCTAATGATTTCTCTTTTACAATGTTCTAAAACAACACAGGAGTTGGCTGAACCGTCGATAAGAGACTCATTTGCATCGTGTGTCGAACAGGGGGCCAAACGAATCGTTGTAAGCCCATTCTTTCTCTTCCCCGGTCGACATTGGCAACAGGTAACTCACTGTGGGACGCCTAATTTGATGAAATGAGCTGGTGGCCTTTGATTCTTCTATGATTGTTTGGGTAAGAGGATTGATAGCAATGGCCAATGGGTGATGTTTTGCAGGACATTCCTTCCTTAACAGCTGAAGCAGCAAAGGATCACCCGGGAATATCGTATATAATAACTGCTCCTCTCGGTCTTCATGAACAGCTTGTGGTAGGAATTTCTGAAGCACATTTTTTTAGAGTATAGGATAGAGGAAAGCAAGGTGATAGATGATAAAATGAACTGTGAGGTGTTCTGTTGGCAGGATGTCGTGAATGATCGAATAAGTCACTGTTTAAGCCATGCTGCTGGAGTTGTAGAGGAATGTGAAGTCTGTGCAGGAACAGGCAAATGCAAATTTAATTGACTTGGGATGAAGGGCCTATAACAATGTGGAGAAGCTACAGAAGGGGATAATAAGGGTTTCCAGGTATCAATGGCTTGAGAATCTATCTATATCTTGTTTGATATCAATGCTTTGTAATACTTGACCATTTTGGTTGTTTTTCTTTGTTGTATTTTCACATATGACTACAATATGCTCAATAATATTTGTTTTCAATGCTTTATATGCTATCAAAGTCGGTTGGTGTTGTTGCCTAATCGCTTTTAGTTTATAACATTGTTTTCTTTCAAATTGTATTTTGACTTGAGGCTCGAGCAATGCCGATGTTGTCCGTGAAGTTCGAATTTCTCATGACTAACTTGTTCGCTGAGTTAAAACAAGTGCTGCTCAATCGCTATTCTGTTGCAAGAGTAGAATTGTGACAACTGCTTACAATTTTCGAAAAATCATAGCTTTTCATGAACTTATCTATCATAAAAAACTTATACACGATTTATAGGACACCGCCAACTCTCCCTTTTTTACCCAATATACACAATTTATAGGATACAATTTCATTGTAATTTGTAAGAACGAAATGAATTTTTTTATTTCTCATAATTTGCCATTTTCCCCTTTTATGCAATTTTTTTTATCATTGTCTCTCGTTCAATCGATGCATCAAAAATTTGAGTTAATCCAAAAAAATGAGCCAAATATTAGTTAATCTAATTAAAAACTTAAATTTTTAGTTAATGAATAAATGATATATATATTAAAGCAATATTCAAATATATTTATTTATTACATGAGTTTTTTTTTTTTTTTAAATAAATAAATAAACAGATGGCAGGAGGACGGGATAAACCCGCCTCGTGAAACCTTGAGACTTTTTGCAAACCCCACGCTATAAATTCTCGTTCCGAAGCTCAGCGATGAAATGAAAGGCAGACTCATACGAACCGCCATGTCAAGTGCCAGTCTCTTCTCTTCATCCGTTGCTCTCAAAGACCCTTCGTTGCGGTTCTCCTCGACCTCTTCTACTCTCTTCAATGGACGCCTTCTCAGGAATCAGCTTCCCTGTCGCATTCGCTCCCCTGCTGTTTCGCTTCGATGCTACGCATCTTCTTCTGGTTTTGATCGAGTTCGCGTCTCGGGTCCTGTAGTTGAAATGGACGGTAAGGTATCATGTTTGTGGTCTGTCATTCCATTGTTATCAAAGTGAATTGAGTGAACTTTGTATTGTATTCTAGTTAAAACTCATTGAACTCTGTTTTTTTTCCGCTTTGAACATTTATATATGTGCTTGACTTTTCTAGTTATGATTATTGAATTATTCAGATTCATGTGTTTGTAAACTTGTCTTTTCCATTTTTATACTTGTTACAGCTTCACTGATTTTCATTTTTTCTTTCCTTTACAATTAGGTGATGAAATGACGAGGATCATATGGACAATGATAAAAGAGAAAGTAGGTTTACTTTTGAACGAAAATTTTTCGATTTTAATCTTTTGGAGAATAATGATTTTTCCTCCATAACATTGTAGCTTATTTTCCCGTTCCTGGATTTGGATATAAAATATTATGACTTGGGGATATTGAATCGGGACGCCACTAATGACAGAGTTACCATAGAGAGTGCAGAAGCAACTCTTAAGTATGTTCTGCTTGTATTCAACTATTATATATTTTGGATATTCTTATTTTGGATTCAACCTTATTTATTTGATTGTGCTAAATGGCTTGGGCGTTCAAAAGTGGTAGGAAGTTGTTCAAACTATGAATGATGTGCTTGTGGATGGAAAGTATAAGAAAAGTATAAGCTTCTTAATAATATTACATTTTGTACAGATACTGTTTTCCGAGAACCTATTTTCTGTCAAAACATCCCGAGAATTGTTCCTGGTAATTTTCATAGTCTAACCTTTTGTCTTGAAATCCATTATGAATCATGATATAATACTTGGTTAATACAGGTTGGAAGAAGCCCATATGTATTGGTAGGCATGCTTTTGGTGATCAATACCGTGCCACTGATACTATCATCCCAGGGCCTGGAAAGCTTAAAATGGTGTTTGGTGAGATAATTTACTATCATCCCAGGGCCTGGAAAGCTTAAAATGGTGTTTGGTGAGCTAATTTTCTTTTCTTCACTTATTCTCATGTATTGCTCTGGACAACTGTTTTCTCATCCCCAAACTTTTTAGTATCTTTCTACTCTTTTCTTTTTTGTTTTTCATTTTTTGTTTCTATGCAGTTCCAGAAAATGGGGAGACACCGAGAGAGCTCGAGGTTTATGACTTCAAAGGACCAGGCATTGGGCTTACGATGTATAATGTTGACGAGGTTGGTTTTTTATTTATTTCTTCGAACTTGTTGATTTTTTGTATCACATAAATTACTCTTTTAACTCGTTCCCATGCAATTGGCAGTCTATTCAAGCATTTGCAGAGTCCTCAATGTCACTGGCATTTGAGAAGAAGTGGCCCTTGTATCTGAGCACTAAGAATACAATTCTTAAGAAATATGATGGCAGGTATTTCTTACTTCGTTCCCTGTACCTAGTTGCTTATGCTGTTTATATCTACTTTCTGTTTCCTAGAAATCGTCAAAGTGATCATTTATTTTAATACTGCCCTGCAGGTTTAAAGATATATTTCAAGAAGTGTACGAGGAAAAGTGGAAGCAGAAGTTTGAAGAAAATTTGATATGGTTCATTACATTTAAATACATGATTCTCTACAGTTATGCCTAATCTATTTGCCTATGGCTGAATATATTTTTCTTCGGCATTTAGGTGCGAACATTGGCTTATTGATGACATGGTAGCTTAGGCTATAAAAAGTCAAGGTGGATACGTTTGAGCTTGCAAAAATTATGATGGGGACGTTCAGAGTGATTTACTCGCACAGGGTGATGCTATCAACTTTTCTAATTGCCTGGGTTCTCTTATATTACATGCTTTTATAACCTTTAATATCAATAATTTCTAACAATATTATTAACTACAGAACTTCTACTTCGTCATACCTTGTTTTCATTCTTAAGGTCTTTCATTGATCAGAGAATGCAAGTTACTTCTCGACATTAACCTGTCACGTATTTCGTTGTTGATAAAAATGATCTCTGTTGTTTTCGTTATGGTTTGCATCGAGTCGAATGCTTATTTTCCATTGGCAGGATTTGGTAATTTGGGGCTAATGACTTCTGTGTTGGTGGGTACTTAATACTTTAGAAAGTGAAATTTATCGTCTCCATGGACTAATTTTTTTCATAAGGAACGCCTTAAAAGTTGAGATTTATTGCAGTTGTCATCTGATGGGAAGACATTGGAAGCCGAGGCGGCTCATGGCACTGTAATGCGGCATTACCGATTACATCAAAAGGGACAAGAAACCAGTACAAATAGTATTGCCTCTATTTTTGCATGGACACGGGGCTTTGAGCATAGTATTAAAATATTGCAGGTTGTTCATGTCCACGATGGTATGATATTGTCCACTTTGTGCATAAGTTCTCATGGCTTTACTTTGGGCTTCCCAAAAAAGCCTTATACCAATGGAGAGAGTATTCCTCACTTGTAAATTCATGATCTTCTACTAAATTAACCAATGTGGGACTCACTCTCAATAATCCTCAACCGTTCGTATATATTTTTTTGTGGTTCTTGTTCCATCTAAATAGCGTTGGGAATATAGTTCTGCTTTTCACTAGAGAGAGTCACCATGACCAACCACTTTACGATTCGATACATATTCGTAATGGGGCTTTGTAGAGTAGTGTACTACCTAGAAACTGACAATTTTTAGCTGTATTTAAATGTCTTCAGGGCCAAATTAGATAAAAACGAGAGGCTTCATACATTGAGACGGTGGAATCGGGGAAAATGACAAAAGGATCTTGCCTTGCTGATATATGGACCCAAGTAACAATTTAAACATTTCATCTCATTCACCTCTCTTGACATTTGTAGTTTGGAATTACTTAGATGTGTACGATTTTTGCAGGGTATCAAGGGAGTTTTACTTAAACACCGAGGAGTTCATCGACACCGTAGCACACAATCTGGTAACGAAACTCCAGCGACCCTTGTAACGGTCAACTAAATGACCTCCAGGTGAGATGATTCTTTACCTCTTTTACAGAAGCAGAAGTTGGTTTTGTGATAGCTACGTGCATTTTAGCAAACTTGATCTTGTATGGTTTGCACCTAACTAGTCAGTTTGCCTGATATTGATTTCAAAATAAATGAATACTTATTGCTAGTTGCATATAGGTCTGAATATAATGAATCATCTGGTCTGATTCTGTGACAACATTATGATGTTTAATCAATTCCTGTTCTAGATATGTTAATATTACAGGAATCATCCTGTTTTGTATCAGAGGAATAGATGCATTAACCTATGTTTTAAGATTGAATTTAAAATGACACAGTCAAATATGACACTTAGATTTTCTATAATTAAGGCATGGTTAGTTGAGGGTAGTGGGAATTCAATTCAATATTAAGATTCTTAGACATATATTATTGGGAAAATGATTGACGGAGCTAAATAATTTGAAGGTCTAATTGGGTGTGCTAGTATTCTTTAGTATTTAATTTGTTACAAAGAATAGATCCAAAAAAGTAGAAAATGATGTAATTAATTAATCATTTCTGAGGTACGTATCTTCGTTCACTTATAAAAATAAGGTTTAAATACTAAGGTTTATAATACATTTACAAATATTATTCTTCGATAGCACTCTAATTAATACATTTACAACTAAGGTTAATCAATTTAGACCATTTAATAGTTTGTATATAAATAAATTTTCTAGGGGGGAAAGTTATGAATTAAAGATTTTAAAATAAAATTTTAATTGAGGATTTAAATTTAGTTTGGATTAATTTCATTATTATTTTTACAAATGTAATGTTCAAACCTTCAAAGGTTAAAAGTATAAATTAGTGCTTAATATATTATAACTATTAATGTTACATATTATATTAAGGTGTATTTTGTTTGCCAATTATTTATTAAGGAGCTTTGACTTGATCCTCACATTAAACAATTTCGCACATCTTTATTTATTTTATAAATAATATCTTTATGTTTAATTCTATAATTTCAAATAATTTATAAATTGACGGATTAAATTTATTTAAGAAAAAAATAATAATTTGAACCTCTAAACTTATGGTATTAATTTTAGATTTGAACTGTAATTTTACCGTTACAACTTTTAAGTCTTTAATATCACAAATTTTAACTCTAAATTTAGAAAAACCATTGTGAATTATAAAGTGTAGAAACTGATCAAATTTGAGAGAAAATAACATTAAATCCAAATTTTTAGTTGAAATTTATGACTTCTGGTAAAGTTATTTAAGAGTTAATTTATGTGCCGTTAAACTTATTTTTTTACAAAAATTTATTTTATTGAAAATAATAACCGTTTTGTTTTATGTTAAAATGAGTGGACGAATGAGCCAAGAGAATCAAAGGTGAAAATGAAATATTCCCATTTTTAGCTAATTTTTAAAATAAAAATAAATATTCTTAACACTTTTTTTTTTTTTTTTTTTTTTTTTT
>NW_019268523.1:1667187-1686779 GCF_002738365.1 Cucurbita moschata | reverse complement strand
TTTTTTTTTTTTTTTTTTTTTTAGTTTTTAAAAAAGCTTATTTTATTTGATTATTTTCCTTCTTGAAGCAAGACTTCCAGCGAATATAACTCAAAAAGCAGGGGAATAAAAAAGAAAAAAAGACTTCAAATATCCAACGGTTCAACGTGACAGATCAAACAAGATTCTCACACGGCCGACACGTGCGGTCTTTATTTATATATTTGGACGCTTATTCTCTTCCTACCGAATTTGAGTTTCTTTATTTTTCTGTTTCTCATTTCTTTCAGACCTCGCATCGTTAGGGTTGCTGCAAATCGAGGATTTTCGATAATGGCGTTGGAGAAGGCTAAACAGATCGTGGGTTCCAATCCCGTCGCCGTCTTCAGGTTCATCCTTCGATCTTCTTGTTTCTCTTTTTATGAATCTATTTCTCGGCTTTACGAATGGATTTTCGCTGATTGCTAAATGGATGCTGTTTTGTTCTTCTGTTTCAAATCACAGCAAGACTTCCTGTCCTTACTGCGTCCAGGTGAAGAGATTGTTGACTGGTCTGGGAGTCAATTTTAAGGCTGTTGAATTGGACACTGAGAGTACGTACTCTATGTTTCTTCGTTTGATTTCTTTGCGTTCGCTTTTTTAATCTCACCTTGTGTACCTGCATGCCATCGGTTTGGTTATCGATGGATCGTGCGACTTTATTTTTCTGTTCTGCGCTCTGCGTTCTGCTGCTTGCGGATTTAGGATTGGTAACAGTATCGTTGTTTTCTATAGCTTCTTGAAATTAATGGAATATTGATTGACTTTCCCCCGATTGTTTGGGATTCTGATTGTGTTAGTTAACTGTTTCGTGCTCTGGATGCATCTTTGAATGCATGTTCTTTCTCTTGTTCTTCAAGACAAGGAAAACTTTCAAAAGGAGAACTTAAAGCATTTTTAACTAGTCACTGTTCTCGTGAATCACCGTTCTCGTGAATCAACTGTTGGCGATTTTGAAATGTCTTTTCATGCTCCAACGTGTTCAAAGGGATTCAGTTTGAAAGATGGAGTCTGGGAAAAAGACGAGTAGTGCATCCGTCGAATGTTTGATGACTTTTTCA
Source organism: Cucurbita moschata (assembly GCF_002738365.1). Classification (NCBI taxonomy): domain Eukaryota; kingdom Viridiplantae; phylum Streptophyta; class Magnoliopsida; order Cucurbitales; family Cucurbitaceae; genus Cucurbita; species Cucurbita moschata. The sequence continues at coordinate 1,685,700 of NW_019268523.1, read as the reverse complement.
GAGAATCTGTCTGTAACCTTTCGATGGAAGCTATAAGTATAGTCTGGATTTTATTGTTTACTTTTCCACCGTTTTAACTTCGAAGCGAATATTTTGTGAAATTCAACCGGGTCTATCCTAATCCTTTGGCATCTTTAGGTTTGACTTTTCTTCTATTGCAAGATTGTATTCATGAATCGCATATTATTGAGTTTTCTACTCTTCTAGCACTGAGCAGGATTTGCACCCAATTCTTTGATGATCATTATTTTTCTATGCTTTCAAAGCTTTCTAGTCATGCATACTTCCCAACTTGGCTGCTGATTAACTAGATTAAATTGATTGTAAAGGTGATGGAAGTGAGATTCAAGCAGCACTTGCTCAGTGGACTGGACAGCGGACCGTCCCCAATGTGTTCATAGGTGGGAAGCACATTGGTGGCTGTGATGGTAAATTTTTCACTACCCTCTCAACTTGAATGACCATTATGTTTATGATATACAAACACTCGATGCATTTATAAGTTTTTGAATTACCAAAATGGAAGGCTTTTAAATTTGAAGAGCTTTCTTTTTAATCGATATAAGTGATTCACATGTTATGGTTTGTACAGTCAAATTACTATTCAAACCCACATGTTAGAGGAATTAAGGGTCAGTAGACCATAATCTAATCTAAGCTTTTTAATCCCTAGTTTCTCTTATTAAGATTTTTTTGTTTTTTTGGTTGCTTCGCAGCAACAGTAGCACTGAATAGTAAAGGGGGGCTGGTTCCTCTCCTGGCTGAAGCAGGAGCGACTGCCAAAGTCTCTGCTTAGAAGGAGTCTGAGTTATGTTATTACACAGTTCAATTGGATGAATAAACCTTCTACTTGTGGTTGTTTCTTGCTCTTCTGTTGGCATTTCTACCCTAAAAAAAATGCTTTCAGAGTTGACCTTTTAGTTGCTTGTTGAAATAACTGGAAGGAACCTGTGCTTCCTTTGCATCTAATTATAAGTGTCCGTGGTTTACTGTAATCTGATTTCTTTTTAGTAATTAGTATGCCGAAATTTTCTTCGCTATTTTGATCTTGAATTTTCTAAAGCTCTATTTTGATCTTTGAAATTTGTTTCATTTTAGTTTCCGAACGTCCTATTTTGAAATTTGTTTCATTTTAATTCATGTTCTAATATATTTTTGAAGTTAGTTTTCCTCCCTTCTTTTTGCATGTTCTATTGTATTCATCTTAAAAGTTGTCAAGATTCCTTTTTTTTTCGTTTTTTTTTCTTTTTTCATGAAGTCAATGGAGAAGAAACCTTTTTCTTTTCTGATAAAACCTTTGATTGACATTTGAAGGGTCAAATTAGTGTTCTTAACTAATCATAACAGTGATTTTGAATTTTGTAAAAGCATCTTAAAAATATCCTTTCTATAAACAGTGATTTTTCTTTTCTAATATTGTATATTGTATCCATTAAATTTTTTAATTTATGTCTTTGACTTTTTAAATATCCATGAAAAAACTAAATTTATATAATATATATATATATATATTTTTTTTTTTTTTTATATATGAGAAGGTTATGAACGCAAAACTGAAATGAAAAAGAGTTATTAAACATTTTTAAAATTGCCTAAGCATCAAAACTAAAACTTAGGTAATTTATAATTAATGTATTAAAAATACTCAATTAACTACTCTTATGCTATTGATGCACGAAATACCATCCAAATTTGAGTCTTCTATCAATTACAGAGAGAAAACATGTTTACAAGCGTTTTAAGTTTTAAAATTAATATAATTAACAAACATAAATTATGCCCTAAATGTAACCTACATTTAGGGTTCATTTAAAAAAAAGAAAACAAAGAAAGAAAATATATGATGTGTAGTTAAGACAAATTTGGTTACCAAATTAAAACCATTAATTCTTAACAATTAATAATTAGCTAAAATTATTATATATAGAAAAAATGTTAATCTCAGAGTTTTAGTTTTTTCAAATTCAATTCTAAATATAAAGGAGTGAAATTAATATCTTTCATTTGTGATACTAAAAACAATGTCAAAAAAGGCCTCAAGTATATATGCATAAAGCTTTGTCATTTTTTTTTTTTTTTTTAAGGAAGGTTATTTAGATTCAAATATTCGATATTATAGCCATAATAATTTAAATAATTTGAACATATGACCCCAAAAAAAGCTGGTACTAATATTATTAGGCAGTTACCACCCTCATTTATTTTAACTTAAATGATTAAAAAAAAAAAAACGTCTCTCAACTTTTTTTTCTTTTGTTTTAAAATATTGTTATCAATCTTTAACTTTTTATTTAAGATATTATCATATATATTTTTATTAGTTTTTTTAAAAAATGAATTAAAAAATCCATAGACAAAAGTATTATTTATAAACTTCATTCTTTTTAAATAAAAAACAAAAAAAGTTAAATAATTTTTTAAACTGGTCTTGGTTTTTGAGTTTTGAAAATATTGGTAGTAAATGAATTTTTTTATCTTTTTTAAAAAAGAAATTAAAATATTTTTATATTCTTTTTAGTTTTCCAAACCTTTCATAAAAAGTAGATAATAAAACAAATAAATTAATAGGAAAAAGTATTGTTTATAAATTTAATTTTAAAAAATAAAACAAATGGTAATTTCAAAATATAGTTTTTAAATTATAAAATTTAGCTAAAAATTTCAATATTTATAATAAATCAAATATTAATTTTTATAAACAAAAAAATTAAATAATTTTTAAAACGAACTTTAATTTCCCATGTTATCCAACAACAAATATAAACATTAAAAAGATTATCCATATCCTGCGAACCATTTTTCGAATATTAAACTCGAAATGAAATACTTAAAAAAAAAATAGAGTTTTTTGCAGTTTAAACCCTAATTATTATAAAATTATATTATATATTGTATAAAGACGATAATATCAAAGATTCCCCTGACAAATCAGCTCCAGCAGATCCATCTCTGATTTCATCTCTTCATTCTGCGTCAGATTCAAACACTCCATCCCCGAGCCCGACCCGGACCCAGATCCGTACCCGAACCCGAAGCAAAAACCGCCGCCCTCCTCCGCCGCAGGGCTATGGCTGTCCACCAGCAGCGGCAGCGAATCGGAGATTTTGCGATCTCCTGCGGTGACGGATTTGATGTAATTTTGAAGCATCGAGCCGTTGGGATTGGAATCCATATCTCTCCCTTTGAGCTTCTTGGAGTTTTGGCGGCGCTTTGTGGCGTTCCAGTGGTTTTTTATGGTGTTTTCAGTCCGTCCCGGCAGCCGCCGGGCAATCTCCGCCCATTTGTTTCCGATGTCTTTGTGGGCTTCAATTAGTATTCTGTCTTCTTCTTCACTCCACGTGTCTTTCTGCACCCACATCCCAAATTTAATAATTAAATAATAATAATAATAATAATAATAAAATAAACATAATTTAGCTATAATTAATATAATTAATTCTCTTAGGAATTAGTTTTAAAAGAAAATATTCTAAAAAATAAAATAAAATTCAAGCCTAAAATGAAACCGTTATCGAGAGTTACCTATTTGAACACAAAAAGCTAACATCGATCATTCATTTACAACACAATTAACTAATGAAAGATAGTCTGAAATGACTGTTACAAAAAAAAAATAAAAAATAGCCCAAATTAAGCAAAGTTTTGGGAGGAAAATTAATAGCAAAAACATAGGCTAATTTTCATTGAATTAGAATGGAAGGCGAATTTTCTTTTATTATATGCCCTAAAAGAATTATATTTACCGTGAGTTGTCAGCTACGTATAGACAAATGGTAGACATGGAAAGTGTTTAACTCTCTATAAAAAAAATGTGTCGAAAAAGATTATACGTCTTTGAAGAAAGACCAAAACGTCACGTCATATTCCGATACAACGTGCGACACGCGTTGAGATAGCGAATCATTCATTTCGTGAATTAAATGATATACTATATATTCCATGTTGACATATATGTAAAATGTATGGTATGTCGGTACAAATAGATACGTGTAATGTATGACGAGCATGCGTATGTACGGATATCACACGAGATCGTATGTATGTATGTATATGTATATGTATATGTATATGTATAGAGAGAGAGAGAAGAGAGAGAAGGAAAAAAAAACCCTAATGTCTGGCCGGAGGTGGTTGTGCCATCTCTCTCTACACTGCTTCCCTACTCTTCCTTGCAGCATTTTTGCAATTTGTGACCATTTTTTTATGCCATATTCATCCACTAATTGCACCAATAATCTGGAAAAACACACACAAATTCAACGGCTGTGATTTAATCATTCAACAAAAAAAAAAAAAAAAAAAAAAACACAAAGAATTAACGTTTGATTTTACCTGTCTTCTTGAGGAGTCCACTGTCCCTTTATAATGTTTGGAAGCTTCTTTGGAGGCTTGTTTTCCCTTCTTAGCTGAATTCTTTTTCGCTTCTTGATGTGATCATACCCAATAATGGTGTCTGTCAATCCCAACCCTAAATGGCTGTTTGGCGGCTGAGAAAATTGAGGCATAAAGTTTCCGGGAAAATTCGTCCAAACACCCCCTGACCCCACAAACCCATGCATCAACTTGGCCCCACTTTCAAAGATGTGATCTTTGGGGACTTCATTGCTAAAAGCTTCAAACTTTGGTTCAAAACATTGGGTTGGCATCTCAGAAAGAAGGCTTTGTAATGACCCGTCGAGACGACGGCGATGATGATCGAGATCGTAATGAGAATTATTACTATTATTGATCGAGTCAGATCTGGTGACGACGGGGAAGTATTGATGAAGATATTGAAAGTGATTGTTATTATGATTATGATGATCGAGTAAACTATGGAACAAACCCTTGGATGATGATGGCGAGCTGCCTAATTCCATCCGGGAAAACTTGCGGTCGTCGTCGTCGAGAGGTGGTTTCGACTCCGCTTTGTCGGAGAAGAAGCTGGAGAGGAGGGGAAGGTCATCTTTGAAGTTGGAATCAAACTCCATGCAGCAGAAGCACGAGTAGAAGAACAAGAACAAAAAAAAAAAACAAGATCAAAGGATGTTTTTTTTTTCCTTTTTTTTTTTTTTTTTATGTGAAAATGAAAATGGCTATCAGATTGTAATGTAATTACAGGGTTTTATTAGGGAGGGAAGGCTAAGGTAGTGGACCCCATAGCATCTATAGCCGTTGGATAATTTTTGATCCAACGGATCATGTTGCTTCTTGATTATGACTGTTGAGCTCCCTCTCTTGGGTATTTTTATTTTCAAGGAATAATAAATAAAATTTTAAAATTTAAAAAAAAAAAAAAAAATCATCATTAGGTCGTTATAAAGGCTTGTATTTTAGGGAAATTTTTGGGGCATGCATGTTGAAGGACACGTGGAAGCATTGTTATGGTCTTCGTTAACTTTCATGCTTTATTTAATAATAAAAAAATTACAGATCATCGTAATAAATACAGTTGGCTGATCAGACGGTCGGTAGACATTTGAGGGAGATGGATATGGTACAATGGATTGTACTCGATAACTTCTCTTTTTTTTTTTTTTTTTTATAATTAATTGCTTGTATAAATCAATGCCTTTTCCTTTCCATTTATTCTTTGTATTAATACCAAGTAATTAGAGGCAGAAATTCCAACCTGATTTTAATCGGTTTATTTATTTATTTATTTTAAATAAAATTACAGTGTCTGAATGGCTTTAATTTTGTTTTTAATTTAAGAATGTCGTGCTTAAATGTATTTTTATACATAAACAAACTCGACCGAACCAAGCCGTGGGTAGATGATTTCTTATGTCTTGTTTCCTTAAATATGGATGGCACCCGCCACTATCTCAAGGCTTGGACCCGAGAGACATCAAGGATTGTTTGCATTAAGATCACTCGAACGTTCAAAATTGAGACCTCTAAGTCAGTATGACCACAACCGCCCCTGGTAACAACCAATAGCTGAATTTTATAATTAATTTAGGCCAAATTGTTTGATTATTTTATTATAAAATAAAAAAGAAATGAATTGGATCATCTGGCATACAACACGTACATTTATTTTGTTTACTTTCGGTAGCTGATAATGTAAATCTTGATGGTAAATTTTGTATTTGACTGGTTCACGTAATGTAGAAGAAAAAAGTTGTTCAGAGAATTTAATTAAAAATTAATATAAGGATAACGTTGTTTTCTTATTCACTGATCATTCAAAATTCAATGTTTTTTTTTATAATCATTTTATCCGAAGACAGATTAGATTAAAGTTTTTATTTTTATATTAAATCACACGTGTATATTAATATAATAATATAGAGGCAGGTGTCGATGAATTGTGTAATTTTTTAATTTGCAAAAGTAGTATATTATAGAAAAAAATTATGATCCTCCCTGTCTAAGATTAAGACAAAGATAGAGCTAAAATAAGACAAGAAACAAGAACATGCATACAAATAAATCATGAAATTGGTCAACATCAACTCAATTTCCAATCCTTTTGTCTCAAATGATAATAAATATTTATTATTATTATTATTTTCTCAAAAACTATCCTAATAAATCAAACCCAACTAAATATTTATCTGTAAATTCATTATGAAATTAATTAAGTTTCGTCTGATTTATTTTTGTGAGAATTGGACACAAAGAATCTCTATAGAAAATTCACTCGAATGAAGTGGAAAAATAATCTCTCTCCATTCTTCGTCTACTCTCGGAGATTCTTTGTCTCTTTGCTCCTTCTATTCGTCGTCTAGTCGGAGATTCTCTAATCTCTTTGCTCCTTCTCTCATTCTCCTGTTTAATTGAACATTTTTTACTGTACATTTTTATTTACGGTGAAATTTGAATTTTTAATCTCTTAATCAGCTATCTAACCTTTTGTCCGAGCATTTAAGTTTTTTATTTAAGCTAAATGTATAGAAATATAGCTTTATCTTTCTTTAATACAATTAATGTATTAAATTATTTATTTATTTTTATTGTTCTTTTATAATTAATTTATTATTTTGTATATAGAATATTTGTTGAAACAATATAATTATCGATAAGTTATATGCTTATGTTCCTTTGGAAAATAAAACATCAGCTAATAACCAAAATACAAGGTAGTTAAAATCATAATAATAATAATAATAATAGACCCAAATTATGTTAAATGATTTTTTTTTTTCAAAATAACAAATAAAAAAAATACCTACATATTAATTTGTACATTAAGAAAATAAAATATAAAGTAAAATTTATTAAAAACATTACTCAATTACTTTGAATAATAATTTGTTTCTTCCGCTTATTCTCACATATTAAAATATAAAAATAAACTAAAATCTAAATAAATATTATTTTTGGTCGGTGGTCTCATACCATGTTAAGAAAAGAAAATTAAGAGGGATTAATTATAATAATTAAAAATCTCAATTTTTAGAAATTTAATAAGTAGTAATTAAGATTTTGATGGGTAAATGATTAAATATTGACCAATTATAAATTTATAAGTTAATCCCGTCTAATTTTCTTAAAACCGAAATTTATAATTTAAACGTTACAAAAGATTTCCAAATATTGAAGAGATAAACACGAATTCTAAAATAGAAAATGATAAATAAAATTATGATCGATATTTATTTACGGATCAAATTGTCAAATTATTATTATTTTGTTTCGAAAATTTGAGATATTAATATATTTTTTTAAAATTTTAAATGTCACATCAATATTAAATTTAATAAAATAAAATACTTACCGGGGAAGGAGAGTTACTTAACAGAAACCTGAATAAGAGGGAGAAAGAGAAACCACGGGGCTTAAAACAGACGGCGGTTAACGTACTTTTTCCTCTCGTTCAGAGTTTTCCACTGCGCGCCATTCTCCAGCTCCAGTATTCTCCCAAACCCTTATTCATTTTGCATATGTTCTTGCAATTGATGCGTTGAGTTTTGTAGTTGCTTGTGAAATCTGTTCAAATGTTTCATGTTCTTGCGATTTTTGTTCCAAGATTTCGAGGCGTTTAATGGTTTTGTTTTGGCTTTTTTCTGTTTCTGAAAATTGAATTCATATTCTTCATTAGGAAAGGAAATCGAGCGGGATTTTTTGTTTTTGGATTTTCTTATGATGGTAGTTTGTGCTTTGTGGGACGATCTTTGTCTAGTTTGGATTTTTGTTTGATTTGTCGCGGATGTTGTGATGGGGATCTCAATTTTGCTTTGCTTTCCCGAAAATTAACATTCATCTAACTTTTCTTTGTTATTCTCTTCCTGGTTTCTAGTTTTTTGGTTTCTTCGTTGTTTGTATACTGCTTGATTTGATCACTTTTGTGGTTTTATTGTATCAGCTCCTCAGACAAATAGAAATAGCCGGCTAAAACAAAGTAGAAATGGGGTTGACCTTCACCAAACTTTTCAGCAGGCTTTTCGCCAAGAAAGAGATGCGCATTTTGATGGTTGGTCTTGATGCTGCCGGAAAGACCACGATCTTGTACAAGCTCAAGCTCGGAGAAATAGTCACAACCATTCCTACAATTGGTGAGTTCTTTGATTAGAAAACCTTTTGCATGAAATGTCAAATGTTGATTGCTTAATTCGAATTATTTTTACTCATTTTTTAGACTGGTTCTCGTGGGAACCTTCACGCATTGGATTGATTTTCATATTTTTCTCCAGTGCATCAGGCATACTTAATTTTTTTCTTTAAGAAAATAAAAGATATTGAAGTGTTTTTATAGCTATGATTGCCGTTCTAGGTTCACGATGGCTCTGTCTTTAGTATTGTGAGATTATTTGTGTGCCTGTTTATGTATTCTTTGCGCAATATTGAAGTACTATACCAAATCGTATAATATAGATCATGGAGTTGCTGTGTTTTCTTTTATCAGGATTTAATGTGGAGACTGTGGAATATAAGAACATCAGCTTCACTGTATGGGATGTTGGTGGTCAGGACAAAGTATGCATCTCTTTTCTCTCCTCTCTTGATGAATATTGTTACTTAGTAAAAGATGTTGCTGTTCATTATTAAATTTTCAATTCTCAATGCTTGTGTCATGGACCCATTATTTTTCAATTTCAAAAGTATTTACCTTGCTAGTCAGTGCCATAATTGAGATTTGAGGTTCCTCCACATTATTCATTTTATGTGTAAGATTTTTCTACACGACTGTGATGAGTTATTTGTGTATCTGGATAAATCTGACGGAAACGGATTCACTTGTTATTATTATTTACCAATTGAATAGATTCGTCCACTGTGGAGGCATTACTTCCAAAACACACAGGGTCTTATATTTGTGGTGGATAGCAATGACAGGGATCGTGTTGTTGAAGCAAGAGATGAATTGCATAGAATGTTAAATGAGGTATCGCCCTGTTTTATTTTTTCCCCATACAATTGAACTTGGTTTCTGTTTCAGAATAAAATTTATGGCTAAATGTATTACTATCATATCATAGGTTCCTTCCTGTTGTTTGAAATTTCTTGGAACTGATTTAACGTTAATTAGATCTATTTATTTTTGGATAAGAATATTAGTTAGATTCTATATATATATAAGAAATAATATCAATTAGATTTATCATTACATGCTTTTGGTTCATCTTGCTCACTTTGGGCACTAATGACAGGAAAATTTAGAACTTACTGAACTGCAAGTTTCTTATTTTGGCCTCAATATGTATTAAGTGGAAAAACTGGTGATGCTGTATAAGTTTTCATTTTTCTCTTTATACTCCCCTGTCATCCTTCCGTTTCTTTTATAATTTTTTGCCTCTTATTGATGCAGCAATTCTCTTTCCTTGTAATATTTGAAACTTTTTCTGTTTCGTTAGCTTTATACATAATTTCTTGGAGTCTGCCAAACTTGAAGAAAATAGACGCTGAGTTTCCAAACTTAATGGCTTCAGGATGAACTGAGAGATGCTGTGTTGCTCGTGTTTGCCAACAAGCAAGACCTTCCTAATGCGATGAATGCTGCTGAAATAACCGACAAGCTTGGTCTTCATTCACTTCGTCAACGCCACTGGTAAAAAAATTTGTTTTGTTTGTTTGATTATTTATTTCTCATGAAGCTATGATTTATTTTTGCTTAATAATTTTTGTTTTTGTTCACTTGTGTGCTTCACTGGTTCAATTTCTTTTAATATTCCAGAACCCGTTACCCATGCTTAATAGTGTGCATAAATTGGATTAAAGAGATCATGATATATATATATATATATATATATATTAAAAAATAAATTTTATTAAGAATAAAAAATGAAAGGATATAAGGACATACAAAAAAATCAATCCCACAAAAGGGGCCCTACTAAAGGAAGGGGTTCAAACTATGAAAAATAGTGTCTATAGAATAGTTACAAAAGCTTTTTGAAATCAATGATCGAAGGGAAATATAAAATCTAACAAGAGACCAAACATTACTGAGGTTCCTTTCCAAATCACTAAACACTCAATAATTTCTATCTCCTGATTTTTGGTGTGTGTTCCTAGAATATTTGAGAACGGTCTTTCAAATTTGTTGCTTGATTCTTGACAGCGTATGATTCATTATAATTGAAAGCAAAAGCAGTGTCACGTGTAAAATTATACAGAAGAATCTTCAATGGGGGATTTTTCTGGGGGTAAAATAGGAGAATTTTCAATGGTGATGAGAGGTTTGGGGAAGAAGTTTGGTCTTGTTAGAGATTTAATTCTTCCCTTTAGGTGTCTGTTTTAAAGAATTGTTTAACTAAACACAGAGGTTATCGGAACTTGTCGAAGGATATTTCTTATGAGCTCCCTTCATTCTCCCATATGGTCTATCGAGTGATGAGGGAGGGGAAGGAAATGTATTTTTGGGAAGATCAGTGGGTGGGGGATAGACCACTCTGCTCTTTGTTTCCCCATTTCTATCATTTGTTTTCCCAAAAATCGTTTGGTTACTGATTTTCTGGTTTGGTGGTGGAGCTTGGTTTCTTTCTCATTTGGTTTTCATCGCTTGTTGTTTGATAGGGAAGCGATGAATGTTGTCTCTCTCTTATCTTTTATTGGGGAGTATGATTTTAGTCTTCGGAGAAGAGATATTTGTATATGCAATCCCAATCCTTTGGAGGCATTCCATTGTAAATCCTTCTTTCTTTGTTCATTGGACTTTTCTTCCGTTAGTGAGTTTGTCTCTCGAAGAAGTTGCCCTCGTTAGTTGGCTCATTCTGATTATATTCTTTGTTGGAAGGCAGAGGAAGATCTGGATTTCATTCTTTGGAGATGTGAGTTTGCGAGATCTGTTTGGAACTACTTCTTTTAGGTGTTCAATTTTTTTGTTTGTTTGTCAGAGGGACATTTAAGAATATGATAGAGGAGTTGAACTCCTCTGTCTTTTCGTGAAAAGGGCCGGTTCTTATGGCTTGTTGGGATGTGCGTTTTGTTGTAGGATCTTTGAGGAGTGAGAAATAAATAGTGCTTAGAGGTGTGGATAGAGACACTAGTGATGTTTGGTTCCTTGTCTAATTTCATGTTGAAATCCTTTTGTAACTATTCTATAGCCACTATTTTGCATAGTTGGAGTCTCTCTCTTTCGTGGTCTCCCTTTTGTGGGCATGGTTTTTGTATGCTCCCATATTTTTTTCATTTTTTTCCTCAATGAAAGTTGATGTTTTTATTTTTTTAAAAAAGTAATGTAACTATCCTTTAATCCTTATTTTCGTAGGTTGTGCCCTTTTTTGTATAGTTAGCTAGTTTGTTTGTTTATTCGACTTTTTTTGTTGGGCTAATGTTGTCATAAAACTCTTGGGATTCGATCTAACAACCTTATTAAAGAACAAAATCTTTAGATCTAAATTATTCAAGAACTCAAAAAACAATAAGGAATCAACCCAAGGGAAAGTTTTGGAACAAATTACTTTGATGATCAAGATCAAGAGTTAAAAAAAATTCGTGATTCGAATCATTTCACAAAATAGTTTGATCAAAACTACTTGAATGACTTTAGCCTGCAAATCTGAACACAAGAAATGCCAAGGAACAAGATTATGACTTAAAAAGCATCATATGCAACTTTCATTTTAATACCCAAAATTTTTATACTAAAGCAACAACATGAATGACTATTTATAGCCTTGAAAATAAACCTTAAAATAACATATGGTCAATTGAAAGGTTGTAACTCTCATGCCCATCAATACCATAATGACCACTAACTAAGTGTAACTTAAAACCTTAAAAACAATTCTCTAAAATTGAAAAATACAATGAAACCTCCCTAAATCTAAAACATGTATGGTACAATCTTGTCATCCACCATAAAGTTTTTGTGGCAAGATTAAGCACCTTATTTTGTATCATACGTTTTTGTTTTTTGTTGGCTTCCTTGGTATTCTTTCATCCTACCCCATGAAAGCTGGTATTTCATAAAAAATGATAAAAGGATCTAGGAACATATTTTATCAAACATGTCCCTGTTTATGCTCCGAGCCTATTGATTAAATATCTATTATTCAAGTCAAAGTCTTTAGGATTTCTAGTTGATATTTCTATTTACCTGAATGTATTTATTGGAAACATTCTCTTATGCTGTTAAGAGTTAAGAACCGTGGTCTGCAGCATCTGTGCTAATATGTAAATTAACATTTCATTTCAGGTACATCCAGAGCACCTGTGCAACATCTGGAGAGGGTCTATACGAGGGTTTAGACTGGCTTTCCAACAATATTGCTAGCAAGGTAAGCACAAAAATCTATTGACACCATCTTAAATCTCAGTTTCTCACAATATTTTAGTTAAAAAATTTGCTTCATGTTTGGATATTGGCCTTAATCTTTAAATAGTGGGAACTGCATATTTTCTTTGAAAATCGTTAAAAGCTTTTCCACTTGTCCAAATGAATTGGAGACTAATCAGAAAAAAGGACAACACATACCAATTAAAATGGAGCTAATCTTGTAATCCTTTTTGCTTGGAGAGCTCCATCTCTCCCTCTCTTTTGTATATTTCATTTTATGAATGAATATGCGCCTCTTCAGAATCAATTTTCATTTTGAAGATCATTTGCAGATCTATTAGCGTCCCTTTTTTATTTTTACAGGCATGAAGCGGCTGAGGTTTTTGACTGTCAGACTGGACTGTGGGTAAAATTTGGCGATGATTAGGGGTATAGTTCGGTTTTCTCAAGAAGTTTTGTTAGCAGCAGAAGTTAGCCAGACTTCTTTGTGTACTCTCTGTTTGTACTTACGGCTTGATCTAAAATTATCTAACCTTTATAGTTTCTTTGGGAAGTTAACCTTGTCATAGTTTCTTTGTCATCATATTATGTTGCCTCTGAGATCTCCATTGTCTCTCTACTTGGGTATGAAGTTCAGTGGCAGAACCTCGTCTATGCCTATCTGGCTCATTAATTTTCCTCTGCGGCACAAAATTTCGTGAAAGGCTAGCTGGCGGATGCTGGCCCACCGATCCAGATCAGATCCCTCTTCCTAAAATTGGTGAAGTATTAAAATCTAGTGAAAAAGGTTATCGTAATGGGGTTGCTTCCACTTTTTCTTGAAGGAATATAGTGCGGAAATTTCAAGGATTTCTTAAAATTTGAATTGTCCCAATTTGATGTAAATGCCAATGGTCTCTTACCTTTTAACTTTAACAACGTCACTTTCTTTTAGGGTCATGAAAGGATGGCCACCACCCACAATGGATATAGAAAGTTGAACCCATGAACCTTGAGACATTTACAAACCAGTTCACAGGTTTCCTTTGCTTATGAATAGTATTTCCTCCGTTTAACTTCAGCCATACATGCCTGGGGAGACTGCTTCACGAATTAGTGGTTTTCTTTCTAACTTGTTAGAATATCGTCCTACTTTTTAGTGCATGGACAATGGTATTATTCATCCTCGTTTGGTTTTATGCTTCCATGTTTCTGAATGATCTGGGTTCGAGCCATCAACATTATGATTATATATGCAACTGTTTATCAGGTAGCACTTCGGTGACATTTGGCGGGCTGTCTTTGCAACTCCCTGCCAAGTAATTACAAAATTCTGACCTAGCTAAATGGGCCTCTTGCAATGACTTTTCAAGTGCTTAAAAAAGTGTTCTTTTAAATGCAATTTAAAAAAAAAAAGGCATATTTTTAAGCATTTGAAAAGTCATTGCAAGCGGTTTATATATATATGTAGCGTATTATATTTCAATGTTTAATTTGACATATTCTTTTGCATATAGGTTTTTTGGGTTCTTAAGAAGTGGTAGGTTGTTTGAACTTTGGAGTTGAGTTTGAAAGGGTTTTCTCTTGTGTTTTATATATATATATATATATTTGAAGTAAAAAGATAAAGTGAAGTAAAGCTGGTCAAAGCATGTCTGTTAGCCTACACTTTTTTAGGAATGACTTGATTTTTAGATTAATTATAGTTTTTCTTTAAATGTTTTTTTCGAAAAACATTTTTATGAACTTCTAAGCGACCCCTAGATTACCACCTCTTCCCTGCACTGTTGAAATTTAGCACCAATTCTTCAGTATTCATTCTTGGTTACAAATGAACACAAAAACCATTTGTGTTTTTCAAATGATGTACTTGAATTTTTTTTTAAAGAAAAAACATTTGTTACCATGACATAATATCAATATATGCAATACCATGCATTAACACAACGACTATCCTTTCTTCTTATAATTCATAGAGAAGCAACATGATAAACAAGTGTTGAAAACAGTTGCTGTAAACTATTATTTTAACCCTAGTGACCTAAGCCTACTAAGTTGATTGGGTATATTTCTATATATATAAGCATCAAAAAGTCATATTTGTCCTTCAAACTCTCCTCCCCTTTATACTCACCCTAAAATTGCCTTCCCCATCATTTGAGCAATTGATGTATGCCATGCATAGAATGGAAAACAGCATCTTATTTTGTAGTGCACATACATATCCATACACACCCTTCACTTTAAGAGTTGAGAGTTAGGTAAAATATTAAATGCCTTTTGAAATTACATGAAAAATGAACAGTTCTCTTCCTATGGGTTGGGTTGCCCTGTCTATATATAACCCACTTCATTCATCTCCACATCTTATTAGTAGCTTCCTATACCTCTCTCATTAAGAAAACCAGAAGAAAGTAGTGAGAGACTAGAGAATGGGTACAGAGAGATTAAGCTCTTCTCAGGATGATGATGAAGTGAGAAAGGGGCCATGGACAATGGAAGAGGACTTGATTCTGATCAATTACATTGCCAACCATGGTGAAGGAGTGTGGAATTCACTGGCAAAAGCTGCAGGTAAATTCTCTGTTTCTTTCGACTTTTCCTTTCTTGGCACAGAAATCTTGGCTTCTTATGCTGCTGAGATAATGAAACTTTGCTGTTATAACTTTGTAGGACTCAAACGTACTGGGAAGAGTTGTCGCCTCCGGTGGCTGAACTATCTCCGGCCTGATGTTCGGAGAGGCAATATAACTCCTGAAGAACAGCTATTGATCATGGACTTGCATTCTAAATGGGGTAACAGGTCAGGTTTCTTGTTCATTTTAGCTAAAGATGTAGAAATATCCTGTAATCAAAATAGTTTTGTGTTTTTGTTTTCAATATTCTTTCAAGTTAATAAGGGTTATTGACTGTATACTTGTAACAAGTTTGTGAGTTTAGGAGGAGGATGAGTATCTTCCATTAGTTTTGAAAAATAAGTCATTTGTGAGAACAAACTAAAGAAAATTAGGAGAAAGTATTGATTAATGACTAGCTACCTGAATTTTCGACGGCTTCTGTTCTGAGAAACAAAGAGAAGTTTTTAAAAACAGCTCCTAATCCACATTTATCTCATGGACATAAATGCTTTTATCAACATACAAATACAAGTTTTTAGGAATGTTTGACATGGAAGCAATATCTTCTCTCTGTACAAGATACCGTTTAGGACAGCTTTATTGCACGTTTTAAAAACCTGCTGAATTAAGAATGAAGTGATGAAAACCTTCCATTTTTAGCTGAACCCTCGACGTAGATGTAGATAGCATCTCCTAGAAAAGGAAAAAACACAAGGGGTTCTTTTTCGGTTTTGGTTTGATGGAGAACCCCACTCAGACCAATCGTCCTTTTTTTTATGGTTTATCTGAAGAACACACGTACTGAAATATATACACGAGTAGAATATGGGAAATAGTGGGAAACTGGATCAAAAACTTCGTGCTAAGTTCAAGAAAATATCATCAATGCATTCATAATACTGTAATTGATTGCGGATTTGAGTAAAGCTAAATGTGAAAGACATGAGAACACTCTCCATGGGTGAAGGGTTCAATTTTCACCTTCACAATTGTAATTCTTTGTTCAAAAACTGAAAATATTGCAGGTGGTCAAAAATTGCCAGGCAACTCCCGGGAAGAACAGATAACGAGATAAAGAACTATTGGAGGACAAGGATACAAAAGCGTATCAAGCAGCAGGGGGGTGCTGAAAGAGTTCATGAACAAATGATGTCAATAGTAAGCTGTTCGGAAACGAACGACGACCATGCCATCAGCCCGTGCAGCCAAGTTTCGAGCTTTAATAATGTTGTGGAGCCGATGGAGATCAGCCATGACTATTTCCCACCATATGAAGGCGATACAGAGGCTATGGCCTTGCAGCAAACGACTTGGCCTCGTGGGGATGGGGCAAATGACGACTACTGGAGCATGGAGGATCTTTGGTCCATGCAATTACTTGATTGAAATGCTTGCAGGGAGGAACAACCGCTGGGTTTAAATTATGTATAGTTGAACCATAAATAAAAATTTCCTTTTATATAATTATTACATGATCTCTTCTCAATTTACACGTGCCTCTACACGAAATCATGATTATCAATGTCATGATTTTTCGTCAAACGCACTAAAAAACATGATAGATCGATATTTTTTCCTCTCGTGACAGTGTCAATACATCCATATTATTTAGAAGTCACCAAAATGAGTTATTGCAACAAACAAACGATAAACGGTACTTTCCTTCCTTAGAGAGAGAGAGAGCACATACAAAGAGGCTCGGGCCACAACACTCGGGTTGATCAGTCGTTTTCGAGAATGCTTATATGCAAGAAAGTAGGTGGGATATTGCAATGGCATCTTTTGAGGAATTTAGTCACATGCTTTTATTTTATAAAAGTTCGACAGCTCTCCCTCTTGTAAACAACGTGACGAAGTACTACTCTATATGTGGCTTATTATATCAACACAGTTTGTGGGTAATGCTTTGAATTTTGTAGCTTCTGCTTTTAAATTACCCTAATCTCATCTGTAGCTTTCTTTCCCTTTTAGGAGTAATTTCGAAATTATTCTCTCAAAATATGGCAAATTTTGAAAATAACAACTCTATTGTCTGAACAATACTAAAGAATGCTGCATTTATTTTTTAAATTAGGGACCATAACATAAACTTTTTTAAAAAATAAAAATTCAACTCCCTTACTTAAATGACTTTAATCACATTTAATTACTGATAAATACACTCAGTACTAATTAATTTTAATTAAGTGTTGAGATTGTGAAGTAGAGAAAGGAGCAAATTAAATGGTTTAATTTCTGTAAAGTTTCACTTTTTTTCTATGAAACAAATATGTGGCCAATATTGCCTTAAACAAAAATGTTCTGGTGCAGCTGTTCCTATGGTATTACAGTACACCCCCTTCAATCTATCCAACCAAATTTTGTGGCCAATAAAACTTCCCAAATTTAAACATAGATATTTAATAATAAAGCATTTTTTATTTTTTTTTAGTTTAATCTAAACAAGACCAAGACATGCATCATGCCCTTAGACATGTTCCAAACCTGCCTATCAGCACCTTGTCTTTCGATAGAGTTCTAAATCTGTCTAAAAAATGTCAGACTAACAAGTGAGAAATATCAACCTTAATAAAGAGAGAACTAGTGTGGATTCAAACCTTCAACCTTTTGAAGACACTGTAACAAATTTATTTATTTATTTGAATTTTTTGAACACAGAATTAAATTATTTTTCTTAAAATATATTTTTTTAATTTAGAGTTTAGGGTAAGCTATTGGCAAGCATTTAATTCAACCCTTTTTTGGGCAATAACATTACAAAGGTGTGGTGAATTTCCATTGGATGTACAAATATTTATTAGTATTTTTAATATATTGGTGTAGGTTTCCACTATTCTCGTGTTGCCACGTGTCAATTGGCTATAATATTTCTGGAATTGATTCTATAAAAATATTAGTTTGTGATCTATTGTTGAATTATATATATATATTTTCGGGAAAAAGTCTTTAAAGACAAAAAATAATAAAGAGTGGACCTAAATTGAATTTATCTTAATTGCATGGCGCCTCTTTTCTTTAATTTCATTATAAATAAATAATATATATAATTTAATTTTGGTTATAAAGTTGTTGACTTTGGTTGCTTAAAATTGAATGCAATTTAATCCTTGATTTTGTGTATTACTATTTTAGTCCACTATTTATTATTAAAAAATTGATTAATATTTTATTAAAAAATTTATTAATTTTTTTATTTTTAGACTTTTATATATATATATATATATATATATATATATATATATATATATATATATATATATATATATA
>NW_019268523.1:1643915-1665775 GCF_002738365.1 Cucurbita moschata | reverse complement strand
TTTTATATATATATATATATATATATATATATATATATATATATATATATATATATATATATATATTAATTTGGTTGTACCGAGCTGTATATGACCTTATTTAAATTTTAAAACTTATCTCGACTCAAATTATATTAAATCTTTTGGGCTAAAAAAAAAAAACTACAAAACTTAAAAAATTATAAATAGTTCAATCAAACAGTCAACCTCCATAAATTAAATTTATCATTACATACTTTTAAAAATTTATTTATTCACTATAAGTTTGTTACTGCATAAATTTGCACATGTGATAAATAAATCTAAGCTTATTAAATCATCACGTTTATTTTCAACCATTTAAGAAAAAAAAAAGTGTACCCTTAAAGGTAAAGTTACACCGATATTTCCACCGCGTTTTTTTTTAAGATAAAAAAAAAAAAAAAAACTGATATTTATTTAGCCCACGAGATAAACATTAAAAAGAATGACATATACAAAACACAAGTACTCA
This sequence comes from Cucurbita moschata, assembly GCF_002738365.1. Lineage (NCBI taxonomy): Eukaryota > Viridiplantae > Streptophyta > Magnoliopsida > Cucurbitales > Cucurbitaceae > Cucurbita > Cucurbita moschata. The sequence continues at coordinate 1,665,282 of NW_019268523.1, read as the reverse complement.
ATTATTATTATGATATATTCCCATCCTGAAATGTCACTTCTTTGCTAAAAAGTCCTTTAAAAAATTAAAAAGTAGGAAAGCCAAGAAGATATGGACTAAAATGCAAATATGTGAAGGGCCTCATTTGAATTAACAAAAAGCTAGGGAGTGGCAAGCAAATTATAAAAATGTGAGGGTAGCTTTCTTAAAAAAATTAAAATTACTTCACATTCCAAAAGGGTAAACAAAGGACAAAAGGTAGAAGCCACTTTTTGCATTTTGTCCCCAACGCCCATATCTCTTTGCAAATAAGACCTTCTCCCTTATTATTTATGAGCACATGTTATTTGAGGCACAAAATAATTGTAAATAAGAATCATGAAATACATGATATGCACGTGGAACATTTGGACAATTTCAGCACATGTTGTGGTCGCCCATGTATGTATATGTGTATATATATATATATATGTATGTATGCATGATGTTGTGTTTTTTAAAATGCTTATGATGGCCACTAGATTTTGAGCTATGTTTGCATATGTAACCTTACCAATTGAATCCTTTTTAGTTCTAAATGGCCCAATCTTCCTTTGGGCTGGGCCTTGGATTCAAAATCATTAGGCTTAGGCCCAATTTACACGGATCGAGTTTCTCGCTAAGAATTTTTATGTCATCTTCGCATATAATTTTCGTCTACGCCCCGATGTTAGTTAATGGAGAAAGATCTCTTCCCCGCTCCCTCTTTCATTCCTTGTTTAAACGAGAATTTTCCCATATTAAATAGGACAGTTCCTGTAAGTTAAATAGACATCTCTAATTATAACTCTAATTTGCCGATTTGAATAAATTTGTGACGTTGATATATTCGTGTATAATTCATCAAATTCATTTTTTTTTAAAAAAAATTATATTTTGTATGAACCATAATATTTCACAGAATTTTCGCAATTCACTTTGCAAAAAAACAAAAAAAAAAGAAAAAGGAAAGAAAATGTAGTATGTGGCAGTGATAGAACGGAGGACAATATGGTAAATTTGTCCTTTCCTTAACTGCCACGCGTCGCCGATATAGGATAGCTGGAAATTGATTTGTCTTTTGTACGCTGAAATAATATTTAAGAGAATGTTAAATGACGATTTTAGCCTCCATAATACTAATTAAAAATTTCAAATGTATTATTATTAATTTATTATTTTTTTTCATACAAAACATTGATAAAATTGAAATAAAATCCGAATTTAAAGAAAATAAAATTAAGTCCACACAAGAAAATATTATATAATTTTATCTTCTTCTTTATCTCTTGGAATGGTTCGGAAGGAGGTCCATGCTCAGAATCGACTGCACCACCGGAGACCAATAGCGAGAGAAAGAGATAGAGAGGAGGAAGATGGGGAGGGCGTTTGTGTATGTGATTCTTGGTGGAGGCGTTGCTGCTGGTTATGCCGCCCTTGAATTCTCCAACAGAGGAGTCTCTCATGGCGAACTCTGCATAATCTCCGAGGAATCGGTGAGCAAATCCTTTCTATCTCCCTAATTCCTTACCTAACTTTACTTCTTCTTCTTCTTCTTCTTCGCAATGATTATCACATTTTCATCGCCACGCACTTACATGATTCAACTTTTAGTTCAAAATAGGATTCCACTTTTCACAAGCAAATTCCCTGATTCAGGCATTCTTTTGGGAATCTCTGATTTCTTAAGTCTCGTCGTTATTATACCTGTTTTGTATGTATCTATTTGTCATCAACTGGAAATGGATTTTCGAGGCATATTGAACAAACAGGTCCATCTGTTTTTGGCACTCCTACTTCTGCCGGTGTTCTTTTCTTTATAAATAGAAATTTTCTCCCTATGATTTGAATATCATTAATTACCATATATGACACAGAATTTCTCTGCTGAACTGCTCATTCCCTGTCGTCGTGGAGCTTCTCAGTTGGATTAAACACGTAAACTAGAAGATAAATTGATGTTTATAATAAAATCAGTACTATTTTGTTATCTTATTTCATTTGCTATTCATGTGCAAAGTGGGAATTATCTTTGATTTTTCATGATACGAAGTTTCTTTGAATCTCTGATAGGTAGCCCCTTATGAGAGACCTGCTTTAAGTAAAGGGTATTTACTTCCAGAAGGTAGGACTTTTTACTTTGCCGCATCAATGGCTATTTATGTATAATAGATTAGGAAATAGAACAACTAACAGAAGCCATAGTGAGCATAGCTTATTGGTAGCTGACATGTACTCCTTTCTTTGAAGTCAGAAGTTTAAATCCTCGTATCTTCAATTGTTGTACTAAAAAAATCATTTGATACATTTCTTCAAGAATTACCGAAAACCAGGCGTTTCCTTGAGCATGGGATGGTTGCTCTTGTCATTTAGCAGGATGCTAACTTTTGTATGCCATCTTGATTAGCATCCAACAGAAACTTTTGCCATTGTTTTTTTTTAGGACACATGTAATGTAGAATTCTATGCTAATGTGCAGCTCCAGCACGCCTTCCAGCATTCCACACATGTGTCGGTGCCAATGAGGAACGGTTAACTCCAAAATGGTACAAAGAACATGGCAAGTAATTCGTATCTGCCTTGTTTGGTCTGCAATTCTAACGTGTAGATGTAGGAAGTTCATAGAGCATTTGATCATGCTAATCATTTTCTACTGCTCGCCTCTAGTTGAGTCATTTCATATCACTTTATACCTTTGTATACTCAAATGCACACAGCCAGAAATTAGGAGCATGCGATAATTTGATCATCTGATATCATTTCTGCTTTTTCATATACAAATTTGTATATCTCATGAGTCATGATTCAGGCAGGTATTAGTTGTGAAGCCTAGTAACCATGATTCTGTCTTCTCTTCAGGAATTGAATTAGTTCTTGGGACCCGAGTAATATCAGCTGATGTTAGGCGTAAGACCTTGTTAACAGCAGCTGGAGAGACTATCAGTTACAAGATTCTCATCGTCGCAACAGGTGCTCGGGTATAGAAGCAATCTTTTAAAGAAAGCACAATTTTCATATATTTTCGCTTTCTTTAGCTAACATCTGGGTATAAATGGTCCAAACTTGTTGCTCATTGTGAGACAGATTTCACTGATCTAATAGATCTTGAAGTTTCATGGTAGTCTAGAATTGTAGTCCTTGGCTTCAAAATGTACAAGTAGCCAGTGTGTAAATGGCTTCGAGTTCTTGCGATGGGTTGAGTATTTTTCCTTTTTTTCGTTCTTTCGGGTGTAGGCTTTGAAGCTAGAAGAATTTGGAGTGAATGGATCGGATGCAGAAAATGTATGTTATCTACGAGACCTAACCGATGCGAATAGGCTTGTTGATGTGATGCATTCTTGTTCGGGGGGTAATGCTGTTGTGATCGGTGGTGGCTACATAGGAATGGAGTGTGCTGCATCTCTAGTGATTAATAAAATTAATGTAACAATGGTTTTCCCTGAAGCACAGTGCAGTAAGTAACCTAGCTGTTCTGCTTTCTTTTATTGCTTGTCATTAACCATCCTTGGTGCATGCACAATTGGTAAACTTGAGGAACTTTTCATCTTTATAGTGCCTCGTCTATTTACCCCCAAGATTGCAAGCTTTTATGAAGATTATTACAAATCTAAAGGAGTGGAGTTTGTCAAAGGAACTGCCTTGTCATCTTTTGATATGGACGCTGACGGAAAGGTACTGCAGACTCAACTTTAGTGATTGGGTGAAAAAATATGAATTTGATGAGAGAAAGAGGAACTGATTCCTTGTTTGTTTCATAAAGTTTTTCCTCCCGGAATCACAATGTCCACTTAAATTTAGGGCATGGCTCTAATATCATGTTAGGAATCACGACTCTCCACAATGGCATATGATATTGATATCATGTTAGGAATCACGACTCTCCACAATAGCATATGATATTGTTCACTTTGATGGCTTTGCTTTGGGCTTCTCCAAAAGGCCTCATACCAATGGAGATAGTATTCCACACTTATAAACCTATGATCTTCCACTAAATTAACCAATGTGGGACTCACTCCCAATAATTTTCAACAAATTCTTTGTAGACACTGATTAACTAACCATTTTCAGGTTGTTGCTGTCAACCTAAGAGATGGAAAACGGCTCCTTGTGGACATGGTTGTTGTCGGAATAGGAATCCGACCAAACACGAGTCTGTTTGAAGGCCAGCTGACCTTGGAAAAGGGTGGAATCAAGGTAAACGAAAAGATGCAGTCGAGTAATAGCTCGGTCTATGCAGTTGGAGATGTAGCAGCATTTCCAGTCAAGCTTTTCGGTGAGACCCGGAGACTCGAGCATGTTGATTCTGCCAGAAAATGTGCTAGACATGCTGTTGCTGCCATTATGGAGCCAGAAAAATCTGGAGAGTTTGATTATGTACCATTTTTCTACTCGAGAATATTCGCACTCTCGTGGCAGTTTTACGGGGACAATGTTGGGGAGGTCGTACATTTCGGGGATTTCTCAGGGAACACGTTCGGGGCTTATTGGGTAAACAAAGGTCACCTAGTTGGATCTTTTCTTGAAGGTGGAACAAAAGAAGAGTATGCAGCTATAGCCATGGTCACCGGTCTGAAACCTGCTATTGAGGATTTGGCTGAGTTGGAAAGCCGAGGACTGAGCTATGCCATGGCAGTTAGTCGCAAACCACCTCCTCCATCACAAATCACCAATGTTGGTGATTCTGGTCCTTCCCTTGTTCTAGAAAAACCAGTGTATCCATGGCATGCGACCGCTGGGGTTATCCTTGCTGGATCGATTGCTGCATTTGCATATTGGTATGGGAGGAGACGTCGCCGATGGTGAGAAGAGTCGAGTCGTGTACCGGGTTTAGCAAAGCATCAAGCATGGGAGGTTTGATGATGTACCAATTATGTACTTGGTATCATTCATAACGGTGGGAAATATTGAATGCTATCAAACATATATTCAATTACAAAAAAGCTATATATAAAAAATAAAAAAAAGTCCGATAATTTATAGTTTACTTTACTGGTGAGACTCATTCGCTTTTTAGTTAGGTCATTATCGTCGTAGTTGGTTAGTTCTAATATTTTTAAAATGTTAATCAATCTGAATGGTGAAATAAAAATAATTAAATTATAATTAATACTTCGAAAATATTTTAAAAATTTGACTATGAATTCGAATATTTCGAATAAATACAATTTTTTTAATAAAAAAAATCAATCTTATCATGCTTACACGAACTACTAATGCTCGAGTTGGGAACCACTAATGCTCGAGTTGGTTTAAAATGAAATCGAGGAAAAACAGATTTCATATTATTATTTTGAATGAAAATATGGAAAGAAAGTGTTATAGTTAAGAATTATCTCCAGGGAAGTAATACAATTATTAAATAAAATTGAAATAGAATAAGAGCTTACCTTTTTCCTTATCTCCCTATTTTGCCCTCCACTGGGACCGAGTAGCTGAGTCTCTCTGGGGAGTAATAAGTAAAAAATATGAGGGGTAGTGAAGGAAGATAAAAATACCAAACACCTTGTAAGTTCTATATCCAAGTCTTCCAACAACAATTCCTTATCCTATCATATCATCTTCTTCGTTCGTTCGTTCTGTCTTTCTTTCTATTTTCACCAGAAGAAGAAAATGGCTTCCACACTCTCCACTCTCACCCTCCGTACCCCATCTCTCCTTTCTCATTCCCATTCCTCTTTCTCCACCCTCTCCTCCAAACCCACGACCCTCCCATTCCTATCCCACCGCACCACCCGCCTCCGCCCCATCGCCGCCGTGTCAGCCCCTGAGAAAATCGAGAAACTCGGCTCCGACATCTCCAACCTCACCCTTGAAGAGGCCCGGATTCTGGTCGACTTCCTCCAAGACAAGCTTGGGGTCTCCGCCGCTGCCTTCGCCCCTGCCGCTGTTGTGGCAGCACCTGGTGGCGTCGCAGGTGGTGACGCAGCAGCCGAGGCAGTGGAGGAGAAGACGGAATTCGATGTGGTCATTGAGGAAGTGCCTAGCAATGCCAGAATTGCAGTGATTAAGTCAGTGAGGGCACTGACAAACTTGGCTTTGAAGGAAGCTAAAGAACTCATCGAAGGTCTGCCCAAGAAATTCAAAGAAGGGGTTTCGAAAGAAGAAGCTGAGGATGCCAAGAAACAGCTCGAAGAAGCTGGAGCTAAAATCACCATTGTTTAATGGCGGCGGGGAAAAAGGAGTTAAATTTGTTTTAGAGAAACTTACTCAGTCTTGCGGATTTTCCATTTTTCTTGATATGAACTGTGAAGCCATGCTTATTTTCTGCTTCTATTCACCAAATTGTTGCCCTTGTTCTTCTTCTTCCTTCATTGGATCTGTAAAATTACATAAACTTGTATTTCAACGTCTATTTCTGTGAAATTCCATACAAAATTCCTGTTTTCTAGAGAGAAAGAGAATGGTTTTAACTATATATCTCACATGGAAAGGATGTTACCAAATCCCAAATGAGTCATCAATCAAATGAACAAAATAATGGCTGTATGCTTGAACAAATCACAACACAAATGCAAATCAGTGGCGAATTTGCAACCTTTACACACTAAATGCACAAGACGCTCACCAAAAGTTTCTTATTTATAAACATGATGAAGGGAAATCAAAGAGGCCGTGAGTTTTACTGGCTGAAAACTCAGTCATCGATGGGATCTTCGGGCGTCTCGTCCTCCCTGCGTTTGATTGTAATGACAGGGCACTCGGCATGTTTTGCACAGAACTCACTTACAGTGCCCACAAAAACCCTACAGACATCCACAAGAGGAATTTTCAGGCAGTTAGGTTTCCAATTCCGTAAAGGGTCAATGGTAAACACAGACTCCGGACGGCTCTAAGACCGGAGATTGGAAGAAATGATCAAATGTGGTTTGTACTTTAGAATCACTAATGTAGAAGCGCTAATAAAACTAGAGCATACTTCTTGAACGGGCCAAGCCCCCTGCTTCCCAGAACTAGAAAATCAGGTTGCACGCGTTTCGCCTCTAGGCAAATTACTTCAGTTGGATCGCCTTTCTTAAGCCAAGATTCGCAAGTGACCTACAAAATTGCCACACAATGATTGTAACACAAATGTAACAGCTCAAACTCACCACTTGTAGATATTGTCCGTTTTAGCCAATTACGTAACGTCGTCGGCTTCACGATTTTAAGACACATCTACTAGGGAGAAGTTTCCACACCTTTATAAATAATGTTTTATTCTCCTCTCCAATTGACGTGGGATCTCACAATCCACCCCTTTCGAGGCACAGCTTCCTCGCTGGCACACCCCTTGGTGCTTAGCTCTAATACCATTTGTAACAGTTCAAACCCACTGCTAGCAGATATTGTCTGCTTTGGCACTTTACGTATCGCCGTCAGCCTCACGGTTTTAAGACGCATCTACAAGAGGGAGGTTTACACACCCTTATAAAGAATGTTTCGTTCCCCTCTCCCACCAACGTGGGATCTCACATTTGATTTATGTGGAATATGAACATCATGTAAAGCTGGCTGTATAATTTGCATATTTATATTGACAGATCACTCCACCATGAAAAATCGTATAAACATGGATTACATTACCCCAAGTTCATGACATCTCGTGACAAAGAATTCCAGTAGTTGAAGCCCTCTTGAATTGTACCTAGGGTTCTGGTCTTTAAAATCATCAGAGGACGCAGAGATACTATCTGAGCCATCAAAACCTACAAGAAATCAAATGAGCAGAGTACTGTTTTGGTTAGCAGTTATTTTCTAGCATATGATACATGGAATCAGCATCATTTTGTAATATCCCACACATCAGTTCTCAATGTGATTATGTAAGATAAAGAATGGACGCATCGGAGAGATTGGAGGAGTCGTCCAGAAGGCCAAACTATTCAAGGTGATCTAATGAGTCTAGCATTATACTAATACTGCAAAAAAAAAATTGATCCACTTCCTCAAGCGATAGTATAGTACCTACTAACGGAACCAATAACCATTATCTTGTGAAATGGGAGATAGTCTTCCTCAAAAATGGCCAACGAATCTAAAAAATCCATGAAGAGGGTAAAAGTAATATAACAAGACACACTTAATTCTTATGTGTTCTATAAGCTCTTTTAGGAGTAACCTAAAAAACACTTTTTCTCAAGAGTCATCCTAAATTCAATGTTATGTTAGATAATCAGACACCACACTTCTGCTAATTTTATGCACGGGCTTGCTTGAGCTTTGCATTTGGTTTGTGAATGTTTTGGTCATATTTGGATGTTTTGAATTTAACAAGTTCCTTGACGATTGGACAGATGAAATAGCATTAGTCTTTCTCCAAAGATGTTGATGAAAAAGATGGTTGAATCAATTACCAGGAAAAAACGAATAACACCTAAATATTGCACGTATCTGTATCGGACAGAAAAAATACATCAAGAGGAAGACCGAGTAAGCTCGTTTCTTATTTATAGATTCGAAACTTCAAGAAATTTTGAAACAGAGAATCCATTGTGTACAAGAAAATCATATAAACCAATCATCGGTGCAATCACTGGATATATTTACAACTAATTTACAAAATTTTAAGATCAGCCGAGACGACAGGGCGGTAGCAGAAATAACACCTTCTTACAAAGAAACACTTCCCTTCTCTGCTCCCAATCAACCAAAAAATGATCAAATTAAAGGTCGAAGTTCATCCAACGAAGCTCAAGATTCCGCAAAACAGTAAACAACCAACAGAATAGCATCGCATTTCACATAATCGATCAGCATTAGGAAAAGAGGCCATAAAGAAAAGAATAAGAAAGTAAAGAAATCGAGAGGAGACGGAGAACGAACCGTCTTCGTCAGGAACTTGGACATGGAGGAAGAGCAAGTGGAAACCAGAGGTGTTGGAGCGGACGATCTTCTGGAGAGTCCATTCGAAGGCCCTTCTACAGCTTATGGATGCATGCGGATAGCCATTGATGGTTGACTGATTCACTGCAAGCATTATTCGAGTCGGTTGATCCTCCATCGTTGTCTCTGTAGTCGATTCTTCGCAAGAAGCTCTTTCCTCATACGATCTCTATCTCTCGAGTCTCGATGCTCAATGGTAGCCTGGATTCCGTTCTTATTTCTTGTCTACAAAAAAAAAAAAAAAAAAAACAAAAACAAAACAATTTTATTATTTTATTTAAAATTTCCTAACCATTTAGTTGCTACACCAAAAAAATATATCAAAATTTAATAGAATTTAATCAATTAATTATGGGATTAAATGTGTTTATAAACTACAAAACTTAATTCATTAAAAACATATATTAACATTTAATTTTGATGAGATTTTTTATAATAAGGTTTAGATTATTATAAATTGATAGCATATTTAGTGAATTTAAAGGCTAAATTAATGCAAAATTAATAATAATTTAGATAATTTGTAACCTTTTACAAATTTGTATTCCCAGTGAAGGAAACAGTTCCAAACCCCAACTGACCCACCTGATGCAACTGCACCCAAATTCTCTCTGCTTCAAACCTCGCACTCAAATTCCCCATCCCTGCTTCTTCCTCTCCGAACCACGGCGGCAGCCCCTCCTCACTAGCCGCACCCCCACCACTCTCCGCCGCCACACCACCGCCCTCGCGTTCTCCTCTCCGCCCAATCAATTTCCTCTTCTGCCTTCTCTGCTGCAGACACCGCCGCCCGATCATCCACGGAAGTTTGACGAGAGCCAGAGCCAAGAAGCTGACAACCGAGCATGGGCATAACCAGATGGCGACGCAGTCCGCAACCAAGCCGGTGGTGCACGACTGGCATTGCTTGCCGGAGCAGTCTATTAGATCGGCGCCGTCGTCCACCGCGAATCTCTGCCGCCGTGTGGGTCGAGATGAGTCTTTTTCCATATTTGAATTCTCTTTTTCTGATTTCTTGATCAGAATCTGCAAGAAATTTAGATGAACACTTAGAATGTAGTCTACGAAATTAAAAATAAAAAAAAATTAAAATTTAAAAAAAAAAAAACTGTTCTCTCTCATTTAATATTCTTTTGTTCATTACATGGATTTTGCATGAGAATTTTTTTTTTAAGGTAAAGAGTGCTAGAAGAACGCAGACCATGATAGTGTCAATTTTGAGCAGCTCTCATGACAATTTGCTCTACATTCATTCTTTGTTATAAAGACTTTCATCTTCCAATACCTGTCCTCCAACAAACTCTCTACAATGATATGATATTGTCTACTTTGAGCATAAGCTCTCATGGCTTTGCTTTTGATTTTCCAAAAAAACCTCATACCAATTGGAGGTGGAGGGAGTATTCTTTGATTATAAACTTACTATCATTTCTTAAATTAGCTTGCAATTTTCATTCTCCAGCAAAAAGTGATTTTGATTAAATAGGATTTTTACTTAAAAAAAAACACTTTTATTTCATTATTTTGGGAAGTAAAATAAATGGGTAAAAAATACACACAAAAATAGGTTAAAAAATATGACCAAATAATATAATTAGTTTTAAATGGATAAGATAACACGTGGGATGATGGGTCAACTTCATGACTGGGATAGCCCACCCAAATTACTCCTATTTTATTTCTTTATTTTTCATTAAAATAATTTACCCTTTTTATTTATTTATTTATTTATTTTAGTTAAGAATAGTTAACTATAACTCTATAATAATTGGTATTTTCTGTCTGAGAAAATTAAGAAAATGAATTATTTAAAAAAAACGTTAAAGAAAAAATTAATTGGATGGCCAGTATTTCCTATGTTGGAAAAAGAAAACGCTCCCATATCCAACCACACAAATTATTATTCTTTTTTATTTTTTAAATGAGTTTAATTTTCAAGAAACTGAAGAAATATATCGATTTGAAAATAAAATTATGATTTCCAACAAAAAAAAAAAAAATATATATATATATATATATATAGAAAGATTTTAATTGGATATAGTCAGCATTTCTATATTTGAGAAGAAAACACTACAAATGTAATAATAATAATAATATATGATTTGAATTGCATTTGAAATTCAATAACAAACATTAAAACTAATTTGAAGATGAAAACAGAGGCATCTGAGAAAAGACGCGAAACCCTAAATAAACAAGGCGATCGGAAAACTGACCGGAAAGGAGAGGAGCGTTGGAGATTTCTTGGCGGTTGCCGGAAAAGCGAGGTCGTTGTGGAAGAGTTTCTGAGTTCGGGATCGATCTTCTTGTATTCTGTGCGATATATGAAAATACAAACAAACAAAAAAAGATTTAATTATCGTAATCGGGAGTGATGTTGGATTCAGCATACAAATGTGTGCGAAGCATTCATGGATTTTGAAGAGAGAGAAACGGAAGAGAGAGAAGAAGAAGAAGAAGAAGAAGAAGACGAAGAAGAAGAAGAAATATTCACAGAGTACCGATGGCAGTGACAGCCAATATTGGGAACGGCTTCTGTCTTCCAAAACCTGCCTTTTCACTTTTCTCCTATTTAAATACCAATATAATAATATAATAATATATATATATATATATATAATAATATATATATATGTTATATTATTTTATTTTATTTTATTTTATGCACTGATTTTTAGGAGAATCTAAAATTATAGCTTCTGAATTATTGGTTATTGACAATTAACTGTAATTAGACACACAAAGTATATATTTTCAATAATTTTCCAAACCAAACCTATTTTAATTTTAAAGTTACTATAATTAAATATTAGACGAGCCTAGATTATTTTAAGTTTTTTTAATCACTGTAATTTGAATGCGGTCGAATTTAAGAATTTAAAAATTGAATAAATGATTAATATATATTTTTTCTTTTTTTACAAAGACAAGTTGTAGGAGTAATAAAAGAATTGCGCTCTCACTCTCTTCAATATGTATAAACAAAGTAATAAAAAATGGACTATTTATATCATATTTATCAAATAAATAAATGCCACTCCTATATTTTTACCCTGGAATTCCTCCTTCAAGAAGATATGTATTCATTCAAGCAGCTGCGTTGAAGGTTGCTTCTAAACATTAGATCACACAGCTTCTTGTTCGACAGTTGAAACGAAACCGGAGAGTTGATTGGAGGAGTGGTTTGGACTATACTCCCAACCGGGACTCCGATCTCTGTCGCCAGCATCGATGCTTCATTCGCTGTTGAAATCACACGGTCGAAACATATGTATCTGCTGGAAGAATTTTCCTTCATTCCTTCATACACACAGACGTGTGCTTTGGCTAATTTGGTCACGTCTACCGTTGCCAGTAGACCATTTGTGTACATCTCTCGAGCTCCTGGATTGACATTAATGGAGGTCTTGAGTTTTTTTTTAATATGTATGCATATTGATGTTGAAGTTTTAGATTCTTTTTCGATGGCTTTTGAAGTCTTACCTTTGAGATAAGCTATCGTTGCAGTTGAACTTCTGCGGTGGAAGTTGGGGCCAGTTATGAGCGCAGAACAGATAGTGGCTAGTTTTAGCCCACTTTCTTGTGCTATTTTCCATGCCACTTTCTCTGATTTCAGTTTCCCCAATGCAAACCATAACTGCATTATAATCAAACTTCTTTGTTAGAAATCATGTTCTTAAGGAGAAAGAAGAAGAAATCCTGTTCTCAAGGAGGAAGAGGAGGAAATCCTGCTCTCAAGGAGGAAGAGGAAGAAATCGTGCTCTCAAGGAAGAAGAGGAAGATAATCAAACTTCTTTGTTAGAAATCATGTTCTTAAGGAGAAAGAGGAGGAAATCCTGTTCTCAAGGAGGAAGAGGAGGAAATCCTGTTCTCAAGGAGGAAGAGGAAGAAATCGTGCTCTCAAGGAAGAAGAGGAAGAAATCGTGTTCTCAAGGAAGAAGAGGAAGAAATCGTGTTCTCAAGGAAGAAGAGGAAGAAATCGTGTTCTCATGGAAGAAGAATAAGAAATCGTGTTCTCAAGGAAGAAGAATAAGAAATCGTGTTCTCAAGGAAGAAGAGGAAGAAATCATGCAATCAAGGAAGAAGAGGAAGAAATCATGCTCTCGAGGAAGAAGAGGAAGAAATCATGCTCTCGAGGAAGAAGAGGAAGAAATCATGCTCTCTAGGAAGAAGATGGAGAAATCATGTTCTCAAGGAAGGAGGAAGAAGAAATCATGTTGTTAATGATGAAGCAAGGAGAAAGAAATGGACTGACCTTTTTGTCTTGGCAAAGCTGTAAGCTGCTCCAGCAGGCATGGTCGACAATTCGTGAGGATCCAATGCTTTCACTTTCACCAGCTTGGTCCCGCCAGATGCAAGCAAGAAGAGAAGATGTAAGAACACAATTTCGTACGGTCTCTGTTCTTGCGCACGCCTCCATTACATTCTCAGTCGTCCTCATTTCCACTTCGCTCATTACTTTCTGTACCAATGTCCAATCCCCAAAATATCTTTAGAATACACTTCAAAAGCATCGAAACCTTGATATTTTCAGAAGTTCTTAGATCTATTCCATTAGACAAAATTCAAAACATGAACAATTACAAAAGCAGGATTTAAAGCAGGACTAAACTTATGATTTGATATTCTTCTGAGTTCTTAGTTCAATTAGCGGTAGCGATGCCAGTTCAACTATATTATATGAATGCTTCAGAATTTCCAGAAATTTTTAGAAGGTTCAACCAATGAAATCAGTATTAATTAAGGAGAAAATGACGTGATAGAGATCTGAACATGGAAGCGATGGTTGAGAATGAAAGCAATCGAGGCTCTAAAGCAAATGAAAAGAAATCAAAACTATCCTATATGATGCGATGAAGACAGGGATGTGAGAGTTCATTTAATGGCAGAAACTTTCTTTCCAAGAAAAGTAAAGAACAAGCCCTCACCGTGTAACCAGAAACACCAGAAGGATCAATGGAGGAAGAGGTGTGAAAAACGCCACGGCAGCCATTGAAGGCTTCCACTAAGCTATTTACATCTGTAAGATCCGCTACAACAACCGTCACGTTATGGCGGCCGCTCGTCGTCTCTTCCAATTTGTTCACATCCTCTGCCATTTAGGGATTTCATTAGTCTCAAAATAACAACTCAACATTCCATTTCGATTTGAATCATTAGCAAATGAAATTGATCAAAATGAAGAATCAAAGAACTTCAATTAATTAATTAATTACACACCAGGATTATCAACAATGACACGAACAAAGTATCCGTGAAGTGATAGCTCGTTAACGATGGCGGAACCGAGAAACGAAACGCCGCTAGTTACACACACGACCTTCTCATCTGCATCGTCGATCGGCCTCGGTTTTAGGCTTTTAAATTCCTTGCCGTCTTTCCTCCTCTGAACACCGGCGCAGGCGACGAGCATGCGGCGGCACCGCTCCAACTCCGATACGAAAGTCTCTTCGGAACGAACTACAACACCCATTCCGCCGATTACACTGAAAATCTAGAGAGAGAAGAGTGAGAGAGAGAAATTGGGGAGTAGAAAATTTGTTCGTGGTGGACAGCTGCGTGGATTTTCACTTACTTATAACAAAACTAACAGAGCCCACCGGAGGAGACAAAAAATATATATATAAATTGGGTTCGTTGAGGTTCAATTTAGACTGCGGAAGAATAATAATAAAGATTTCAAAGTAGTTGGAATTATTGCGCGTCGGGCCAACCCAATCTCATCATTTTCTCTATACCTCATCTTCCCCGAAACCAAGCACACACTAAATAAATAAATAAATAAATAATATATATATATATATATATATATATATATATATATTACTCTTAAAAGTAGTAATAATGTTGGAGACTACGGTTAAGTAAAAGTTATCTATTTATAATCAAACAAATTAAGGTAGTGAAAGAATAATATATTGAAAGATATTTATAGTAAAAAAAGATAAATATTTAAATATTTAACTTATAATAAAATATTAAATATGATATATATGGTAAACTAGTACTAAATATCTTTAACAATGCTGCCACGTTTTTTTATTAATTCAAATATATATATATATATATTAAGATATATATATATTTTAGAATTCAAAAATACTTTAAAAATTTAAATATATATGTATAATAATTTTTTAGTTTTTAAAAGTAATAATTATGATTTTTTTAAAAAAATTAAAAACATGTTTAAACTTTTTTAAAAAAACATAAAAAATACCGTTTTATTTTTTTTAGTGCCACATTTCAAAAAGTAACATTAAAAAATTTAAAGATAATCTATGAAGTGTCGATAGACGATTTTGAGTGACATAATTCAAGTTATTTAGGTAATTAGATCATATGAATACTCCCGCCTTTCATATTTATAATTGTTTTTTTAATTAAAACAGGATTTATTCAACTCCATATTTATA
Organism: Cucurbita moschata; assembly: GCF_002738365.1. Lineage (NCBI taxonomy): Eukaryota > Viridiplantae > Streptophyta > Magnoliopsida > Cucurbitales > Cucurbitaceae > Cucurbita > Cucurbita moschata. Next base: position 1,650,001 of record NW_019268523.1, on the reverse strand, counting down.
AAGTTATAAAGAATAAAATATTAAAAATAAGTACGTAGATTAAATGTTATATAAAAATTAAGTATAAAGTTTATTTTGACCATACATTTATTTTTAAATGCGTAGAAAAAGTCCAACCGCGTGTAACTAAAATTTTGTGATTACTAAGTCGTACTCGTTTTTTTAGTATGATTCATCTAGTTTAGTAGGTCGATAATTGTTTTATTAAATGTAGCTACGTATCATTTAATTAATCAAATATATAATTTATTTTTAATTAGAAAAGGTCATTTTTTTATTTAAATTTTTAAATTGAAAATGTTTTAAAGAAAGAAAATAAAAAAATTGGTTTGACATACTAAAAACAATAAATAAAAATAAATAAATAAATTGTAAGGGCGCTGCTTAAAGAACTAGAAGAACAGAGAAAAACAAATGGTAGGTGGATTGACTTCGAAGTTGAAGAGTTGGTGAGCAAAGCAACTTGATTGACTTGACCCTAGTCAGGACACTTTGACTCTTCCTTCCCGCATGGAAAGCTCGGGTGGTACTCGCTTTCCGGTTTCCCACAAGCAGGCCTCATCGGAAATCAAGGTATGGATTACTTGCTCCGGATTAAATTAATCCATCCTCTTCAGTCCTTGAACGAATTCGGGATTTGGGTGTTGTGATTTTCCCTGTAGCAGCGTTGTTTTCTAGGGTTGATTTTAATTTAAAGGATTCGCGTTTGCACACAACCTGTTTGCTTAAATGCCGCAGCTAGTTTTATTAGCTTTAATAGACTGGTGATTCGTCTGCGAGTTGCTGATGGGGAAGCTTGAATTTGGATGATACGGAAACAAATTTAAATTGGGGTTAAGTGATTTGAGTTAGGAATTCGAGTTAGGGATATGCAGGATGTTTACCGAAATTAAATTGCTTCTTCCTGCTTGTATTAATCATTTGAATATAATGCTTGATTCAAATCCTCCTTGCGGCTTATTGTTTTTCATCGATAGTTACTTGATTTTGATGAACATATTCAGGATTCTACACCTGTCATTGTATATTTTTTGAACATCTGTGGATTTCATTGCCTATGTTCTAGTTCAAATTCAGGGCACTTTACTATTCATCATTGGTTAGCTCAGGGAGTTAGTAATCTCATTCATATGTCTTCTGCTTTCAGGGAATCAAAACGGATATAGTCGTTTGTCGCCACGACGATCATTTTCTTGTCAGTAGGAGTTCGGTTTTATATTATTACAAGTGCATATGTTTTTGTTGGAGGAGGATGGGGAAATGGGGATTTTGGTATCTATTAGTGTGTGTTCTTTACATCTCTGATGTTTGAAACTGATTTGAAGGTTATTGCAACTCAAATTGGAGCAATGGGGACTATGCTGCAAGCGAGGTGAGCAATTACTGGTCATTTCTGCAAAATTTAGCGATTCTATGCCATCAAATAGACATATTTGTAATCAAACTGACATCACTTAAGTTCACAACCATTACACTTCGTAGACTTTTCTTTGGACGAGTAACACTTCATAGATTTCAGCTTAAATATTGCTGAAATCTTTTGAAAGGTCAAAAAATTAACTTCCCAAGTTATTGGAACTAATGATTTATGCTTATTTTGTTATGCTATATTAGAAGCTTCTTATACATCTATATGTTACAATCCGCAGGAAGGAGGAGGGGATGGCAATTCATTCAACCTTCTCAGTGTCTACCGTTTTTGGCAAAAGAGATGAGGTAAGTCAGCTACGTTATAGTAGTTTGTTACTGAATAATGCTGCGATTGATACATGGAATTTTCAGCCGATGCTGGTCGCATGTGCACGTCAGTTGATCGAACAAATCAGGTAAACCTTCCAATTCAACATCATCGAACTTTATGGTTTGAACACTTCTACTCCTTTTGAAGATCTGACTTCTGGGCATGTGTGCATGTGCTCGTTGGAAATCTGCGGATAATGTATACAATAACCGAAACGTGCTATATTTCTATTAAGTAGATAACCTGTCTTAATGTTTGGGATCTTGACTTGTCAGACTCTGATTTATGGAAATGCTACATTCCTTATTTGGTGTCTTTTAGCTTTGCTGGGTGTCCTACTAGAGACGCTTCTTAAAGCTTCTTTAACATGGCTTAATGCTTAATGAGAGATCCAACTATAGAGCTTAAAACTTGTCATATTATAAGGAATGCTTTCTTTGTTCGCTTCTCCACTCCAACTGGTGTGAGATCTCACAATAGCCCAAAGAAGACAATATCTGCTAGCGGTAGGCTTGGGCTATTACAAATGGTATCAGAGCTAGACACCAAGCGGAGTGCCAGCGAGGACGCTAGGACCCTAAGGGGGGGTGGATTGTGAGATCCTACATTGGTTGGAGAGGGGAACGAAACATTCCTTATAAAAGTGTAGAAACCTCTCCTAACCTTAAGGGGAAGCTTCAAAGTGAAAGTTTAAAGAGGACAATATCTGCTAGCAGAGGGCTTAGGCTGTTACAAGAAGAGAGGATGACTTTCATCTCCTTCAACCCATTGTTTATTTCTGAAGCCTCAATATATACGGTCCAAAGTTAAGGTCCTTAACCTTTTTGAGTGGTAACTGTGACTAAGTAGATGGGTAGAATTTTGTGGTGATGCTTGGCAATTCCACTTTCTCTGGGAGGGAGAACTTTATGGCAATTCAAGGGCTTTTCACTACTACTTTAAGACATTTACTTGATGTAGACCCACTTGTAGAATTCTTAGAATACATTTATTGATGTGTTGAATATTGAAGCATATAACTTTTTACGTCCCATCAAGATAGCCATATTCAAATAACATGCTGAAATTATTCTTTTGTTTATGCAGTTTATCAGGTTCATACAAGCCATTATTAATCTCTCTTGGCCTAAAAGACCATTCTGTGGTAATTACTCAAATATGTTATTTTTCCAGACTTGGTAAAATGAATAAGTTTAATTGGATTCTTCCTGTTTTGCAGGAGACAATGAGAGGCATTGTTACTGCCGTGTCTGAGAATAAACTTTGGTAATATTTGACTTTTGCTGCTTAAACCCTCGTTTTGTTCACATTCAGTAAGATACATATTTATATTCCTACTTCTGTGACCTTTTTTGGTGGGGTTTTGACGATTTTATTGGCAAATGACCTCTCGATTGTCTGATCAATAAGATAGTAGACACGAAAATGAGATTTCAATAGTAGATTGTGTGAATTAGCTCTATTTTTTTTTAGTTAACGATATATTAGTGAAGGTTCAAACATCTAACTTTAAGAATAGATGTAATAGCTTATCCTGTTTGTTGGAGAATGATACGTGGTTCACGGCATTCAAACATCTAACTTTAAGAATAGATGTAATATCTTATCATGTTTGTTGGAGAATGAAACGTGGTTCACGGCAAGCACTACAATGGAAGGTTCTAAAGCCACCCATTAGTGACTCAGTGGCTTGCTTTTCATATTGTAGCCCACTGTGGTCGGAAATGCATGGTGGAATGGTGGAGTCTGAGAAAAGAGGGCATAATAAGAAAGTACAAAATCATAATTTTAAAAATCAACTGTACTAGCATAATTAATCTTATGAAATCATAACTCTATAATAAACAGTATCACATGCTATTGCAAAAATGTAGGCTAAATAAAATTTCAAGCTTTTGCATCATTGAGGCAACAAAAAATGGCAAATTTCAATGCTATTCGTTTGCAGAAGAATATCATTCATTATTCTGTTCTCGTTGTGAGGAGTGTGAGAAAGCAAGAAAAAAAAACAGAAACGGCAATATATTACACGATCAGCATTACAAGATACATAGGAAATACATTAAAGAACACAAAATTTTCGGTGTCTGCCTTTTGGCATCACTTATAGTACACTACAAATACAATAACGATTGGCTCATATCATCCACTGAAATTTCTTGCAGACAGAGACAGCCACACATTAATAGCTAAAAGAATAATCAAGAAGCCAAGGCATCAGGACGATCTACCCATTGCGCTTCATGTGCTTTCTTTTATGTTTTCTCTTTATTTTGCATAGAAATCATGTGTCTTTCGAACTGTGAAAACCGAAGGGAAATACATAAAGTCCGGTTGCTTTCATCACAAAGCCCACCAGATTCAAGGCAATTAAACAGAATAATACTGAGTTTCCAATCAAGTATGATATAATACCTCGGCATTTTTCAACTTCTGCTCCTCTAATTCTTCAACAAGACGATCAATTCTGAAATTAGAAATAATCAAACATTAGGTTCATGAAAATCTGGTTAGAAACGTAAATGGGAAGTTGAATGATTGGTCTTAAAATTATACCTCTGCTGCAGATGAACGACCTGAGATTGTAACTCTCTTTCCCTCAAGGTAGCCGGTGGTGTCTGGTCAACATTGATAGTATTAGATGAAGTAGCCTAGAAAATGTCATATAAAAAGCACAAATAACTGCATTCGATAAGAGCCATGACCATGATCCGGCAGCCTTTGGCATCAAATATAAGAACAAAGCCGATTTCCCCTCAGATAATTTGGAAAGAAGACTGACGCAATCAGCTTGGCACACATGATATTTATTCTTATCATGCCGATTAATTACACTTTGCTATTATCATTTATTGTTATGATATTTAATGTACCCTGTTTCTACTGTTATCATGCCGATTATTCTTCATTATTCCTTTGTACAGAAAAATCGCAATCCAGTAATGGCAAAGCATGTAAATACCTCAATTATGGGTACTTAAAAGATGCGGAAAGCTCTCGGGGTTGTGGTTTGGGTCTTGACTAGGTTCAGTTCCTCCCTCTTGGTCTCTCAATTACTAAAGATTTTTACGCTTTATCTCTTGTTCTTTTAAATTGGAGCCTTCTCTATAGTTACCAGTTTGTTACTTTTTGTTTGTTTTTTGCTCCTTTAGTTATGAGATTTCCTTTTTTTTGTATTACCCTTGTGTGTTCTTTCGTTTTTTCTAATAAAAGTTGGTTTTTTCATAATTTCTTTTTAAAAATACAAACTCGATTATGTACCACTGAACGGCTTTTTTCAAAATTAACAAGGAAATCAAGTTCATCTATGTACCTGCAGAAGGTCACTGGTGACCGTCTCTGATACATCTGGATTCTTGCCTGTCAGTCAAAAATATAGTATAAGAAAATGTGCCAAAAAGCCAATTATAATAACAAAAAGAGGAAAAATACCAGTCGATTGTTCCAAATACTTGATCAATTTAACAATTTCTTCCTGTCAACAATAATGATAGAAATAAGAAAATTATTTTGAAGCACTGCAAATACAAACAAGGGCGAGAAAAACAGACCCGTTGAAGGATGTTCTGCTGCAAAATGCATTGCATCGATGGAAGGAGAGCAGGTGTGAGGTTCATGGATGTTGGACTTACCGTCCCTCCACAGACTGGGCTAAATGAGCCCGTCATAGGACCCTAAATACAAAAACAGAATGGCAATGGTTACAAAGCCATTGCCTAAAAGGTAAATGTCTAAGTTCATTGGTGATATGAGAAGTCAAGTGCACAAATCCCCAAGGCATACAATATCCAAATCGATTGGTAGAAAATAAGATAAAAACTAGTAAGATCAAAAGTCCACTTAAAAGCAATGGTAAATTTGACGGGAAATTTTCTACCAATCAAAAGTACCAAGAGCCTCATAAAAAGTCAATAAATGCAGAAGTGAACGAAACTCAAATGTGAACATGAATACATGCATGGTATAAAATCAAAATAACAAGTAAAAATCCACCTGTTTCTTAGAAAAGATGGCATACTTCGAATTCGGCATAAATTTTTGGCTTGCTAGCTTTATTATTTTGTTGGGAGTTTGGTTCGAGAAGAACAATAAGATTTTTAGAGAGATGGAGTGGCCGTTTGTTGAGATTTAAGAGGGATGAGATTTGATGTGTCCCTTAGAGCGCGTCCCTAGGCCTTTTTGTAATTAGGATCTAAGTTCAATTTTGTTGGATTGGAGTCCCTTATTGTAGTTGGTATGGGTCTCTACTTTTTATTGGGCTTGATTTTTTTTGTATGCCCTTTTAGATTCTTTCATTTCTTTAAATGAAAGATCAGTTTCTTACACCCCCCCCCCCCCCCCCCCC
>NW_019268523.1:1523264-1643142 GCF_002738365.1 Cucurbita moschata | reverse complement strand
ACCCCCCCCCCCCCCCCCCCCCAAAAAAAAAGGCTTAAAGATGCATGTTTGAAGTCGAAATAATTTTGCTCAAGTAGTTCAAAATAGTCATACCCTCACAAACCCAAATTGATAAAGTGGAAAATGAGTTGAAGATTAATATGATGAAAAAATCACTTTAAAGCAGGAATAGATTTTATGGGGGAGAATTTCAACCAATCAAAAGTACCAAGAGACTCGAGTATAGTCAATAATGCAGATGGAAATACAAGGTATTCAATCAGTTGCAAAAGCAAAGCATGATCAGCATGCGTGACATGAAATGTAAATAACAGGCAACGAAATCAAGGACTGCATTTATTCACTCTAACAAATAAACTTAAAGGGAAGCGAATAAACCCCTATGAAAAGATAAACATCTTAATGTCAGAATTTTGATAAAGTTTTTCAAAATAAATCATTCACAAATCACAATAACGAAGGAATTCATCTTAAACTTGAGAAGCCAGCATGTTTTCACGAGCATAACAAAAAATTGCAAAAGAAAGTTCATAGTTCTGAAAATATTCAAACAGCACAAGAAGAAAGAAGAAAGAAGAGACCAAACCACCTGACCTTCGAGCAAACATGGTCACATAATAGGTCAAATACAATGAGGATTAAACTTGATGGTTTTCCAAGGAAAAAGGTAGGATAATAGTTCGTATGCTTTATATCATGGGCCTATTCACTACAGATAAACACGCTGCAAATTATTAAAATTATATCTCTGCAATACTTCCCTTCTACACATGATTCAAACCTGCAAGGCAATTAAGTTTTGTACAAGATTTCAAAGTAAATGCAAAAATACCTTCGGACTAAGTTCTGCTGAAGTCACTTTAAACCGCCCCTTGCGTTGAACAACTGTTCCATCTGATGTATCCTCAACTGAATAAGATATGTAAGAATTTTATGACCTTAAAGTTGTTAATATGAACTAATTTAAGCCCAGAGTAATAGAGAAGCCAAAGAACATACCAGATGAAACGTTATTTGTATCTCTTTTCTGGCGATATAATAATGGACCACTGTAATTACGCTCAGATGGAAGTTTTGACTGCAGATAGTCCCTTTGTTCAAGTTTGAAAAAAAAAAAAAAGTTATGGTCAGACTTGCCTAAACCACATTGTGAACATCCAAAACAGAAACATTTCACAAACCAAAGGAAAACGTGTATCTTCAACTGATAAAGCTCATTCTCAAATTTAAAATTAAGAGAAACAGCATAGAATCCATTAAGATACCGGCTGCCTTTTGTCTTTGGCCTTAAGGGCGTTTGTTGTGTGAGGGGATGGCAAAGGATCCCTCGCACTTAAGATAAAGAAAAGAAAATAAGAATCCATTCAAACTTGAAGCAAAAAATTCAAAAATCAAGTAGAACAAACAAAGCCCATCCTCAAGTAACAAGCTTATTATCTTATACAGAGAGTAAGGGCAGATGGATGGTGACTTTGCTGGAACTATAAAACCACGACAAGGAAAATATAATGCATTAACAACAGTGTAAATTAGAATAAAGCATACCTATCACCATCTACAATAATCTTTTTAGGAGAGACGGCATTGTCAGAAATTAGTGAGCCGCTGAAAGACCTCTTATTCTCTGACATGTAATGACGTGGTAAGGAACCACTTTGCCCCGAACTCTCACCCTCGGTTCTTCCATTTTCTTTATCCACTGGCCATACACTGTCTGTGCTTATATCTTCATAGATGTCAAAACAATCTCTGCATCCGAGTATCAAGACACAATATTACAATAAAGAGAAACTGTCATTTTGATTTTTCCTTAAATTATCAGATCAAAATTCACCTCACGTTTTTAAAAAAGTTATAAAGTAAAATAGGAATGTAATATAAAATGAAAAATTGACAAATTGTTGAGAGTTCAAAATTTATTGCTTCAAGTTTATTTACTATAGATGTTCCTATAAAAATTGCAGAATAACTTAAAGACGTTTTTTCTTTTATTTATTCTTACTACTNGGGGGGGGGGGGGGGGGGGGGGGATAGAAAATAACCATACTTGAGTGCTTCAAGAGGTTTTACAGGAAAAGAAGCAAGGGAACTCTCCAAATCATGAAGATCACTGAAACCATCCTAAAACAAAAGAACAGGAAAAAAAAATGTCAGAAAATGTTTGATTATAGTCAACAGACCATTCAAGCTATTGATTCAGAGAAAAAATTCTAGTTTTTCCATGTCCATAACAAATGATTTTAGTAAAGGTTATCGTAGACAGTAAAACCTCCTGACTAGCTGCAGCAGTTGGGTGATTCAGCCTTTCAAGAGATGAGCCCTCTACTGGAAAACTAAAATCATTATTCTGGTTTCTTTGCTTTGTTGTATGTACATCTAGGTTTTCTATGTTTGACATATCGTCATCTTGAATCTGCAAGAAGCTCAGTAGTCAAAATGAAAGGATGACTGCAGTAACCATTCTTACAAGCAACTGATAAATATATGAACATGCTAAACCAGACAATATTGATACTTACAAGGGCAGCCTGATTCTTCAAATCCTCAAGGTTGAAGTTCCAGGCACTAATTCCTCGAATATACTCTTGCTGTGCAAGATAATGGAATTTAGATGACACTAACACGAAGCGAATGGCAGATACTAACTTTTACAATCAGCACAATGAGGTAAATTCAATTCATGTACTTGAGTTGCATAAATACTCCAAGGATTGGAAAACTAGTTATACCTGTTTTCTCTTATGTTATCAAATTATTTTCTTCAATGAATGGTCTCATAAGTTTCACTATTTCCCCCTCCATTNTTTCTTAAACGATTAGATAAAGATGAATCAGTCTCAGTTTGAACAAAATGTCCACCATTACTTTGTCTGGCAGCTAACCGATCAGGTGTATCGGGAACATCCATGATCCATTCAGTCTCCATCTCCTTCATACTCTGCATTGAGGGTAAAAGATCAACTCCCAGTAGATTATAGTACCACCCAACTAGGACACTCAAAAAGGGACAATTGGGAATTAAATGGTAACTAAGTGAATATTAACAGAGAAAAAGGAAATATGAGCGGTGAAACCGAGTTGACAGTCAGTGGTAGATTGTCCAAATAAAACACTAAAATCTGGATTTATTAACAAAAAAAAAGACAACAGGAAGAATTCAAATGAAATTCATGAACCAAGAGAAGACTAGAAAAAATTTTACATACATTAACAAGATATGCAAATATCCAGCATCAACACATTGTCTAGAGCACGGGATTTTTTTTACCGTTTCCCCCACCCCCCCCCACCCAAAAAAAAAAAAAAAAAAAAGCTAATCTTTTTTGGGAAAATGTGGTGCTTGCAATTTTTGGAGAGATTTGATCTGAAAGAATTGTAAAATCTTCAAGATACTTCCAGCAATTTTGAGAAGTTTAGGACATAAATCATTTCGTTAGCTCTAAGAGGGTGTTCTTTTATCCAATCTTTAACACTAATTGGAGGAATTTTTTGTTATTCTTTTGGTTGCTTGACGTTGATGCCTTCTTTCTCTTACGTACTTTCTTCTCACTTTAATGAAATATTATTTAATAGGGAAGAAAAGATAAGGGGGAAAAATGATTCAGCACGTGCTTTTGTGTTGAGTGCAACACACTTAAAATCTAGGGGCCAAAGCCCAAAGGCTCCAGACAATATCAAAACTATGCAACAGATAATGAGTTTCTATAATTTGCACCTGGGACAAATGCTCCTTGTCCCCATACAAAGCTTTATTCTGTACCAGAAGATCAGCCTCTTTTGCCTGTAAAGACGATATGGCAAGACAAACGGTGAACAAACTGTCCATACCTTCAGAGAGTAAACAATGCAGATAAAAAAAGGCCTGAGATTAGCTTGAGACCTTTAGCTTTTTAAAACGTTCCCCTAACGGAGCAAGGCCATCCAGGATTGTTCGAGTAAGATAATCAACTGAACGGGCATGTTTAAAAAAAGGATGCTTTAGGAGCTTCTCTGAACTTGGCCGTTTCTTTGGATCCTTCACTAGGCATGTAGCGACCATTTCTTTGAACGACTGAAGTAATTTTTTTTTTTTTTTTTTTTTGGATTAGAAATTGTAATTACAAAAGGAAGATATAAACAAGAGAAGGGATAGAAATATACGGGAAGATCCTGAAATAACAAAAGATGAACAGAACTATACAACTCAGAGGGTATTTAAAGCTCCCTACGGGATTACATACCTTGGAAAATCTTTTATCTCTTTCATAGTCAAGACCAGGAGGAGCATTTTGTAGTGTCATAAGCAAAACCTGTAATGCCAAAGAAGTTGAACTTTGTCAACTACAACAGTCGTAGACTAATTTCACAAGGTTTCCACGTTCAATGAAAAAAATGATAAAGCCGAAGTACAAGTGACATAAGAAAATTTAACTTAGACAACTACACCAGTCGTGTGCATCAGTAATTTCACAAGTTTACACGTTCATGGAAAAACTGATAAGGACATTGAGTACATACTTTCATTGGTGGGTATTTGGAAAATGGAGCATGCCCATGAGCCAGTTCAAGTGCTGTTATTCCAAATGACCAAATGTCTGCCCTATTGCAGCGAGGAAGAAGAAGATATATAAAAGAAAGCATATCACAGAAAAAGAAAACTTCTAGCTTACCCTTCTGCATGACACAAATCACAAGAAAAGAAATACTATAATATAAGTTATGAGATATCACATCACATGCAGATGAACAATCCACTCACTTGAAGTCATATCCATGTAATTGCTGCATAACTTCAGGTGCCATCCTGAGGATTTCAAAACAGGAAATCTCCAGAGTTACATTCATTTTTTTAATTCTAGCTCTAGAAGGAGGAACAGAACAACCCAAAAAACTCAAGGCACAGAAGTAAGGAATAGAAGGTTACCAGCAAGGAGTTCCGACAAACGTGTTTCTTGAGCGTTGCCTATCTCCAGTATCAAACATGCCCGCCGAGACTCCAAAATCAGCTAATTTCACTGTACCATTAGAATCAATCAAAATATTCCCAGCCTGCCACAAAACAAGGCTTGTAAATGTCTTTAGCCAGAAAAGGAGAAAATCACCTAACATTACTTCTCGAGCAAGTCTTGATATGCTGGAGAAGAAACTCAAATGCATACAAAGAGCAAAATACAAAAATGAGCTAGATTGTTCAGTATTTATTAATCCAATGACATTTCATTTAGTAGAAAACTCAAGATTTATGTGGCACTACCATTGTTTCAATTGCGTGGAGATGTAGTTCAATGCAACACATCATCAAGTATCTTAGGAAGGAAGGAGTTGGAAATTTTATCATCTCTAACATCACCTCCTTACTGGAGTTCATATGGATAAAGAAGAAAATTAGCTCTTCTCCAGGAAAAGTTCATTAGTTTAAAAAAAAAAACAAAATTATAAGAGAAAAAAAGTAGTGCATTCTCCATGATGAAGGTAATCTAGACTTGCTAACACTTTAACATATTTTTTGAACAATTTATGTTAAATACTCATTTAGCATCATTTCTTACACTGAACGTTGCATTGGCATCCAGCAGCACAATTAAACAGAAAACAAAGAAACCATCTGCAGTTATTAAAAATATCTTAGCCAAAATATGATAAGATCAAGAAGTTATAATCAACCTTCACATCTCTATGGATGTGGCCATGAGCATGAAGGTAAACAAGAGCTTTCAGAACCTCCCGCAGTAAGGTAGCTATAACAGTCTCTTCAAAACCTTCCGGATAAGCAGATTTCATAATATGAAGGCAAGATCCCCCAGACATGTATGGCATCACAACCCAGAGGTAGTGACCAGCAGTGAAGGAACAATGTGCTCTTAACAAATTTGGATGATCAATCAAAGTCATTGTTTGAACCTCACGCCGAATACCATCCTGGACAATTTCCTCCAACATTAGTTATAAAGACACAATACATGTACAAGAGTTTAAAAATCAAAAAAAGTTTTATCAGATTAGCTGCTTTTCTTAACATGATTTTGTTCAATTTTCCAAATTTTGAGTAGTAAGTCTACAAATAAGTTCCTAATGTAAAATAAAAATATAGGAGTAATACTGGAGGAACAGAGAATGGCCTCAAAGGGATATCCTTCATAAAGTGACCTTAAAAGTTTTTTCTAAGTAAATTAAATAGTGAAATGCATTAAATAATAGTTCAGATCATGAAGCACAATAGAGCAGAGGTTACAGAACCATCAAAGCAGAACAAAATAATTCCACATCTTATGGTCCTTCGGAATCTCAATCCCAGAATGATGACAATGAATACTTGATAGAATAAAACATTTAAGTTACTACATAAAAGACACGCATAAACTTTTTGCTGAAAGATACAGTTGCGATTTATGAAGCAAGGTAAACCATATATGAAAGGGTGAAAAAGGTCAGAAACGTGTTATTAAGATGAGAGAAAAAAAATATACAAGAGATTGATGAACATACAAGGTCATTGTTGCACTTCTCCAAATCAAGAACCTTTATAGCGACAATCTCATTTAGCGGAATGCACAGTGCCTTGTATACAGTGGCACTGACACCTTCACCAACTTCTTCACGTAAGTCATAATCCTTGGCATTCACTGGATATTTTTTCTCTGAAGGATTCTCCATAATTTTGCTTTTACATTACAGCAGTGACCCCTTTTTGCCCAAAGATATCCCAACTGACGTAAAACTAAATAAAATATATTCTGAAGACATAATCTTCAAGTCAATGTAAGGAATTTCCCATTTTGACGGCATTTTTCTCAGATCAGCAAGACACTGTGAATAACTTGTAACAGCATCAAGAAAAATGGAAAATGAGTTCATCTGATGAACCCCAAAAAGTTGATGTCAATAAGCATGCCATCTCTTTAGCCTTCAGCAAATTAAGTTCTAAGACCATCAACCAGCAAACAACCAACAGAGCTTCCAAGACCACTGAAAAATTTCTGCACATATAAATATGACGAATAACAAGACACATTAGAGGGGAAAAAAAAAAAGAACAAGTTCAGTAAATAACTCCAAAGGGAAAGAAATGCAGAAAATTCACAACAAAGACTTACTTTCAGATTTCCACAACTGAAAATAAACGAAGACAACAAGCAACAGTTCAGGGTGAAATAATCTACACAAAATTTCAACTTCTAAATCAGATTTGCCAAGATTGAGAAGTAATACCCGGAAAATTTTCTTCCCAGCTTATTCTACTAGTAATCATGACTTTTGTGAATTTTATTAAGCATACATCATATGTGAAGAAATTGCAAAAGTGCAAACACACAAATCCAAAAGTACATTCAATTCTTCCATCCTAACAGGTCTAAAGAATAAGCAACTGATGCCTGTATTTTGACACATATAAAACACCAGACAGCCAGCTAAGCTAAGCCCAAAGGTCATACAAGATAAACATGAGGGTATGGTAGCCACACTAACTAAGAATGTTAAGTATTGACAGGATCTATAAGATTAGAATAGAAACCATACAGAACAAAAAAGTAGAGTAAAATAATCTCACGTAATCCAAAGAACTAGGATAGCCTCCCTCTCGAGCCAGCTCAACACAAACTAAAACTTTCCTAACATCAACCCATCTTGCATACTCCACCATCATATAATCATCTTCAGACTAACAAAGTCCCAGTTTATGACCAACTCAAATGCACCTTGTGCTCAAGATGTGCATCAAGTGCTGATAATTGATTGGCACCACCTCCTCCCAAATTCAAGGTGACAGATTTGGAAGCTTGCCAGTTGACCACAAGATAAGGTTCTTTTCTTTTTAGATTTGAAACAATTTCATTGATGGTATGGAGTTACAAAAGGAGGAGAGAACCCCAATGAGGAAATTACGAAAAGCCTTTCCAACTGGAAAGGAGTGTGGAAAAGCTATAGGGATGGAATAAGGGAAAACATTTACACCAAGTCATAACCGAATTAACTATAGCATCAAAACATCTATGATAATAAAGCTCCTTTCTTGGTAGGTTCTTCTATTTCTTTCTTGCCAAATATTTCAACAAAAAGCTCTGACAAAACTTTCTCACAGCATTTTTTTATCCTTTTGGAATGGGTGCCCTTCAGTTGACCACAAAATAAGGTTTTGATTGGGGACTATAACAAATTGTAAGAGGTTGAAAGGATGCTCTAGTCCCAACTTTCTCACAAACTTCCTCGCATGGAAGTGCAATGGCAGCTTCCATACAATCATCTAAACCTTCTATTAGTGCCAGCTTCCAACTCCTACACAATAATATCTAGCTCCTTTCCATTGCCACCCTCAATCATTGAGATATATACCACACCATCTTCAATTAGTTGGCCATAATTTGCAATATCCTGCTGCCGCCACATTGCAGCTACACTTGTAACTTTCTTTAACAAAACATTTTTCATTAATGTATGAAAAGATAAAAGGTAATAATAACATCTCCCTTATGGAGAATAGAAGGAATAAAGAAAATCCCTTCTACTTATGATATTTCTTATACATTGCTTGCTAAGGAAGATTCCCCAACTTGCATAAGTTCATCATTCGCTACCATCCCCATCAAATTTGCTACACCAAACTCCAACTACTTCCATCTTTCTTGGAAATCCCACCCAGTTCCAACATTCCTTTATATGTTGGCTTGCTTAGGAAGATGCCCTAATTTTACATTCACTTCCCCCTGCCAAATTCGCTGCACCGCCCTGCAATGGTATCCATCTTGCCTGGAAAGCGGAAACCTCAACTTCGTTCCAACCATGATAATGGTCGTATTAATATTGATCTGCTAATTCCTCGCAACCTATTGAAAGCTAGAAGGCCAACCTACTTATAGCATCAACAATCATAACAAAGCCAAAGTCAAAGAGCCCAAGTGTAATTTCTCTCTTACATAGTAAAACCAAAAGATCCCAATTACCTTCAATTAATATTATCAATATTTTAACCAATTCCCAAAATTCCAATAACGTTGAAATATTTCTTTTCAAATAATTTAAAAGGTAAAAAAATTTTAAAAAAAAAAAAACATAAAAAGAGAGAGAGAAGAGGGAGTAGAAACACTTAATCCTTCATGGTTATCTCATGGTAGAGGCTAGGAGCACGGTTATGCATGACCCGACTAATTTGACACGCTCTCCTAAAAGCACTGCAGGAATTAAATGCCAATCTACTAAACAAATACAAAACTATGTTTACTTCTTTCGGCCGTGTCCCCCAATCCAACCTAGTTTCCAAAACAACGTTTCTCAAGCATTGGATTCGGAATGACTCACCAATTGCCTATAACTCACTAGTTAATACATCCTATCTGTAGCACAACAATAGAAATGAATAAAATTTCGACAAAAATTACAAGCCCAATTTTCAAATCTTCAAACTAAAATTCACAGCAAACATTGATAAAACCCGAATTCCCCAATCCAAAAACCAAACTCAAATGCCACAAACAAACGGATTTCAACTCCAACAAACAACCAACATAATTCAAACTCCACGATGCACAATTCCCCAACTTGCGCAAGAATCCTTTTAGTATAAAGTACAAACAAACACATGTCGTACAAGAAAAGCAGCTGAAACGAACATTAACAAACCCTACATTAGATTGGAATCAAACATAAGAAGATAGAAAGCATATGACGAGAGAATACCACAGAAATCGACTTCCCGACAATGTCAGAGTTACCTAGGGTTAGGCGAGAGAAGCTCAAAAACGAACTCCAATCGAAAACAAAAGTGGAAGAAGCACAAAAAGAAGTGAATCGAAGTGGATTTTCAGGTTGCAGTCCAAGAAGAGAAAGACGATGAAGGTTCAGACTTCAGATTTGGGCTCTCCAGTGAGTATGAATCAATGAATATTACCTCTTTTTTTTTCTTTTTTTTTTTCTTTTCCCTCTGTATCCAACTAATTATTGACTCTGAGTTCCCGGGATCGAATCTCCCGCCGTCGCCGCTATTAAAAATACAGAAACAAAAATAAACAATAAATTTAAAAAAAAAAACAGAATTAATTTATTTCTGGAATTTAACAACAATTGCAGAAAATATGAATGGATACGACTTTGATTTGATGCAAATGAAGTCGTTTTTTTTTTTTCTTTTTTTGAGAGAAAAAAGAAAATTAAAATTAATTTAAAAATAGTAATGGTAACAAGATCGTGCAAGTGGAGCTGGGGCGTACGTATGACTAGGTCCCCTGGGGCAGGCCAAATGGCTCCCGAGTTAATCGGTTGAAAATATCGGCACTCGTTTTTCTGATCGGCGATATTTTGCAGAGTTCTCAAGCCTATTTGATTGTTTTTTTAATTATTTAAATAATAACTGAATTCTTATAAAATTCAATTATATACGTCAAATATTATTAATTTTTATAATAATTTTAATAATGAATTGGATTATATTATAACTCTATTTTTTTTTTCAATTTTTCAAAAACTAAATATAATGAAATGCAACTTTTACATTTAGAGTTAGATTGTCTCGATTGATTGATTTAGTTGGTCGTATGAAGATCTGTAGTTCATTTTGTCTTGCTGGCTAAGAATGTTTGATTAATCCACCACATCTAAATGGTGTGAAAGTTATCTTATTTATAATCAAATAAATTATAAGGATATGAAAATAGTAATAAATGGAAATAACAATAAATAGTAAGATACCTATCGCAAATATTAGATATTTACCTTATAATGAAATATCAAATATAATATATACGGGAAAGTATAATTTATTACTAAATATCCTTAACACCCCACCGCAAGCTGAGCGTCGGATTTGAACGAACGTAAAGCTTGGATCTGAAAAATTCAAAGAGGTTGAGAAACACTTTTCGTGAAGATGTCAACAACCTGGTTCAGATGAGGCGTAGAGAAACACTTTCTTGGCCATCGAAAATTGCAGAGGGATTGCTGCTTAGCGGCGATGCTGCCTTGGCTTCGGCGAGAATATGTCTAACCTATGAAGAGGGATTGTCGCTTAGCGACGATGCTGCCTTGGCTCTGGTGAGAATATGTCTAACCCCAAGAAGTAGAAGGGGAAACCTAGAGCAAGGGACAAAGACAATGTTGAAGCCGGAAGAGTCGCCACATTGGGCAAAAGAGCCAATTTTGGCAAGAAGGGCAGCCGGAAGAGTCGCCACATTGGGGCGAAGGAGCCAATTTTGGCGAGAAGGGTGGCGGCAACTTGGTTGGCGAAGATGCCAGTGCGGTGCCTAAATTCCAAAGGTAAATCTCTGCAAAAGGTCGATAGGCTTATCGAGATTCTGTATATTTCCGAAGAGGAATGCTGATGAATATCCTAAGATTAGGGTTTCTGTAAAGGATGAAGGATAAAGGGGAAATTGGGAAGAAAATGAAAGAGACTATGTTTGAAAAAGATGAGGTTGTATGTACAGAGTATGGCGAAGGATGATTTGGAGGTCAAAAAGGTGGAGCCGAAGAGTAATCAATCGACTCTACATGTGGCAGCCATGACGATTGCCCCTGCGGCGTCAAAGCCAGCAGTGGTGGTGGAGAAGAACAGTAGAAGATTTCAAAAGCCGTTGAAAATAAGGGATCGGGGTTGTTAAACCGAAAGGGCTCTGATACCATAAAAATGTTTGATTAATCCACCGCATCTAAATGGTGTGAAAGTTATCTTATTTATAATCAAATAAATTAGAAGGATATGAAAATAGTAATAAATGAAAATAACAATAAATAGTAAGATACTTATGGTAATAAGGCAAATATTAGATATTTACCTTATAATAAAATATCAAATATAATATATACGAGAAAGTATAATTTATTACTAAATATCCTTAACACTAGCTTATTATGAAATTTGTTTCGTACTATGGAAAATATGGACACATAGTTCTTTTTTTAATTTAACGTTAAAATAATGTAATTGATAACGTGAATTTAATATTAGCGCGATCATACAATTAATTTAAATAATATTATGGACTAAAAATTAAAAATTTAAATTTAAATTGGGATATTAAAGACTTTGGTTGGGGTTTTTTCTTTTGTCTAATGTGCTTTGATGGAAAATATTGAAAAGGAGGAGAAGGACATTTGAAGAAGACAACCCGGTTGAGAAAACGTGGTCTATTAATCAAACTTTTCTTGCCCGATTGGGACGGAGACCGAAAAAATGTTATTATCGTATTTAATTTTTAATTGAAATGACTACTTCATCGTATAGATTCATATATTATTTTAATTTCACGCTTTTTTGTAATTTCAAATTTACACGTGGCGTAACGATACAACCCTAATAAAAAATTCAGGTCACCAAAAAAGTGAATCGAACAATGAACCACCTCTCGGAGCCCTTCGCCCATTGCATTAACCTCCGAAGACAACACAACAAAGCTCCCCGCTTCTCCTTGCCACCGGCTACAACAAGCTCACCTCAATGCCCTTGCCCTTGCCCGTTGCAACATCTCAAGCTGCATCATACGACAACGTCATCTACTGCGAGCGAGATAACAATTAATGCCCACTCCTCCTCCCTTTATTTGTATATATTGTTTTGAATGTTTCATATTTTACTAGCGATGTCCAATAATTTTAAAAGTGATAGACTGTGTAATTAATAAAACATTTATAACTTATTTGATCAATAATAAATGTTAATTTAATTACTATACATATATTTAATCAAATTTAAACCTCCAAGAATAAATGTCTTATCCTTAACTATAAGTGTTGGAACATATTTAATTTTTTTTTTAAAAAAAAAACCCACTACATATTATTGTTAATTAATTGAATATTTAAATGAACATATTTATTTTTCTAAGTTTTTAAAAAATCAAATTGACGGGTGTTTTAGTCCATAAATTCAGCCCTTCATTTATTTTCCTTTACTAATTTTAATATCAATTCAAAATTATTTAAAATATTTAAAACAATTATTTAAACATTACGAGATATATATATATATATTATAAAGTTAACGTACTTAACCGAATAATTAAGTGATCTATTAAATATTTATTAGAAAACATACAAATCAATATCAGAATCATTACCGTAATTAAGAATTATTATTCTTACTTATTTTCGTACATTTTAAAATTTCTACAATTTTTAATATTATCCACCTAAACTAATCATACTATTAGGTGAAAAGAGGGGGAAAGTTGACCTAATTGATTACTGATAGAGGATTTTATTTAAAATAATTATCAAATTATCTTTATTTTAAATAAGCCATTTTTCTTTTACCTATATTTACATTATAATAACCAATTAAAAAAGTCTCAGTCGTCACCTACTTTTTTTCCCGTTGGATAATTTCAAATCATTTTCCCATATAATTTATATAATATAAATTTAAAAAATAGTTAATTTTTTACCATATATCAAACTAATTGAATGTATCTATATATATTTTAATTATTTGGTATTTTTGAAAAATAAGGAGTAAATAATTTATATTAATTGGTGATCATAAATGGCACTTCAATGGCTAAACACTTACCTTAGATTATGGGTCAACTTTCCTTCCCAAGACATACTTAAATAAAATAATAATAATAATAATAATAATAATAAATATTTTTTTTCTTGTAAATTTCACTATTTTCTGCCTTCTAGAAGCTATTTGTTCTACATTTCAATTTCATAGACTATTTTTTAAAAAATTAATAAAGTCTTATAAAACAAATTAATAATAATAATAATGGGTTATAAATACTATATTATTAAGTAAATGGGCATTTTCCCTTTTAAATCCCAACAATTTATTAAATTTGAAATTCCCAACTCCCATGTTGAATTATTATTTTTTAAATAATTATTTTCTTTAATTAAATAATTAATGGGATAGAAAAAATTCCAACTCCTAACTTCAATAATTAAGAATTTGATTAAAAAAATAATATTTAAGGTTGGGTTGTAGGGATATAAATAATATTTAATGAAAAAGAAATTTTTTTAAAAAAATTGATATTTAATTAATTAATTAAAGTAGACTGAAAAATAACGTCGTAGGCTATAGATTATTAATATTATTAATATATTGAGAAATTTAATACATCTAAACCTATTTTTTCAATTTAATTATAATTATTGATATATTACGACTTATAATCCATCAAGACTTTTTTTTTTCTTTGAAAATTAATTACCCAATTTATTACGTAATTTATGATGTGTTGTTTTAAGCAAAAGGAATAAATATATTTTTTTAAAAAATGTTTTCTAAAATTACTGTGATTTTTAATAAAAATTTAGGCAGGATTTAAAAATTATAAAACCGCACCAAATAATTATTTTATTAATGATTTATAATAGTTAATTAATTGCGGGTGAATATTTAAATTTCATCATTTTACCTGCCTGCTTTTTGATGTCCTTTTCTGTCTTCAGCAACCCGCCTTTATATAAATGTGAAGAAGCAGCCTGTTTAACTCCTTCAATGGCTGCCATGGAAGCAGAAGAGACGGAGGAAGAAGGAGGGCGTTATTTCTTGGAGAAACTATCTTCTGCTCCAACTATGCAAGAAGATGGCGGTTTGGATCTCTGTCTAAGCTTCAGCAGCTACTCTATCGACGGGCCTGCAGAAACTGCTGCGAGAGTTACCATGGAGTTTGGAGGAATGGGCGGAGATGGCGATGGCGGTGAGGAGGATGAGTTTGAATTTGTTTTGTTTCATAAGGTGGAGGAAGAAATGGTTTTGGACTGTCCGATTAGTCCTGTTTTTCCTATCTTCAATCACGACCTATTGGAGAAGAGTGATGGAACTGAGGTTAATGAATTGAAGAATGGAAATGGTTCGACTGTTAGGATTTCTCTGGAGAAGCTTATACTTGACGATCGCGAGCGTGAACGTGACCTTGATCGTGATCTTCCGTCGTCTTCGTCGTCTGAAGTCGATGAATTGGACGGAATTCCACCGGGAACGTACTGCGTTTGGACGCCTAAGCCAGTGCAAGCAGCGGAACGCGGAAAATGCAAGAAGAGCAAGTCCACTGGATCAGGATGGTCATCTTCAAGACGGTGGAGGCTCCGGAATTTACTTCCACGAAGCAACAGCGAAGGAGGAAAGAATCTGTTCGTCTTCTTAACACCGTCTTCGAAATCAGAATCAACGAGGAAGAAAGAAGAGAAATCAGAGAAATTAGGCAAAGATACAAAGGGAAAGAAGAGCTGTTCAGAGGCCAACGCCGTCGCCAGAAAAACGAAGATCAAAAGAACCTCCGTCGAGAAGGAATCATCGGCGCACGAATTATTTTACGTGAGGAGCCGAATGTCGAAGGAAGGAGATAAGAGACGATCATTCCTTCCGTACCGGCAAGACCTCGTCGGATTTTGGGCTAATCTCAATACAGTGAGCAAAGCTCTACCTCCATTCTAAGCCGCTCAACAGGTTCTACTAAATTGAATTATTTAGATGAATTATTTTTGTCAATTTTCATAATCGGAATCCTTAGAATATATCAATGAATTTTGATCTTAAAAGTATTGTTTGCTTGTGTGTGTACATATATACATATAAATTAGATAGTCGACGTTTGATCTATAATCTAGTGATTTCTTAGTTCTTCCATTAAAACTCCTTAAACTAATGAAGGTAGCATAATTTTCACAGAATTCAGTTCTTCTTTCACCAAGTGCCATTTCTTGACATACTTCTAATGCAGAGTTCTAATAAATATTACAGACACTAGGAAGCAATTGAATGATGGATGAGCTGACAAAAGTGATTGGTGTTATTAAATAACATTTCTAGAACATTTCTTTTAGTAAATTCCAATGGTAGTTGGTGGGTAAAGCATGAACTATGAAGTAAGATAGAAGCCGGACTCTCCTGAAATCGAATACAAGTTTGATAGTCGTGAATTGAATTGGAAAATTTATCTAACGTGACTCCTACAATTATGTGATTGTCTCTCTTTAATCATTGAACTTGAATTCAAAAACCCAGAACACGAATATTTTTTTTAGAAAAAAAAAAAAAGAAAAGAAAAATCCTATACTTGAGAGTAGAAAACTGAGGGTCTTCAAATAGTAATTGGAGGGATCGAGATGGATTGAGGTGGCAGGAAAATTATAATATTAGAAAGAAATAGGTGGGGGAGAGATTGGACTTTGGAGAAAGGTGGGTACAAGTGGGAGTGATTTGATGCCACAATCTCCTCCAACGCCACACCTAATATCTCTCCATATTGGCTTCAGGGTTAAGAAAGCCGACACAAATCCACAAACTTATGTACTATCCAGCAATACTCCCCTTATCCCACTACTAATTTTTGGGGAGAGGATTTTATTTTTAATGAAAAGAAAAGCGATGTAAAATATTTAGGGGAAAGTATTATTAAGTGAGGATGGATCAGAGTGGCAGACAGAATGGACTATTTACAAACAGCTTATTAATATTGATTAATGTAATGTACACAAATAAAAAAAAACAATCCCCAAACTATTCTTGGCTCAAGATTCATCGGGCTTAGGCTCCAGAATAACTGGAATTTTCTCCATGTGATCGCCACGTAGCACCTCCACTGTCACCTGAGCGTCAAACAAATTGTTACCCATTATCAGCCTCTATTCTCATTCATCAAACATCCATTAAAACATATCCTTTTCTTAACATCGCCACAAAATTTGAACTACTACAATTTTTTTATACCAATTTCAGGGACTAAGATTGAATACTTAAACAGAGTGAGGGTTGGAATAAAAAAATTGAAAGTTTAGGAACGAAAATAGGATTTGAAAGCCTAATTGAAAGGTTTGTGGCTATGTAATGTGACTAAAAGCCACATGCTATGCTACTGTTCAGAATCATGAGGGAATGTATCTTATGGTAATGGCTTCATCACATGGGGTCTTGCTGGCTTTTTCAGAGCCTACAGCTTAGAAAATTTTTCATTGGTTCAAGTGGATGGAACCATTTAATATTTCACATAATGATACATAATTGTGTATTATAATATTTAGTCAACCAAATATTGGCAACACATGTGATTGATGATGCAATATAGAAGGATATTTTAACTGTTAAGATACTATAGATAAAGAAACTTTCAAAACTTTAGGAAGTTTAATTGACACTTCTCAAAGTAATTCATTAACTCATTCAAATGACATGTTTTGAGTGATTTTGAAAGGGTCAAAATCACTCTAAAACATACTTTTAATTCTTCAAAATCAAGTTTAATAGTATGAAAATTGTATTTTAACGTGTAAAATCAATTACTGTATAGATTTTGAATGTTTAAAGACGTGTGTGAGTGATTTGAACGACTTCCAAACATGCCCTAAACCTCTCTCTAGTTCTTTGAACAGAAAAACATGACTAGCTAGTCCCTTCAGTTATTGAAAGTTAGCACCATGTGTGCCCACAAAAATTTCTATTGTTTGCATGGACCCATCAGATCCTATCAAACCAGCCTCTTTGTTAACTTTATTATGGATCCACTCAAGCATGAACCCAAGTTTTGAATTATTTCCTAATAATCATAACCTTAACATAAAAGCAGCATGAGGCCTCCTTTAATCAAAAGTTAAAGAGTTCAAACAAGCAAAAGTAAAGAGATCAAATAGGAAAGTTCAGAGTACCTTGTCACCAACTTTACATTGGTCGAGAATTCTATACAAATCGCTTCCATTCATGACCTTTTTCCCATCCACTGATGTTATTATGTCTCCCAATATAAGTCTACCATAAGCATCCCGCTTCGTTGGTCGCAGGCCCTGCATATAATGTGTATCAATCAAAACTCCTTGAACTGAAGTATTGAGGTTGGTGGTGTTTTGGTATAAGAATAGGAATGCAAATAGAAAAGGAGAGGAAATCAATACAGCTTTCCCAGCAGGACCATTTGCAGGAGCATCTAAGACGAGCACTCCGCTTACGCCCAACTGCTCGACCGACTGATCGGGAGCAAACTTGATTCCTAAAATTGGTCTTGTCACCTTCCCAAATCGCACCAGCTGATCAACAATGCCGCTTACCTAATTTGACAGAATGTTGATGAATAGTTGAGTTCTAAGTTCAAACCAAGGGAATTTCAACAGCTTGTAAAATAGTCATATGTTTACTAACTGTGTCAACTGGGATTGAAAATCCAACACCTGAGGATGCCCCAGATGGAGAATAAATTGCTGTGTTTATTCCGATAAGGTTCCCGGAACTATCGAGAAGTGGCCCTCCACTGTTTCCAGGATTAATGGCAGCATCTGTCTGTATGACATCTTGAATAGGCCTACCAGTAGCAGCAGAACTAATTTCTCTGCGAAGGCCACTGTCATGGGCAAGATGGATGCTTAGTATAACAGTTTCAAAGCTTGGACATACATAATTAGCATATCTCATGTAGGCCAAGCCGATTATGCAATTGAGCGACCATGAAGAGAACAAACTTAAGGATTCATAAGGTAAATGATAAAACCTGTGGATTTCATACCTGATTACCCCGGTCGTAAGAGTATGATCCAGTCCAAACTGCGCAGACAATAATCATTATATTTTAGATATCAAACGGGGAAAGTACGAGATAATAAGCTACCATGATGAGACTGAATTCAGGACTAAATGAAAAAGGTGATGACCATGTGGAAACTAATCTAGAACTTCAAGACCTGGGATGCAAAAATCTATCTTTTAGTTCACTTTTGACTAATTTTGTAGATAAAACTATTGCATACTTTTAGTGCTCTTTTTGACTCATTTTGTTGATGAAACTATTGCATGTAAGGACAGGGAAGGAGTGTTGTGAGATCCCACGTCGGTTGGGAGGAGAACGAAACATTTTTTATAAGGGTGTGGAAACCTCTTCCTAGCAGACGCACTTTAAAAATCTTGAGGGAAAGTCCAAAGAGGATAATATCTACTAGCGGTGGGCTTAGGCTGTTACAGGTATGGTGCAATTAACACACGGTAATATCTATTTGGAATCATTTTGAAAGGGAATGTTCTTTTCAGAGAAAGCTTCATCCTTGATTATTCATTTTTTGTTTTAAGAAATCAATAGCGTGAGCTTGGATATGTCAATGTGAGCATACACCCAAAGTAGAAAGCAGTGAATAGAAAAACTTACAGGGTTTCCAATAGCAAACACTTTCTGACCAACAAGCAAATCTGCTGAGATACCAACAGGTATAGGTCTTAGTTTGTCTTTAGGTGCATCGATACTCAAGACAGCAACATCCTTGTCTTGGTCAAAACCAACAACTTTTGCATCGAATGTAGTTTGGTCAGCTAGAGTCACTCTGTACCATAACTAAAACCAGTTTAAACGTGAATAATATAGAGCCACCACTAAGTCTTAAGTTTAAATTCAAATCCAATTTTTAGCTCATTACAAGTACAAAAGAACTTGATGGTACTTTGTTTGTGCTTTCCTGAGGCAAGAGAGTTTTGGAAATGCTCTTTAGTTGACTTATGGCCTCATATTGAATACCTATGAGATCCAATTGAAGAAATGATTCGATACTCAGACTCTTTTGCTTCTACTAGAGTTTTCTTGAAATCAAATGCGGTAAGGTTAGGCAGTTGTCTCGTGACTAATATGAATAGTCGAGGTGAGTGAAAGCTGCTCTTTAGTTGACTTAGGGCCTCAAATATTACTGACAACGCTCTAATATCGTCTTCTTGAGGTTATATAAGGAAAAACTTCGAGTTATCATCTCCATCTTCAAGCCACTAGATCCTGCAATAGTGTTACTTTGAAACCATCTAATGTCTTTTATTCGCTTTTAGATTATGATGTCAAAGGCTTACATATAGAGACACTTCTTACAATATACATATCAAAGACACCAATCTCACAATAAAATACCACCAACACAAAATCACATAGCCAAAAATATGACATAGTTCTGCCGAATGTGGCTGCACATTTTGGAACCATCTAATATCTTTTACCAACAACTGTAAACCATATAAATTTCACATCACTTCCGCATAGAGTGTTCATAACTAACCTGAGATCAGAAGCACCACGAATTACATGATAATTGGTGACAACATGACCGTCCTTATCCCACACAAATCCAGAACCTGACCCCTGTGGCACCTCCAACACGTCTAAAGTAAAAGCATCCTGCCTAAACCCATATCAAAATTACGTTTCAAAGCGACAATCGTACCAAAATTAGAGTCCAAATAAACGACCCAAATTATAATCAGAACTCATCGTGTAATAACCTTGCAGCAAGATTTGTGATATAAACTACAGACGGAGTATTCTCCTGAAAAAGACGAACTGTAGCGAGCTCATCCGTCTGCAATTTTCTGGGCGTGGTGACGACAAAAGCAACCGCGGGATCAACATCTGTAAGAAAGAGAGAAAAGGACAACAGCGCTGAAGTGGAGAAGATTAGCAGCGACTCCCAAGTTGAAGCGAAGGGGTTGGAGGGAGGGGGAAGCTTTGTGTGAGTGGTAGCTGAGATTTGAGTGTGGTTCTTGTTGTGGGGAAGAAGAGAGCAGATGGGGTATCTAAGATGGGAACTGGGGTTGGTGAAATTCTGAAGAGAAATGGATTTAGAGAGAAAGAAGGGAGTGGGTGTTCTGTTTGGAGGGCGAGAAGGCGGAGAGAAATGGGAGAAAGTAGAAGCGAGGGAAAATGCAGCAGCCATTACTACTTTTCCGTTTGGACAGTTGCCGCAAATTGGATCGCTGAATCCAATTCAACCAGTTTTATGATAATATTAAATTTTTTTAAAATAAATTTGGTGTACGCATTTTTTATATCCACTGCGGTGCCTGCAATTGTTAACTTATTATTATTGGTGGACAAGACAGGCATATATATATAAATCATAATCTCTTCTTCTTTAGTTCGGATTTGCTCCATTGCCTGAGTGGCATAAGTAAAAGAAATTTCCTTTCAAAGGTAATATTCTAAGTTGGGGTGAAGTGTGTACCCATGACTACAATCATTTGGAAGTTCCTCAGGGATCTATTCAAGCGTCATTTGGATGTTCCTTAGGGATCGATTCAAGGGTTCCTTACAGATCGATTTACGATTAACTAAACGTAGAAAGCCTTCGACTAGTAGGCAATTGTGTTTTTCACATAATTTACTTCTAATATCATGTCAACATGCTTACTTCTAATATCTCCAGAGTGTTGGTCACTAAAAACCTTTCTTGATTGATAGAACATCAAGCTACTCACACTTCAAATTGTATTAGTTAAAAGAAATGGCATGAAGAAGATTATATATATATATATATTAAAAAGTCCGTTTCTAATAGCTTGTTTTGTCAAGCTGGGTGAAAGATCCCGTTCCAGAATCAAACGAAAAGCATTTGGAAAAATTTTCAGAACTTTTTAGTTTAGAATAACACATTTAGGCTATCCTGATGGCCAGAACCTTATGAACTCGACAAAATGCAAAGACAAAGCACATACGAGGAAACAACAGATAACTGGCCATCACCTGACTGTCTAAAAATCTCATTTTAATTCCTGGCAACTACTTCCCACTCTAGGCCTCTCCTTGTCAGTGGAAGAGGCCAGAAGAGGGAAAGAATTAACATTTTTTTGAAGTCCTATACTAGAGTTAATTCTAATCCAAAATTACAAGGGAACCATCTTCTGTTCTTCAGGATAAGAAGCCACGTTTGCTTGTGTCAGGTAGAAACTTGACAGGGGAAAAAGTTCACAAAATCTTGTTCAAGGGTCTTAATTCATTCGGAATGCCATCAAAATTTCCAGCATTTATATCCGACTGCAGCATCGGTCTCTTCCCAATTTTCCAAATCAAGCCCTCAGCCAGGTGTTCCTTGCTTGGTGTAAGCATCACAAAGTTTGGATCGGCTCTTTGATAACTGAAAACAGTGAAGTGAATCTACAGTTACTACAAGAGCTTGAATGATATGCCCCGTTTCAGCGAACAATTCAAAACTCAGTGACCAAATTAGCAGAGCCAACCCAAGATTTCATATTTTTAAATAAGAAAGTTTAATACTCTAATATACGAAAAGAGTGGATCATAGTATGGGGAAATGCTAATAATATGTGGCAAAGGATAGAAGATACAATGCTTTCATACAACCTGGCCTCTCTAAGATTTTCAACACGGATGCCAAATCCATATGCAGTTCTTCCAACTATACGATCCCTGATAGCTGCATAACAGTCCAAGTAATCATTTAAAACTTACATGATAATTTATAGTTATGATCCACTATGGCATATAAAGGTTCGAGAGATAGATGCAATTAGACAATTCATCACTGGTATAGAACTTACCAAATCATCCATAACAAACAGGAAAAGACCCTCAAGCAAAAGTACACATGAAAGCAATAAAAAGTTCCAAATAAAACACTTGTAGACTGACAGACTCAAAAATTTGAATTATTTCTGTTCCGTGTCTTAGTAAATAGGGGAAGTTGTGTTCTTTCTGTAGCTACCTAATGGAGCTGTTTATCTAGAGATGTTGTAACTACTCACCCAGCGTCCATTTTTAACAATTGAGCTGCTTTTCAGTTAGCTGTTTGGATGTCGGATGTCTCATGCTTCGTGGGATCTTTTCTTCCCTTGTTACCCTTTTTACCGTATCTAAAAGAATGCAAAATTTAGAGCCCATTTCCACGTGCATCCTAATCCTGGATCTAATTCGCAGTGTCCTTACTAGGAATCAACTCCAGAAAGTTGAAAGCCCCCAAATGTCCTCAAAATTGTGCAGTTCATGCATGGAGAAATCTAGGTATAACTAAAACTTGTTGATGATAATTTAGATGTCCAGAGTTTCAGTCAATTTTGGGATGGTTGTATCAGAGTGTACCAGAATTTTGGCGATAAAATTAAGGTAGCACATAGTTATACAGTTATATTACAAATGCGTAGGATAGGCATTTATCAGTGTGTAAAGTAGCACATGAAACACCTTAATAGGATACCGCGTAAATGTACGGACTATATCCCTAAAGATACCTGAGATGCTGAAAGTAAATGAAGGTTTCCACCATGACTTGAATGCCATAGCAAGTGAGGAGCTAAGAGGGCCCACCTTCCCCTGTTGAGGGCAAAATATAGTTGTAGGATTTGGTTTTTTCCATGATGCATTAAAAAAAAAAAAAAAAAGAACAGATGCTTGTTATACCTTCAGTAAGAAATTTTTATTCGCTTGCCATGATGCTGCTATTTGAAAAGTGGAATCGGGAATATTATTTTCTGGTTTCACGTCATCAACTCTAAAACAAGGTAGATTATAATTTTATAAGAACATTAGAAACTACCAATTGGTCGTGTTCTAACTTATTACTCAAGAATGTATACCTAGTCTGCAACTCAAAGCCAAAGTCAATGTAATTTGTGATTCCGACAATTTCATTTTCTTCAAGGGGGTTCTTCACCTAATTGATTAGAGCAGCTGAAATTTTGTAAGGGATACAAGTAGAAGAAGGATGCATTCTCAAGCCAACAAATGCAAGGCAGATATAATATACATCAAATCTCAGGTATGTATGTATGTATGTATGTATGTGTGTGTGTGTGTGTGTGTGTGTGTGTGTGTGTGTGTGTGTATATGTTCTACAATCTGAGGATGGTATAAGTCTAGTTAAAGGAGAAGGAATTCAGAAATAAATGATATCATCCATATGTTGCTGGGCAACCCTTTCTTATTTGCTCTCATAGGTCTGTATTTGGGCTTTTAATGACTCTTGGTCTTGGCCCCACCTTTACCGTGAAATCTCTCATGGATGATCTTATGGTTGTCTGTGATCCTACTTCGTGTAACTTTATGAGGTGATTTGAAAAGATGTTAATCCTATGAAGATTAAAATCTTTGGGAGCTTAGCCTTGGAACTGTTAATACGGTGGATTGACTTCTTAGATATTACCTCTTCCGATCAATATTGACCACTATTTAGTACCTAGAGTCTAAAGTTAGCTGTATTGAAAGACACAACCCAAAAACATAATGGCTTGAGCCCATTGGAGAATATATTAAAGTTAAAGGCATTGGAAGTGAACATGCCAACCTAAGCATTGCATAGCTCAACTAGCTAAAACTTTATATTATTGACCAAAAGGTGAAATGTTCAAAAAATCAAATCCCTACACCACACGTCAGTAACTCAAAAAAAAATATATATACATAAAAAGATTAAGAAAAAGCATTAAAAGTGATCATGGCCAACCAAATCCAGAGTTCAAAAGAATAAATATGGCTGATAATGTAGTCATCTAGAAAACTTGGAGCATTCAATCATTGAAATTGTATAGTTCCAGTATATGTAGTTTCAATTTACTTTTGGTGATAAAGTTCAACGGTTACACAATTATTTAGAAGCTAAACTGTATGTTTAATGTTTTTGGACGCAGGAAGAAGTTTGGCCCTCTAAAACTTTCCAAGTAATTGACAAAGAGGCAACTGCTAATACTGCATCTGCACGTTGACTATATTTACAATAGCAAAGAAAAGTATGCATGAATGGGAGAAAAGACTCATACCCTCCGTTGAACCACCACATGTTGATAGAATGAAGCAATGAACTGCAAAATGAAATCAGTACGCAACTTCTCAGTAGCTGCATTAATGAATATATAACATTTCAAGAGCCATACATTATCCTGCTCGAAGAATAAATTATTATAAAAGACATAACTACAATGGTTATTTGGCAAGAGTCCACCACTATGAAGTCAAACATTAAGATAGATCCACATCTCTTACAAATGCTTGCTTTCTCACAAAAGATCTACTATTTCATTCCAATAAAATTTCCCAGATAACTGCCCATCTTCCTTTTAAACTTGTGGCCGAAGAGTAACTGCTCCTAATTCACTTTTGCATGTAAGCTTGAGAACCCATGGTGCTCTCGGCACTAAAAACAGAACCCTCCAACAGAATAAACTACACTGACAGAGCTGAAAACGAATGATTTTGAGTTTTTTCGTGAACAAAACATAAGCACACACCAATTCAAAACTCATTGCCAGTTGAACAACATCCACCTACTGACCACATCATACATCAGCCAAAAAAACAAGCAGCCTAATCTTGGAGCCTTCTTTTCTAGATTGTGTTCAAAGGGTAATGGTTTAAAAACTGACAACTTAAAGAACTCACATCATGACAACGTGTCTTGCATTCTCTTACCACCACTATTGGTAATCTGCTTTCCTTGTATCTTTTCTAACAGAAACTACTTTCACTTCTTATTCCACCAGAGATCTTTTTTAGAAACGAAGAAACAAATGTAAAATCCGTCCTATTTGAAACTGCAAATTGTTTAGTGAAAATTGGCTCTTGCAGAACATGTTAGAGCTCACTGACAATTGCACTCTTCCAACATTTTAACCAAGATGCTACACTCTGAACAGTACACAAGCATCGCCCTCCAGTAGCTATCCTTCCAACTCCACAATATTTCTTTTCTTTCTTTTTTTTTTTTTTTTCGGGAATTAGAAATGATATATTATTATTATTATTTTTTTAAAGGAAGCCTCTCGACTATATTTTCAGTTCCTCTTGAATCTTGATTACCTCTTGCACAGCAGCAGTGTGGCAAAAAAGAAAAAAAAAAAAAAAGTTCCATGGCAAAAAAAGTGAAGTAAAAAGTTTTGAATTGAAGTACTCGTTATTCTTAATCAAAATTTCAAATATTGTAGCATTGTGATCAACTCCATTTAGATTAATTTATCTTATAGGCTCACATGGGGTAAGATGTCTATTCTGTTATTTCAGATAAACCAAAATCAAAGATTCGGACTCATGCAAGTTCGATAAATTACACTATTTTTTTCACCGAAACACCAACTTTGTGTTCATTCCCAAATTCAAAACATAAATATGTTAAATCTTATAAACCAAATAACAAACTCTTACGGTCAAAGGACAGTAGTACATGCAATCAATAATTTAATTTATGCATAAACAAACCTGTGAATTTTTTGCAAGTTCAAGACCAAAATTGAAAGATGGGCTCAAAGGGCTCCCCGAACCCACATCATAGCCAATGGCACAACTCCAATTCATTAAATTTTTGAATGACCCACCATCTTTATTCCCATCTAAAAGAAACGAAAACAACAAGATCAATTATTTAACAAGAACCAGTTCAACTATTAATATAGACTTTTTGACAACATTCAAAAACAAAAACAAGAGTTTCAAGAAGCTTGACAAAGAAAGGATGTTGATACCAGAAATTTTCTTAATTGTATATACAAAGAAAGGATATTGATATTATAGATAGGAGCGGACCAGAAATTTTCTTAACTATATATATGATCTTTCCGTTATAAAACTTGGGTGGGGGGGAGTGGAACTAGAGGAAAACTACAAAATCATAATTATTATTATACATGTAATTTAAGACAAACTAGGGGCCACCCTAGAACCCCTTTCAATTCTAAAAAGTTTGAGGAGGGGGACTAGAGGAAAACTTTAAAATCAAATTATTTTATACCAATAGTTTTTTTATTTAAGACAAACAAGTAAGGGCAATTGCCCCTTCCTTCCTTGTCCACCCTGCCCTTGGCCCACCTTGACAAACAGAGGAATTAACTCTTGTATTTTTAACACGTGAGGTATGTAATGAAGAATATCATTGGTTGTTCTTGAAGATTTAGATGCTAGGCTGCTTCATATAGTTCATATTTGTGATCCCCTTGGTTTATTATATATAGGTAGCGGTCATGAAGTCTCTTCTCCAATGCTCATACAACTACAATATTCATATTGAAATCTCAAAACTGTCAGCATTTCATGATGTTTCTCTAGTAGAAGCTCTACACATGTGAAATGACTATCTCATGATTTTCTCTCAAAACATAAATAGAGCTAAAATATGAGGGTCTTGTGTGGTCAAGGCATACTCTTCAGGATATTGGATTCGAAAGAAACTTTTGAAGATATCTTGGGATTATGTTGGCTAGTGGGACAATATCATTTTTCCGGTTCTTCTCGTTGTACTCATTCTAGTTTTTTTTTTTTTTTTTTTGTACCTATGGTCCTTTTTTTTTAATAAACCAATTGGCATAACAAATCTCAAATGTTAGGGAATGGAAACTAACATTTGTAAATGCCCTATTGCTAAATATTACTTACATTGTGGCTCAAACTGCACTCCAGTAGTTAGCCTCCCCATCTTGCTGACCAGCCATGCACTTTTAGGTAGTTCATCTTT
Source organism: Cucurbita moschata (assembly GCF_002738365.1). Lineage (NCBI taxonomy): Eukaryota > Viridiplantae > Streptophyta > Magnoliopsida > Cucurbitales > Cucurbitaceae > Cucurbita > Cucurbita moschata. The sequence continues at coordinate 1,616,049 of NW_019268523.1, read as the reverse complement.
CGCTGCAAAGCATTATGATGACAATACAGAGGTCTCTGACTCATTACTAGAAATTTGGAAAGTTAAAAACAATGATATCCATGAAATTACACTCAATATAGTAGCTCAATACATATATGCACAACAGAGCATCCAGAAAAGAATAAAAGAAGAGCTGAAGGATTTACTAGAATTTCCTTTCCTTTTATGAGGAAAACATTTTGATCCATATTAAAAGATAAATGCATGTGCACTTTTTATATAGAGGGAAACAATTTATTTTTCTACAAGAATACTGAGTACTAAGTACAAATAATACCATTTGCACAAATCAAAACTAAGAACGAGTTTCTCAGTACCATTGTAATACATTTTCTCTCCTTTCCTAAGGTTAGCATTCTATTTCCTAATCCACTCATTGCTTCACCAGCACGCACAAAAAATGGAGGTGGGGGGAAGAGAAATTGAGAATCAACAGGAAGTAAAGAAAGAACAGAATGGCTGGAGTGCGATCCTCTCGGGGTAGTAATCAATAAATAATAACAGAGATTTACGACCCAAAGGAGGGAACTTGTTCCCACCCTATCAATGCAGCCAAAAACAAATTAAATTTCCACTTACAACCTTATCGACTTGAGGAGGGTTATACTTTTTTTTTGGATACTGAGGACAAGAACAGGTAATAGTTATAGGTGCATATATGTGAGATAACTGCATTTGTTATGGTTGGAATATGAGAGATAACTGACACATATATTATCGGACCATACACCCACACCAACACGCTTATCAGAAGGTAACTCATTATTTACAGGAGAAAGGCTTAAGTGTGATTCCAACTGACAGATTCCTTGAGCCATATCTGAGCCCCATTAGACCAAAGTCCTCAGAACATAATCTGCAGATAGTGAACCATGTCAACATATGCCTCGAGGATGTCCACTAAATAACTATAGGACACATTAGTCCCAGAAAAGTTGTACGCTGTCATGTGCGTGTATATATAGATATTATAGTGTTCAAACCTTTTCTTCCGTATGACTGGGAAAATACCAAAAGCTCCAATGCCATATTTGGGGTAGTATGCACATGATCTCATTTGTAAAACCCTGGAGCCAGAAGCCAGCATATATAAATCACCATAATGAACAGGGATGCATCAATGTAACCAAGAATAAAATTTGAACTTGAAGGGGTAGTATCTCTTACGGATCAGAGTTCGATACATAGAGGTCCATAAATGTATGGGGATCATCAATGCCACTGTCCAACAAAAAATCTTGTTCTCAAGAAGAAATCAGCAAGAGTCTAATAGGCATCTGTGGGAAGTATAGGCATCACAGAAGATTACCTTTGCCATCGAAACAGGGCATTCCCTATGATCTCCTCAGGTTTATGATCGAGTGGACCTGATACCTAAATAGGTTAAGCAGAAACCATGATCCTTTCGCATCCAATCTACTCAAATAACGTACATTTTTTTCACAAAGGGATAGTAAATTACGGAATTATATATTGAGCTTTTGAAATTTGGCAATGATAACTAATTTGTGAATAATCATATAGCTTCCAAGGGATACAGTTGCGACTAAATCCACGTGAGGGTCATCAATGGGCTTAAGCATGATCACTGTGCTAAAATGCCTTGCCTCATCGAAATATTCCTCGAAAAGACATTTTAAAGCAAGCTTCCCGAATAGCAGATTATATGATGACTCCAACATCCTGCATGTAAATAAAATACGGTTTTTCACAGCATCCCCACACACAAAAAAAAAAAAACACAATAGTCCGACAAATCAACAATACTCCCAGGCGCTAAAATTGAAATTATTCAGTATTCACACAGACAACGCACAAACCATGGAAACCATTAAATGTCAAGTAAGACCTCAAAAAAAAAAAAAAAAAAATGTCCAACATGCAGAACTCAGCTTCCCAGTCACATAAGTTAAAAAAATGGTTATCTGCAGTCTTACCCTCAAGAAACACCATGGCAATGCGCATAAATGGTACGAACAGAAGAGAAGGTTAGAAAAAACGTACCTGGTACGAGCAGCAAGCGGAGGATAATCGAAGAGCGGCGGAACAAGAACCATAGGAGGCGGAGGCTCCTTGTTCATCCAATTTCCCATTGCCACTGGGAGTAACAGTAGAATACAGAGAATTGGAGAGAGGATCAAACCGAAGAGAAGGAAGCAGGACGAGGGAAAAGAAGAACAGTGAAGATGAAGACGAAGAAGATGAGAGAAGATGAAGAAGACGGTTAGGGAAAGCGGGAGTTGTGAAATGTAGCCCGCGCATCTCTCCCGATGTGGAAGAAAGTGTCAAGCTTTGTAGCCCAGCGGAATCCAACTACGTGTCGCTCACTGTCCAAAGGTTCGTAAATACATTTCTTGGGGTCATAAAAACAAATAATAATAAATAAATAAAATAAACAAATAATAATAATAAAAAAAATTATATTTTGATCTTAATTTGGACGAGAGCAATCTTGAGAATGAGATAACTATGATAACTAAAAAGGATTTAAAGCGCCTAAAAGTTACCATTTATACCAACAATGTGCACTATTCTCGATAGTTCCATTGTGTAGGAACTTCATGTTGGGTGATCTCTTAAGAATTGCACGTGAATGAAGGCGATATGTAATAGTTCAAGCCAACTGCTAGTATATATTGTATACTTCATTTTGTTACGTATTGCCGTCAGCCTCACAATTTTAAGACACGACTGCCCAAGCTTACCGCTAGCAGATATTGTTCGTTTTGGTCTGTTACTTATCGCTGTCAGCCTCACGATTTCAAAACACGTATGCTAAGGAGAATTTTCACACCCTTGTAAGAAAATATTTTATTTATTTCTCAAACCGACGTGGGATCTCACAATCCATCCCTTGGGGCCCAAGGTCCTCGCTGACACACTGCCCCGATGATAGCTCGATACCATTTGTAACAATTTAAGCTACCGCTAATAGATATTATTTGTTTTGGTCTGTTACGTCTCGCCGTCAGTCTCACGATTTTAAATCAGGTATGCTAGGACTAGATTTTCACACTCTTACGAAAATGTTTCGTTGTCGTCTCTAACTCATGTAAGATCTAACACGATAATTGGGTCACTCTCAAGAAAAATGGTAGTGAATAATGAATATGGGGCTGCTAGCTTTAAGTAGTTCCTCACCAATGGCATTCTTCATTTGTTTATTTATATACCCCCAAATACTTGGATTGCTATTAGCCTCCAAATTCCCTTCTCATCGTTGTGGTTTACAAGCCTCCATGTCATCTCTCTTTTGTTTTTTCTTTCTTTTTGATTTTGCAGTGAGGAAATCCATCATATAATTTTAAGGTCGATTTGAAAATTTGAGCTCTTATTGATTCTGATGGTCACTTTATGGAATCAGTAATAAATAAGTGGAAAGGAAGACGACAAGGAGCAAAACGTTGAAGAAGAATATGGCGTTATGGAATTTGGATGTCTGCATTTAAGATCGGTGTGGCTGCATGGGTGTGGCGCATCGGGCAGATAGCGGGCAAGTTTTCTGCGCCTCTGCTTCTTTTCCATTCATTTGTCAACTCCATTGCTCCATTCACATACTTATTTTCTTGCCACTAATACCTCCAATTTATCTATTAACTAGATTTTTGGATTCTCTCTCTCTGTTCTTGTTTTTCGTTGCGCTTCTTAGATTGACTCATCAGCAACATCAGAACCCAGGTTGAGATTTAACCCTTGGTTTTGGTTAATCTGTTTGAAGTCCGTGAAGGCAAGAGAAGAACGGCTATTTCAGCTGTTTCTGATCGTTTTACTGTTTGATTGAACGTCTTCTTGCGGTTTTTTGCAGGTAATTTTCACAATTTCATTTGTGTTGTACGATATTCTACTCTGTTTTATCCACTAGAAAGAAAGTCGAGTTTTCCATGTCCACCAGATTCATCTCTGTTTTTAGTTTTTCCCGTTTGGACGATGGATGTTGATTTCCTGGCCTTTGGAATTTCTGCACTCTCTTTTTGGTCCTTTTTCCTTTTTGGTAGTTTGCCCATTTTGAGGGGTCGAGATTATGATTGCTTGAATTGGGTTAGTTTCCGTATGAACTTCAAAGTAGAACGCGATGTTGCTTATGGGTAATTTTAGGAGCCAAAGAAGCTCGTGAATGAATGGAAGCGGTGGTGCATGCAATGAAGCAGAGTGGCCAAATGGCTCGTTACTTATCACTGTCAACCTCACGGTTCTAAAACGCGTCAAAAAACGCGTCAACTAGGGAGAGGTTTCCACACCCTTCTAAGGAATATTTTGTTTCCCTCTTCAATCGATGTGAGTTCTCAACAATCCACCTCGTTAGGGGCCAGTGTCCTCGCTGGCACACCGTCCAGTGTATGGCTCTGATACTATTTATAACAGGGCTTGTTACACATCATCGTCAGCCTCATAGTTTTAAAATGTCTCTATTAGGGAGAGGTTTCCACACCCTTCTGAGGAATGTTGTGTTCCCCTCTTCAACGGCATGGGATCTCACATTTATATGTTTTGTAGACATTTAAGACACTTGCAAGTGATTTATGCTCCCAAATGTTCCCTGTTCTCTCTTTCTTACTCCTCTTGACTGCAGGGCTGCAATGGCGATTTGTATACCTATTGGGAGCTGCAAACTGTTCTGCAGGGCGGTAGATTTGAAGTTGCAAGGTTGTAAAAGAGCCCAATGGGACGCTAGTATAGCTTTCAAAAGTTGCTTGCAGGATGCGTTTTCACGGTACTCGACATAGATACCGAACATAGACGAATCTAACCATCAAAACAAATTGTAGTTTACTGCATTCCTGCTTGGATCACTTCTATTATTTTGCCAAAATCATGTTTGTCAATAGGGTCCAGAGGAAAAGTACTTGGATATTTCACATTTCTAGAGTTGATCCGCCAAATATGACGGGAACAGAGAGTGACTTCTCTTTATACCCCACTAAACTTTGACATAACACTGAAGAACTTTATAAGACAATCTTCTAGTTTTTGTTTGATACTCTTATTTTTATCTTGTATCTGGTTATATTAGTTGAATAAAATCATAAATTGTTGCATTTGTAGTGTTAGAAGATGCTCAAGCACACCAATGTCCACAAATTGAGAACAATTTTGATTCTGTACTAGTATGAAATGAATTTTGAAACATGCATTCATTTTCCTGTCTTCGAAGCAAAGAAAATATGTGATCAAATAGAATTATTTGTACGTATGAAAGAAGAATTTCATAATGTGATGTAAATTTCAACTTCTATTTGGGCGTTTGAAAATATTAGGAAGACATTTTTGTGTGTTATATGGGTAGCCGTTTAGAATTCTTCACCCTTCTACTATTTAACACCATAGCCTTCATATTACTTATTATTTGCACAATTATCCAGGTCATATGGATTAAGTAAGTTCTCACGTGTACGAAGAAGCAAGACTTCCTCACCTACAATTAATGAGAAATGGAGAACTCCGACGACAGTCACTTCGGCGTGCTTGAGTGACGGTTCAACAAAGTATTTTGACTTTATTGTTATTGGTAGCGGCGTTGCTGGCCTTCGTTATGCTCTTGAAGTTGCAAAACATGGATCTGTAGCTGTGATCACCAAGGCTGAACCTCATGAGAGCAATACAAATTATGCTCAAGGAGGTGTTAGTGCTGTTCTTTGTCCTTCAGATTCTGTTGAAAGTCATGTGCAGGATACCATCGTCGCCGGGGCTCATCTGTGTGACGAGGAGACAGTTAGAGTATGTTTTCCAGCTTGCATATCATACCTTCACACATTTTTTAAAGTTCATTACCTTTTCTCTTTCTTTCTTTCTTTCTTCTGAAATTGCCTGTTTTCTTTAGGTTGTATGTACAGAAGGGCCTGACAGAATCAAAGAGTTGATTGCTATGGGTGCTTCATTTGACCATGGGGAAGATGGTAATTTGCATCTAGCAAGGGAAGGGGGACACTCTCATCGTAGGATTGTTCATGCCGCAGATATGACTGGAAGGGAAATCGAGCGGGCTCTTTTGGAGGCCGTTGTCAGGGATCCTAATATTTTTGTGTTTGAGCACCATTTTGCAATTGACTTACTTACTTCCGAGGTTTGCCTTTCCCTGTTTCTTTCAACAAAACTTTTGTTTTCTTGTTTCTTACGAGTTTATTGTACTTTGAGAAATTTAGACATCAGGTGAGATCCCACGTTGGTTGGAGAGGGGAATGAAACATTACTTATAAAGACATAGAAACCTCTCTCTAGTAGACACATTTTAAAACCTTAAGGGTAACTCCAGAGGAGAAAGCCCAAAGAGAACAATATCTGCTAGCGATGGGCTTGGGCTTGGTTGTTAGACAAGAGTAATATCAAAAAGTATAAACAAATGCTTAAATGCAGCCATGTGAAATGATGTTGCTAATATTGCAGGATGGTTCTGACATAGTTTGTGTTGGTGTTGATACTTTGAATGCTGAAACACTGGAGGTGATATCTCGGTTCATCCCCATATCTGAACACAGTTTTGAGTCTTAAACAATTCACGTATTCTGCCCTTTAATTTCTTTCCTCTCGTGTACTTCCAGGTTACACGGTTTATTTCCAAGGTGACTTTACTTGCCTCAGGTGGAGCTGGACACATGTATCCATCAACAACGAATCCCCTGGTACTTTTCATTTCCATTCTACAACCTTCTCAACGAAACTAGTTATGTCATGTGGGTTACGGTCTGTTAGGAGTGCGGGCAGGATAGAAGTTAGGAATGTTATTAGAATGGAAGGGATACAATTGTAGTTAGCTCAGAAATTGGTCATAAACAGAGGAATTGAGGAGATAGTGTTGGGCAATTGATCGGTAATACAGACTTGAGGTTATTGTACTTCTTTTAACTTGTATCTTTTATCTTTCAATACCATTTTAATTGTTTGGTTCCAATCAGAATCTTGCATGCAATAGTATCTTGTTTGGTGGATATATTTATTCTAATGTTAGTCGACATCGTCTTAAAGGTTGCCACTGGAGATGGAATTGCCATGTCTCATCGAGCTCAAGCTGTAATTTCCAACATGGAGTGAGTAACCGTCTCAGTCATTGTGATTTGTCTTATGCCTATTCTTTTGATTGCTGTGGAGCTTGGTTGTTAAATGTAACAGTTCAAGCCACCGCCAGGACATCCTTTTTGAACTTTCCCTTCCAAATTTTTCCTTAAGGTTTTAAAATGCGTCTGCTAGGGAGAGGTTTCCACACCCTTATAAAAAATGTCTCGTTCCCTTCTCCAATTGATGTGGGACCCCCAATCCACCCCATTTGGGGCCCAATGTCCTTGCTGGCACACTGCCTCATATCCATCTCTTTTGGGGTTTAGTCTCCTCGCTGGCACATCGCTCAGTGTCTAGCTCTGGCTCTGATACCATTTTTAACGGCCGAAACCCACCGCTAGTAGATATTGTCTTCTTTGGGCTTTCCTTTCCGGGCTTCCCCTCAAAGTTTTAAAATGCATCTTCTAGGGAGAGATTTTCACACCCCTATATAGAATGTTTCGTTCTTCTCTGCAACCAACATGGGATCTCACATTAAATAAAAATACGAAATACATTATCTTACATTTCTAGTATTTCTTTGACTTTCGAAGATGCGGTCGTAACTTTGTTCTTGTGATGTTGGTTAATTTTTAGTAATGTTTCCTTTCCTGGAGTATATTTGGGTAATGATTTAGGATGATAGGAGTCATGGTTATTAATAGATTTTATTATCTAATGCAGATTTGTGCAGTTCCATCCAACTGCCTTAGCTGATGAAGGCCTTCCAGTTAGACCAGACAAGCCAAGAGAAAATGCTTTTCTTATAACCGAAGCCGTTCGGGGTGATGGAGGTATCCTGTACAATTTAGGTATGGAAAGATTTATGCCATTGTACGACGAGAGAGCCGAGCTCGCCCCGAGAGATGTGGTGGCTAGAAGCATAGATGACCAGCTGAAAAAGCGAAATGAAAAGTATGTACTACTAGATATTAGTCACAAGCCCAGGGAAAACATCCTCTCCCATTTCCCCAACATTGCTGCTGAGTGCCTCAAGCATGGTTTGGACATTACATGCCAGCCAATTCCAGTGGTTCCGGCTGCTCATTACATTTGTGGGGGAGTTCGTGCGGGGCTTCAGGGGGAGACCAATGTGCGGGGTCTGTATGTTGCAGGTGAGGTTGCCTGCACGGGTTTACACGGAGCCAACCGTCTAGCTAGCAACTCATTGCTGGAAGCTCTAGTTTTTGCACGAAGGGCAGTTGAGCCCTCTGTTGATCATATGAAGAGCTCAAGTTTTGATTCTCGTATCTTGAATAAATGGGCTAGACCTTTCGTGCCCGTGTCCCTCGGAAACGATTTCATGAGCAGAATCATATCGATGACTAACGACATAAGGAAACAGTTACAACTAATCATGTGGAAGTATGTAGGAATTGTTCGGTCGACCACGAGGCTCGAGACTGCAGAGCAGAAGATCAGCAAGCTAGAAGCAACATGGGAAGAGTACTTGTTTCATCAAGGATGGGAACCAACCATGGTGGCTCTGGAGGTTTGCGAAATGAGGAACCTGTTTTGCTGCGCGAAGCTGGTCGTAAGCAGCGCCATCACTCGGCAAGAGAGCCGTGGGCTTCATTACACCATAGATTTTCCTCATCTTGAGGAGAGTAAGAGGCTTCCGACCATCATATTTCCTTGTTCACCCATCAAGAGTACATGGAGCTCGAGACAGCTTCACTGGCAGCCTGTGTAGTAGTAAGTAATGTCTCTCCTTGTGTCAAATCCAGTGCTGCCTAAATATTTGTATTTACAGGACTTAGTTATAATTCTTGTGTAGTCTCATTAGCCTTAGGCTAAGTGCAGCATTTAAGAGAACGGTTCACGTTGTTGGTAGTTTTTATTTTCTTTCGATGTTTCCTTGTATAAGGTTGTTAGTATTAGCTGACTTAAGTTTAGTCGTGAATGGAGGTGCCCGAAGGTTTAAAATGAACACTTTAGTATCGGAGACATGATAAATAGTTCTAAATAGTAATTGTACTGTCAGTTGACTACAAAAAAAAATATTATAACAATTCAAGCACACCGTTAATATATATTGTCTGCTTTGGTTCGTTTAAACACGATTTTAAAATGGGATTACTAAGAAGTTTGAATCCAGCGAGTCGAGATTGCCACGTACGGACGAATGTCTTCTTGGGGAGCACAATTTCTCTGCCATGATTGAAGATGAGAATCCCTGTCTCGATCTCATATACTACCTAGAACGACGCTCAAATTTCAACAACGCTTTTGGCCCACCGACTTGTCGGATACGCTCAATTTCCAATTTCAGCCGCTTTCACTTCCCATTACCTAAATGGCTATGAAACCAATGAAAATTTTGAGCAGTGAAAAAGCTCAGACGGGTTGCTTGCGCTTTTCTCTGTTGCAAAACCATGGACCCACTGAAGCTCCGCCGTGTATTGGTGCTTCTGTTCCTGGGTTTAGTGGGATGGCCGATGACGTCGGTTGGCGCCGCCGCTGGTGGCGGTGGCGATTCGGCGAGTTGTCGGTTTCCGGCTGTGTACAACTTCGGTGACTCGAACTCAGACACAGGAGGAATATCAGCTGCATTCGACGCGATTCAATCACCCAATGGCATGACCTTCTTTGGACATCCTTCTGGGAGGGCCTGCGATGGCCGTCTCATTATAGACTTCATGGGTAAGTTACCAAATTTTCTCATATCTCTCTGTTTGTGAAGATTATGCACAAATCACTATCTGGGTCTGTAAATTATTGCTCAGTAACTTTAAGTTTGAGCTCTTAAGATCAGTGATGGTTTAATCTTTGTTTAGATTGTTGAGACTTGAGGCCTTCCAGTATAATTAAGTAGTAAAACCATGCAAGTTTAGCTATAAATTGCATTATCATAAGATATTAGAGACGGTTAGACGAACACGACTCTCCACAATGGTATGATATTGTCCACTTTGAGCCTAAGTTCTCGTGGCTTTGTTTTGGGCTTCCCCAAAAGGACTCATTTCAAAGGAGAGAGTATTATTTGATTATAAACCCATGATCATTCTCTAAATTGACCAACGCGGGACTTGGATGATAAAGTTTCCATGAAAATGGCTTACAATACCATTAGTATATCTAAGTATCTAACAGAGTGAACTCATCAATCAGGATTTTCTATATTTGGAAGCCTTTTTTGGTCTTTGAGTTCTTCATTTTCAGCTCTATCAACTGATATATCTGATTCTTTTGCAGCCGAGAAGCTGAAAGTTCCTTACCTGAGTGCATATCTGGATTCAGTAGGAACAAGCTTTAGGTATGGAGCTAATTTCGCAACCGGCGGTTCGTCGATTCGTCCCGGTGGTTACAGCCCTTTTCATCTTGCTCTCCAAGTCTCACAGTTCATCCAGTTCAAATCCCGCACCACCTATCTATACAATAGACTCCACTCCCACAGTCAGTTTCTCATTCATTACTCTATGCACATTACACTTCTCAGGACAGAACAAAGCTTCAGCTTCTTGTTGTGTGAATTTTCTCATGTTATGTCTTTAACAATGGCTATTATGTTGGCTACTTGGTGATAGACAGCACAGCTATACCAATGGAAAGCAGTATCGCGAGGCCCCGGGAGTTTTCGAAGGCGCTATATATGTTCGATATTGCACAGAACGATCTCTTCCATGGCTTCCAATACTCATGTGAAGAACAAGTTAGAGCTTCCATTCCAGACATGATAGACACGTTCTCTGAAGCTGTGCAAGTAGGCAATCTAAATCCCTCACTCAACAAAATATACATAAAACACGGCCTTAGACTGTTACAAATGGTATCAGAGCCGGACACTGAGCGGTGTGCCAGTGAGGATGCAGGCCCCTAAGAAGAGTGGATTATGAGATTCCACGTCGGTTGGAGAGGGGAACAAAGTATTTCTTATAAGGGTGTGGAAACCTCTCCTTGACAGACGCATTTTAAAACCGTGAGACTGACAGTTATACGTAATGGGCAAAAGCGGGCAATATCGGCTTGCAATTTCCTTAGACTGTTACAAATGGTATCAAAGCTAGACACCGGGCGGTGTGCCAGCGAGGATGCTGGCCCCCAAGGGGGTAGATTCTGAGATCCCACATCGGTTGGAGAGGAGAACGAAACATTCCTTATAAGGGTGTGGAAGCCTCTCCCTAACAGACGCGTTTTAAAATTGTGAGGCTGACGGCGATACGTAACGGGCCAAATCAGACAATATCTGCTAGAGATAGCATTGGAATGTTAATGAAAACTCTAATGTTGTTCTTGGTGCATGTTTCAGCAAATATACAAGGAGGGGGCAAGGTATTTCTGGGTGCATAACACAGGTCCAGTTGGATGTCTACCTTTTACTATCTTGAATAACCAGAGGCCAAGTAATATAGACAGCATTGGGTGTGTCAAGAGCGCAAATGAAGTCGCTCAAGAACTCAACCGGCAGCTCAAGAATCTGCTGCTAAAGCTGAGAAAAGAGCTTCCTCTAGCTAGAATCACTCACGTAGACATGTATTCAGCCAAATATCTTCTCATTAGCAAGGCGAAAACTCTAGGTTGTTCTTCTTTTCTCAAAATTTGAAGGGAAGAAAGTGGTAGCCGACTAACTTCAGTGTTGAAACTGGTGCAGGTTTTGTTGATCCAGTGAACTATTGCTGTGGGAGCTTCCATGGCTTACACCTCAACTGTGGGAAGAAAGAAGCTGTGAATGGAACAGTCTACGACAACAACGCTTGCAAGGATCCATCAAGGCATGTTAGCTGGGATGGCATACACTACTCTGAGGCTGCAAACTTGTGGGTTGCTAACCACATTTTGAATGGCTCATTTTCAGAGCCACCATTGCCGATCGACAAAGCGTGTCGAGTATGAAGAAAAGATATAGCCACAGATGACCGATCGCTCTACAATACTCTAATAGGAATGGTTACCAATACGATGAATTGAACCATTATAAGTCGATGAAAATGTACTCGTAAGATAGTACTTCGAAATAAATGAACTACAATGAGTGCATAAATATGGAAGGATCGGCTGATTATGAGCAGAATCAACATTTTTTTAAATCCAAATTCTTGGTGGAAGAACTTGATTAAAAATTTGTGTTGGATCAAAAGATTTATCAGAAATGAGAATAAAGCCAACGGCATCAATTACAATGCGAGTCCGAATTTCAATGTTCTTCACCTTTCGCTTGTGTACTGTTTTTGTCCCAATTAGCCTCTGTAGATTCCACTTCCAATCATTTCATTTCCCATTACCCAAATAGCTATGAATCGCGTCTGATTACTTCATCTCCTCAACGATTGAAGAACTAAGCAGTGAAAATCATGGGGTTACTGAAGCTCCGCCGTCTGCTGGTGGTTCTGATTCTCGGTTTGTTAATTGGCGTTACCACAGCAGGTGGTGGTTCGGGAAAGTGTGGATTTCCCGCCGTATATAACTTTGGCGACTCAAATTCAGACACAGGCGGAATATCGGCGGCATTCAATGCGATTCAACCGCCCAACGGCGAAACCTTCTTCCGACGTCCTTCTGGAAGGGCTTGCGATGGCCGTCTCATTGTAGATTTTATAGGTAAGTTCCCCATTCTCATATCTCTTTGTTTCTGAAGATTATGAACAAATTTCTAGCTTGAGTTCTGCTGTTTAGGTTTAGAAACGCAAAAGGGGGATACGATTTTGACCATGAAAATGGCTTACAATTTAGCAGTTTTTTGAGTGAATCAAGCGATGATCATGATTTTTTTTTGGATTTGGAAGCCTTTTTGGCCATTGAGTTCGTCATTTTCATCTCTATCTACTGATGCATGAATTCTGTACAGCTGAGAAGCTGAAATTGCCTTACCTGAGTGCATATCTGGACTCATTAGGAACAAATTTTAGGCATGGAGCTAATTTTGCAACAGGAGGTTCATCGATTTGTCCTGGTGGTTACAGCCCTTTTCATCTTGGCATTCAAGTATCACAGTTCATACAATTCAAATCCCGCATCACTGATCTGTTCAATCGACTCCACTCCAACAGTCAGTTTCTGATTCTTTACTCTTTACAATATTACACACCTCACGACAGAACAGAGCTTCATTTCTCCGATGTATGAATGTTCTTGGGGGGTCGGTTAGGAACCATGAATCTCCACAATGGTATGATATTGTCCACTTGGAGCGTAAGCTCTCATGGCTTTGCTTTGGGCTTCCCCAAAAGGTCTCGTACCGGTGGAGATGTATTCCTTACTTCCCTAAAGCCTATGGAGCCCTCGAACGACCTCCCCTTTATCGGGCTCGACTCCTTCTCTGGAGTCCTTGAACAAAGTACACCCTTTGTTCAACACTTTACTCACTTTTGATTACACCTTCGAGGCTCACAATTCTTTGTTCGACATTTGAGGATTCTATATTGACATGACTAAGTTTAGGACATGACTCTGATATCATATTAAGAACCACAACTCTCCATAATGGTATGATATTGTCCACTTTGAGCATAAGGTCTCATGGTTTTGCTTTTGGTTTCCCAAAAGCCTCATACCAATGGAGATGTATTCCTTACTTATAAACCCATGATCATTTCCTAAATTAGCGAATGTGGGACTCCCTCCGAACAATCCTCAATAGTGTCATTAATAATAACTATAATGTTAGATACTCTGTGACAGACAAGACATCGATACCAATCAAACGTATAGCGAGGCCCCAGGAGTTTTCGAAGGCGCTATATACGTTCGACATTGGGCAGAACGATCTTGCCTACGGTTACCAACACTCATCAGAAGAACAAGTTAGAGCCTCCATTCCAGATATACTCAACACATTCTCTGAAGCTGTGCAAGTAGGAAACCTAAACCATTCACTCAACAATGCATACACTTAAAAAAGCTTAAATGAAAGCTCTAATGTTCTTTCTGGTGTATGTTTCAGCAATTGTACAAGGAAGGGGCAAGGTATTTCTGGGTGCATAACACAGGTCCAATTGGATGTCTGCCTTACTCTATATTGTATAACAAAAGTCCTGATAATCGAGATAGCAACGGATGCGTGGAGAGCCAGAATGAAGTCTCTCGAGAATTTAATCGACAGCTGAAGAGTCGGCTGCTAAAGCTGGGGAAAAAGCTTCCTCTAGCTAGAATTATACACATAGACATGTATTCAGCCAAGTATCTGCTCATTACCGAAGCGAAAACTCAAGGTCGTTTCTTTTTTCTCGTTAATTATTCGAGTATTGATTTGAACGTAGACGGGTGACTAACTTTAGTATTATAATTGGTGGTAGGTTTTGTTAAGAATCCAGTGAAGTTTTGCTGTGGGAGTTACTATGGCTATCACATTGATTGTGGAAAAAGAGAAGTTGTGAATGGAACAGTTTATGGAAATCCTTGCAAGGATCCATCAAGGCATATTAGCTGGGATGGCATACACTACTCTGAGGCTGCAAACTTGTGGATTGCCAACCATATTTTGAATGGCTCATTTTCAGACCCACCATTGCCAATTGACAAAGCTTGTCGAGCTCCTAGTTACGCATGATAATCACGGTTAGTTTGAATATTAATTGTTGATTCTTCTAGAGTAAATGTGTAACAGCTCAAGCCCATCGCTAGCAGATATTGTTCTCTTTGGACTTTCCCTCAAGGTTTTTAAAACGCGTCTGCTAGGGAGAGGTTTCTACATTCTTATAAAGAATGCTTGGTTCCCCTCTCCAACCGATGTGAGATCTCACAATCCACCCTCCTTCAGGGTCCAACGTCCTTGTTGGCACTCGTTCCCCTCTCCAATTGATGTGAGATCTCTCAATCCACCCCTCTTCAGGGCCTAGAGTCCTCGCGGGCACTCGTTTCTCTCTCCAAATGCTCGAAACTTTGAACTTGTCATTTGAGAGTTCTTGTTCATTCAAAAGGATCAAAAGTAAACTCAAAGCCATTTCATTGCTTAGCATTGAATTGGAAAGCATTAAAACCTTGAACAGATCAGAATAATATCATCAAGTCTTCATTCACCTTTTCTTTCTGGTATCTTCAAAGAACCTTCTCTGGTCCACAGTTTTTCAGTCCAAAGAATCTCCCATTGACTGACCCCCACCTTCCAAAGTCAAAACACTTCCTCCCATTATTTGCTAGAATCACTTTTATTCTGTAAGCCATATATAAATATAATGCTTATGGTTTCCTCTGTACTACGCATCTGATAATGCTCATACTCAACCATTTCAACAACTTATTTAGTACTAGTTTTGATCTTAATAACTAATTTTTACTATATAATTGTTTACTTTGTAGGAACCACAACGTCTCAACACTACAAATTTTCACATTAGCGTTTGATTCTGTCGAAAATCACGCTTGCACCTTTGGAATTTGGTTCGATTGTATCAGAGATGGCAAAAGTTTATGAACACCATTCGGGCTATGAACTCGAGAATTATTGGTGTCCCATAGAGAAGTTGGGTAGATAAACCAAGCTATCCATGTGTTTGTACTTATTAAAAACACTTTTTTTATTAAGGTCATTTCAAACCTACTATCAAGTTTTTCCAACTCGAAAAAGTCATCCGCTCTCTTGGGACCATAAACTAAGAAGTCAGAGGTTCGAATTCTTCCACCCCACTTGCCCTCGGCTCGGCTCGACTCGGCCCGCACCATGTTTGTGGTTAGAAAAGGAAACTTGTAAGTTCACTCACAGCCATGTTTGTCGCCATTCCTAGTTGAGAACAATATAATCTTATCCAAAAGGGAATCAGATTGGGCCTTTTAAAATTCTTGGATGCCAATTCTTGCATTTGTGTTGAAGGGTTACTGCTTTTTTATCTGTATATATTTTTGTTATCCCAACTTGCTCTTTGGGTGCGTTGCTTTTTGGCCATTTCGGTCAATAACGTAGTTGATGCCTTCATATCCTCATCGCAAAGTTCGATAGAATCATCAAAGTACGGCATATCCTCATCGCAAAGTTCGATAGAATCATCAAAGTACAAACCCATAACTCCAAATTTCATGCACGTCCATCTCAAACTCTCCTAAAATAGTTATAAATCACCAACCGAGACTCTTCGTCTTTTTTTCTCCAATTGATTCTAAGAAAACAACTTACCAACAAAATAGAGACTAAAAGGAAGACGGGTTTGTAGTTTTCAAATATTCTTACGCATAAAGATATCTAAACCCGTGTCAACACTCAAACCACATATCTTGAAAAATCACAACCACTCAACATTGTAAGAACAAAAGACTGAATCATCGATCTTTGAAATAGTAAGTGATGTCAAATGAAGTCGTCGTCTTCTCCTCACTCCCTTTGTGCACATGATAATATTCAAATAGAATCGATACAATTTATGAGTTGACCTTAGCTAATTCGAAATATTCTGGTTCTTCTTTATGGAGGCCCCAAACTTTTATTGTTCTACGCACCCAAAGTTACATTATTAGAATATACCTAGTTGTTGACCCTAAAAAGCTTGAAAGAACCTAAATTTCTCGGTATAAAACAGCTTCCTTTGCACCCACTTTCTGGCATCAAAGTAAGAGTTTTTGTTTGATCAGACAATGGATCATTCAGCTGAGACATCTAGGTTTGATCTCCTTCTCCCTGTCTTTGTGTATTTGTTTGTGGCATTGTTTCTAAGTTTTTGACACTAAAAATGGTTGTCAAACAGGCACAAGTGCGCTGCTTGCTTCAGGCAGTTCAACAAGATTGAGCATTTGGTTGATCATATGAGGACCTCTTTCCACTCACCTCATGAACCCACTTGTGCCGTTTGCAAGAAACACTGTCGTTCTCTTGATTCTCTTAGAGAACATCTCATTGGTATGTCGTCGTTTCTACCGATAAAGTCGTAAGCTTTTTGAAGTTCAATAAAAGTTCATATATAAGATCTATAGTGAGATCCCACGTCAAGGGGTGAAAACCTCTCTCTAGCAGACACGTTTTAAAACCGTAAGGCTGATGACGATACGTAACGAACTAAAGCGGACAATATTGGCTAGGAGTGGTCTTCGGCTGTTACAAATGGTATTAGAGCCTGTGTGCCAGCGAGGACGCTGGCCCTCAAGAGGAATGAATTATGAGATCCAATGTCAGTTGGAGAGGGAAATGAAATATTCCTTGTAAGGGTGTGGAAACCTCTCCCTAGAAAACACGTTTTAAAATCGTGAGGCTGACAGCAATACGTAACAGGCCAAAGCGGACAATATCTCCTAACAGTGGGTTTGAGCTGTTTACAAATGGTATCAGAGTTAGACACCGGACGGTGTTGCCAGCGAGGAAGCTGGCACCCAGAGAGGGTGGATTGTGAGATCCCACATCGGTTGGAGAGGGTAACGAAGCATTCATTGTAAGAGTGTGGAAACCTCTCCCTAGTAGATGCATTTTAAAATCATGAGGCTAACGACGATACATAACGGGTCAAAGCAGACAATATCTACTGGCAGTAGACTTGAACGGTTACATATACTATAATGGGTTGCGATAAATTTGCGATAAATTTAATTATATCGACACGATCATGTTGTTATCAGGGCCGCTGCCGAAGCAAGAATGCAAAAACGTCTTCGACATGCGAGGATGCAAGTTTTGCTTGGCCATCCTTGACAGTTCATACTCACAAAGGCTCCACCAAGAAAGATGCCAATTCTCGTGTGTTAATTCTGTATGAACCCTCAACTATCAGCTAATTAAACAGCATGAAAGTTAGTTCTTTAGCTTCAAAATCTTGAATCTTCCATTCTTTTTTGGCTGTTTTGATCAGGGGCTCCTTGCTCGTTTGGCCAACTTGGGAATTCGCGATGGTTCAACCGCCATCGACGGTGGAAGAACTCGAGGCTCCGGTCCCGTGGCGTTAGCTTGCAAATATGTAGGTGGCGGAGATGGGTCGCTGGATGTCTGTGCCAAGGTCTGCCTTATTGATGAGAGTGAAAATGTCATCTTCTATAGCTATGTCAAGCCCATAATTCCCGTTACAAATTATAGGTAAGTTATTTTTCGGGCGAATCCTTTAAAATTTAGAGACCAAAAAAACTTAAAATTTTAGAATTGAATTAGAAAATTTTTATAATTTAACCAATTCGATATGTAAAAATAAAATTAGGTATGAAATGACGGGCATTCGTCCCGAACACCTTCGAGATGCAATGCCATTGAAGCAAGTTCAAAAGAAAATTCAAGACATCCTCTACAATGGAGGTGAGAAAGCTAGGGTTCTTGTGGGTCACTGTGTGGAGGACGATCTCAAACGTCTACAAATCGGATATCCATCCATCATGATAAGGTAAATTCTTCAAACAAAAACTAAATTTATCGTGACCCATCAACTCAAAATTTTAAATTTTTTGTCGAGATTTGAAGTTCTAACCTTATATCAACTTTTTTACGAAACCCTTTTAAGATCTTGACGTAAAAGTAACTAGTTCTAAATATTGCTTGGTTTCATGCACTGATCCACAGGGACATAGCAAATTATCCGCCATTGATGAAGACAAGCAAGCTATGCAATTCACTCAAGTATCTAGCTCAAGTGTATCTTGGGCAAGTACCATTTTCAATTCTAACTTCATTCGAGAACGAACACGATTTTTAAACAATAACACACGAAATGATGATCGAGGAACGTTTATGTAATAAACGAATAATTGGTATTTGTTATTGTAGATTTGAGATTCAAAATGGAGTACAAGATCCTTATGAAGAATGTGTGGGTGGCATGAGATTGTACAAGAGAATGAGATCACAAGTTCATAGGATAGAGCATCATCCAATGGCTTCTGACCCACAAAACAAAAACAACTTCGCAGCTTGGAGGGAAAGTGAGCTTGAGAGGATGAGCCCAGAACAGATGTTGGAGATTTCTAGGTCTGATTATTACTGTTGGTGCATGGATTTGAGGATTTGAGAGCTTCTTCAATGGTGGAATTGATTTGAGATAATATTTATTTGGTGATGGGGTTTGTTTTTTCTTTTAATCAATGGGTTTGTATTGTGTAAAACTTATGGCAAAATCATCTTGTTTGAAATAAACTTGAATTTATTTTGTTGTGGTTGTTGTAATATGAAGCTAGAGATTTGTTCTTACAAGAGGGTTTTAACTTCGGTTCGGCCCGTTTCGTGCAACCGACATAGGAGCCAACTCGGCGTTAGTGGCTTCGTGCCGCTCTAGGGCCTCTGAGTGAAAGAAACAAGGACCCACCACCCAATAAAGGGTGGATGGAGAAAGCCTTCGACCCTTCTTTCTAAATGGGTGCCCCGAGTACCTCATCTTGTCGTTTCGTTGTTGTCAAGGTTTGAGTGTTTGGCGTTTTCTTTTTTGCACTCGCTCACACTTTGGTCTATTTCTTGCATCAAAATCGTAGTTAGAAGTTTCAGCCCTAAGTCAAGGTCATGGTCGACGAAGGTGTGACAATAACATTTCCTTTTACCACTAATAGAACAATAATCAAATTATACCAACAAAAATATACACGAAAAAACGTCTAAATCTCTATGGTAAGAGGTCCATAAATGTAAATGTCTAAATCTCTCTCTAACCGATGACGGTGAAAACAAATAAAACCTATTAATGATAGGTTTGGATGGCTATACCTTTTGTTTTAGTTGACTTTGGAAGATACCTCTCACTGGCAGTGGGCCGCCAAATGGGCAACACAGAATCAATTCCCTTCGAATTCAAACTTTGTTGTATTCTTAGTATCTTCAAAGACAAACCCTTTTTGGGTAAAAGAATAATATGTCCGACCAATTCAATTCTTTCCCACGTTTCTAAAACTCAAACCCATCACTATCACTATCCTCCTAACATGAGTGTTCTTGAAGCCACCACTCTTCCAAACACTTCAAAGAAGCCGGGATGTTTGAAAAAAATGAATTCCAGTTCATAATCAAGTTCGGTATTCGGGAAAACTCGTGTGGAAAGAAATGAACGTCTACACGAGGTCTCATACAACTAGACTCCCTCAATCGTCATCATTTTTCTGAATGTTATTAGTGAAATGCTTACTTGAAATCCTATCAAGCCTGAGTTGTGAAATCCTACCTCGATTGGGGGGAGTAACGAAGCGTTCTTCAACGGATGCTCGAAATTTGAGTTTACTGTCCTAAATTATATAAGCAATTGATCATCACTATAGCCTTCAACGATTTCAGCTTAGTTTAAGCTTAATTAATAACTTTAAACGATAAAAAAAAATTATTTTAAAAAAATACTCTTACTCTATTTGTTTAGAGTTATACTTTATTTCAAATATACTTCACTCTAAAAAAAAAATGTTTAAAAAATATCTTTGGAAACTCAAAATTTTTATTAATACCGGTAAAACTTTTTTAAAAAAATTTAAAATAAAAAATATTTTTAGTTTAAAAATTACTCATAAATTTTTCAATGGTTTTGTCTATATAAAAATGGAAATAACTTAACTTATTTTTTTTTAATAAATTTTAGAGGGTCAATGTTAGTTTTAAAATTTAATGTACAAACTACTAGTATATTTTTAATTTTTAAAAAGTTTTAAAATTAAAAATTTTGAAAGGTGGAAGGGTATTAATAATTTTTTTTTTAATTCAAAGATATTTTAAAAATAAATTACTACTAGTTTCTTTCCAAAATTAACCTTTTAAGTTTTAACCTTTTTTAATTCAAGGTTTATGTTTCAAAATTTATATTGAAATTAGCCATTAATTAAAAAAAACAGTGAAAAATTAACTTTTCAATTTTTTTATAAAATAAAAAAATAAAATAAAAATAGACCAAGAACAATCGACTTGAGAAAATCCATGAAAATCTAGCTCTAATGATCCCAAATCAATAATTGAGAAGAATAAGTCAAACAATAATTAAGAAGCATAAGTCAAACAATAATTAAGAAGCATAAGTCAAACAATAATTAAGAAGAATAAGTCAATAAAACTTGATGTGATCTCATTACTCTTGGGATTGTTATTTTACTATCTATTCTCGACACTTTTGACTCTAACTGGTACCACTACCACTAATTTAGAACTCATGGCGATGGTTCGATAGATATCATCTTAAACGTCGATAGTTAGAGGTCGAGGTTAGCCGGGTGCAACGAGGCAGTTCAACACAACATTAACAAAACAGTGCATGCTAGATCAACACTTTCGTTCTTACATAAAACTACGGTGTCCTGTTCTTTTGACCAAATGGCAAAAGATATACTTATTTCCATCGTCAAAGCAGCAATTCCACAATAATGTACATTATATCTAAGCAGATGCAGTGGACAAACAAACAAACACAACAAGGATTCTCCAGAACATAACACACAAAGCTACTTATGTAAAAAACTTGCCTCTAAGGGATGGGATAAACCACAATTTTCCCAGTAGCTCTGGAGGTTTCGAGATATGCAAACGCCTCGAGAGTGTCGGAGAATGGGAACGGAGATTTGGGGTCGATGATTGGTTTCACCTTCCCACTTTCCAGGTAAGGATTTAGTTTCTCCAATATGACAGCATCTGATGTGAGAAGGAAGAATGCATCTGGGAAACCTGCAACGGGTGCGGCTATGCTCACAAGATGCCCGCCTTCTTTCATTGCCTTGATGGCTTTATCAGCCTGGCCTGCAGTTTTTGAATCAAAGCTTCAGTTTTGAACATATTCCTATTGGCAATCAGGTGCAGAATATATGAAGAAAATGATAGATCGAGGACGTTACCGACTGCGTCGTAGACGACATCGAATTTCTCAGGAAGGTCTTCAAAGTTTTCCTTTGTGTAATCAATAGGCTGATCAGCTCCCAAGCTTCTCAATAAGTCCTGTTTTGATGTGCTTGCAGTAGCAGCTATTTTTGATGCTCCAAACACATTCTTTGCAAGCTGCCTCATACAGAAAAACAAAGAAAACCAAGATCATATTAGCCAATAATGAAGAAAAACAAAACTCAGTAGACAAATTTTATGAGTGTGAACCAGAAAAACTGATCCAAATTCCAAATAATGAATGTAGCAGAGCCAATCTTGACCTGTATAACATGGGCACCGACTCCCCCAGCACCTCCCAAAACAATGATCGATTTTCCAGCGGATAACCCAGCTCGTTCAAGACCTTCATAGGCAGTTTCCATGGCGAGGGGAAGGCTAGCAGCCTCTAAGAAACTCAGATTCTTTGGTTTTAGAGCCAAAACTTTGTCTTCTGTGGCTGTGTATTCAGCCAAAGTGCCAACGTTTTTAGGCTTATCCAGTGCTTTATGGTTTATATCTCCATAAACTTCATCTCCTACCTTGAATTTTTTCACCTCACTTCCCACCTTCACCACCACACCCGCAACATCATAGCCAGGAATTGACTGTAAAAAGAAATCAATTAAAGAAACACAAAAAGGATTAGAAGTCAAACTTCCCCCAAATCTCATGAGATTATAAGCTATTACACAAACACAGTCTTCAAGATCAGCTTCAAGAAACGCCTATTCTAATCCACAGATAAGCAATGACAGAAAAAGAGCTTAACCCAGAACTGATGATTTCATTTCATCGATGCAAAATTAATAACAGACCCAGAAAAGTTAAGATCAAAACAACGCTACCCAAGTAAAATTAAATGCAAGAGAGAGAGCTGACCGGAGGCAAGTAGTTCAAAGCTTTCAAAGAACCATGAATTCTCTTGTAATCAATGGGGTTCAAAGACGCAGCAACAACCTTGACAAGCACCTGATTTTCGTTGATTTCTGGAACAGGGTAATTGGTATCCAGTTTAAGAACATCGGCAGTGTTGCCGAATTCATGGTACACCCAAGCCTTCATGTGGGTGGGAACAGAAAGTGCCGCCATGGATGAACAAGGAAGAACAGATCCCAATTCAGAGCGTTTGAATATCCTTGTCTTGGCTTTATTATTGATATTCAGAAATCCCGAAGATATGGATAGCTTCCCATTCGGGACCCTCACACCATTATATTACCCATAATTCTGTGAACAAATCAAGCAAAAGCTTTGTAAAGGTTGTCCAAATCGAGTTACACGTGTCACTGTTCAAGAAATATCTTCCCAATTATTGAATCTGATTTAATTATTAAAATATATTTCGGTCTCGGTCTTCTCCAAGAAATATAATTTATATATCTAGTCATTTCGTAACTTCAGTGTTAACGCAAAAACATCATTTATATATATTGAGTTAACTTCATTATTAAGTTAACTCCTTCCATTTTCAATTTTAATTTTCATGTTAAATCTTTAAACTATAATAATAATAATCTTTATATTTCTATTTTTATGTGAATTTCGTGATATCATTCATACCAACATTAATTTTCATGAATATTACTCGAAGGATTTTGAATAAATCTCGTTTTAGCTACTCGAATGAAGTTCCTTATCATGAATCAAGTAAACTTCCAAATATTTTCTAAGTGAAAGCATATCTAATTTACTGCACATTGTTGGAATAAATTTCTTGTATATGCTCACTAGCATTGGTTTGTTGCTATGATCATGGATAGTTTGAGAAATGATACCTAAGCAGATTTACAGAGGGTATAACCAGAGATTATACAGCTCAAGGCAAAAGCTACAAATGCAACAATGGACAATCCCACAGACGTGACAGCCATATCTGGGAACTTGTCCATTCCCCAATTGGATTGCCAATCATCAACTCTGGTGGCTGCCGAAGAAGAAGCTGATAGAAGAAGATATGCTACTATCTGCAACAGAAGAAGACTATCATCAATTTCTTTAAGCTTATCAGCAAAGATGGCGAAGCTCAAACACTAATGAAATGTAGTAATAGGTTCAACTGCAGTTAAACGTCTGCATCATGGCTCAGTTCTATCCATAAAGTTCAGGGTTTGCATATGAGCTAAGCTAAGGAGCACAGATACGGTCCAATAACATTCACTTCCATACGGTGACTCAGTTCTATCCAAAGAGTTCAGAGTTTGCCTATGATCTAATTTTCACGGCCACCGTGCCTGCAAATTTTGCTCAATTCTATCTATAAAGTTTCAGGTTTGCTTATGAGCCAAGAAGCACAGACACGACCCAATAACATTCACTTCCATACGGTGACTCAGTCTTATCCATAAAGTTCAAGGTTTGCCTACGACCTAACATTCACTGTCATACAGTGCCTGCAAATTCATGGCTCAATTCTATCCATAAAGTTCAGGGTTCGCCTATAAGCTAAGAAGCACAAACACGACCCAATAACATTCATTTCCATATAGTGACTCAGTTCTATCCATACGGTTCAAGGTTTCTATCCAAATGACCTTCTAGATTGAAGAGAATCGAACTTCCTACGTTGCAAATGGGATTTTACACCTCTCTGCCAGCCAACTTCAGAGAATATGGTAAAAGGTTTTCCTTTTTCCTTTTTTTCTTTTTTCTTTTCAGAATTTTAGAATATAAGGTTTGTGGTAATGTTAACTATGCCCAGAAGTTAATTTTTTAGATTCTTTGCTGCAAAATAAAGCCAGTTTCCTAACAAACTTTAAGAATAAAAAGGAAAGATAGAGGAAAGATGCGAGGGAAAGGTGGCAATACCGAAGAAAGGGTAACAAAAAGGATGGCCAAAAAGCTAAAGCAAATAAAAAGGAAAGGAACTAAACCAGACCAATCATATAGTTCTAAGTTATTAATATGCGATTTAAGAGGATTTAAGGTAGTAGAATTAGCTAACTCTCCATGAGAAAAGGCTTGCAGATTCTTCAGTAAGGAAAGGTATGAAAAGGCTTCTTTATGAACGACAAAAATTGCAGTAAGAGAACCATCTATCTATTGACTATTGAGCATTCTGCATCACCTTTTTATCTTCTGTGGTGTGGGACATATAAGATCATAATCGGTAAACAATAATGTGATCTGGACTAAAGTGTTGGCCTAATCTTCGCCGTCCAATATGTGCTCAGTGTGATGGGATTAGGTTGGGTATTGATATTATCATAGAACAAAGAATTAACAGATTGAAGCTTAGGAACTCAATTCCAGACCAGAAACTTGCCTGATCAATGAAGAAATCGAAGTATTGCTTGAAGTAATTACGGATCATGTGCTTCCCAGTGGAGAGAAAATATATAAGATCATAAGATTGAAGTGCAGAGTAAACAAACCCAATAACATTCACTGCCATACAGTACCTGCAAATTTGATGAAATTCCCAATTGAATCGATTCCACAAGGAGTTTGATTGAATACTAACAGTAACAGAGAGACTGTGACTTGAGCAATAGAAAGAATCCAACGATGTCCAATTCAATTGAAATTAAAGGCAGCTGCATATGAAATTTCAATAGGAAGAAGTGATTTCATTCAACGAACCTGAATTCCTTGTAGCGATAGAACGAATCCAAAGCCCAGCCCTGATTCTTGTCAGAAGCCATAACCGAAAACGATGCCAAACAGAAGACGAATCCAACGATTCTAAACCCTAGCAAGATCTTCTTCCTCAATTCCTCCCTCTTTATTTTCTTCATCGACAAATTCGCCATCAGCTTCCGTCCTCGCCCAACCGGACCGCCATCGCCATCACTAGGCTCAACATCGCTAGCACTTCCCTCTTCCACTTTCCGTACTCCCTGTATTTCAGCGTCCACCTTAGTCACCACAATCGGCTCCGTCGGCTGTGCGCGGTTCGCCGCCACAGGTCTCGGAGACGGAGGATAAGCCGACGGTGGCAAGTCCTCAAGCCGCGTAATAGAGAGAGCGTCGTCAATGGAGGAGTTGCCATGAGTTTGACAGGTGTGATCGGAAAAGTCCGAGGAGTTGGACGGAGAGTGGAGTGGCGGCGAGGGATCTTTGTTGTCGGAGAGGGAATGGGCAGGTGAAGATTGAGCAGACAGAGGGGGATGGGATTCGTCATCGTTTTCGTTTCCGTTTTCGTTTACTTCTGATTGGCTATGGCGGTGGAGCTGTTGCTGCTCCATGGTTTCTGCCAGTTCTTCCTTTTTCACTTCCGCTTCAGAGTTCGATGCGGCCATGGAGGCTGTACTTCCTGACTCTGAAAATTGAAAGAATATTTCTAGACCCACAGCTTCAACCAATCTCTGTAGTTTTCTACTTGGAGCTTAGATGCTTGGTTTTGTTCTTCTTGCTTTCCAATCTTTCCACTCAAAAACAATGTATTTACATATTGCCCCAAAATTTTAAAATATTTACATAAACATCACACAAAATTGCAAAAAAAACTACCGCCAATAGAAAAATGTTAATTTTAGTTCTCACCTTCCCGTTGTCAACACGACTATTTAATAATATCATTTCTGAAAGTTTATGAATATTTTAAAATATATACGAACCATGGTACTTTTAAACGTATTGTTGAAATTTTAAAAAATTTAAGGGTATTAATGAAATTTTAAAAAGTTTGAGGGTATTTTTGAAATATTTATATAAGTTGGGTGTTCTTATTGAAACAAACCTATTATCAGTTTCTATCCAAAATCAACCGTATTTTTTAAAAGTTTAAAATTTTGGAAGTGCTTTTTATTTTTTATTAATTTAACATTTTAAAAATTATATACAAGACGCTGTATGAATCAAGTCTCTACATAGTTTAATTTTTTAGTTGTCTTAAAATTAAAATTTTAATATTAAAAATTTTATAATTGCTTTAATTAATATGAAATTTCAATTTTGTCACACTAATTTGAGATTAAACGGATAATTCATCTAAATCATATTTCACACATTACATAATATATTTTTATACGGTGACATTAATTTCACCCAATTCGCAAGCATCAAATTTTCATTCCCAATGTCCCACACTCCCAAATACTTTCCATATATATAATTATTTAAAATATACAACCAATAGAAAACTGACATCTTTTCAACATATATTGGGCGGTGTGGGTCCACCGGATGGACAAGTGGCAGCTGAGTATTGGTCCTCCAATGAAATGAATTGAAGCTGGACCACTCTGATAGATGTTTCTATTTTTCAAGGATTTAAAAAATGGGAAATAAAAATATAATATATATATATATATCTTCATGATGGATGGGCAATTGATGATGGGCCCAAACACAATTGGGCCTTAATTTGAGCCGCCACAATTTATTTTTAAACTAAATAATACTTTTATTTCTGAACTTTTAATTAATAATACTCTTAGTATTTTGTTTGAAAAGAGTCGAGAGTAGAATTATGTTTTAAAAAAATACAAATAAAATTTTAAAATTAACATTAATAAATTATTGTACTGTCTATCCGCACTTCGTACATTATTTCAATTTTTTTATGTTATTTTTTAAATATTTATAAATTTTTTTGAAACGAACCGTATTTTTTAAATAAAATATTAATTTTTTCATAAATAAGAGTAGGGGTACTTTTGAATTTTTTTTTTTAGTTCAAAAGTATTATTGTAAACAAAATGGAAAGTAATCCTTTTTTTTATTAATTTAGTTTTTACAAATTAATATCTATTGAGTTAAAATTTAGTTCATTATATAATTTATACTTTATTTATCGATTGATTTATATTATGGAGGGCATTTTTGAAAATTTGTCCTCCAAATCTCGAAGGGGTTTATTAAAATCAGATTTTATTTATTATAATATCAAATTATTTCCATTTTGGACCCTTTACGAGTGTTTTTGTTAAATCCCATCCAAAATATCGAATTCAAGGAACAAGCATCCAAATCAATATATGCTTTTTTTTTTTTTTTTTTTTTTTTTTTTTTTTTTTTTTTTTTTTTTTTTTTTTTTTTTTTTTTTTTTTTTTTTTTTTTTTTTTTTTTTTTTTTTTTTTTTTTTTTTTTTTTTTTTTTTTTTTTTTTTTTTTTTTTTTTTTTTAAGCACTACCAAATTAAATATTTAACAAATATATAATATAATATATATTATACTTTTACCCATTTTTATATTTTATTTTACTAGTGGGACAAAAATATGTATTTTATTTTAAAGATGACTCCTATGTATCAAATATTAAATAATAAATAATAAATCTAATTTTAAAATTAATAAAATCAAACATTTTAAAAGACTAACAATATATTTTTTAGCGTGATAAAATGCTTTAAAAAACAAAATATTTTATTCATAAGTTTTTTTTTTTCATTTAATAGTAAAAAAAAAAAAAAAATTGATTGAAGTAGTTTTTGAGATGTCCAAACCCAACCTACTTTACAAGGTTTGTAATAACTTTTGCCTCCTCTTAAGGGCCAAATAAGTTTTAAATGAGCTCAACATAGTTGGATGGTGACTCAACTATGCACTTTAATGTGGGCCCACTTCTATCAACCTAACGCTCGTTTTTTTTAAGGTGATGGGTGACTCAATCATAAGATTTTTTATATTGGGTGACTTCGTATAAATTTTCCTAGGATGTATATGAGTCAAGACAAACTATGCTGAAAAGACTGCAATGGAATATCAGGATCATCACGTGCCAAGTGGATTCTAAACCATGATTCCAATCCTGGATGTCACCATGAAACATGGTTTGCATAGGGCGAGAACAAAAATCGAACCGTTATGACTTGGATATAGCAATGGATGATAAGGGAATTGATTCTTGAATTAATGTATCATATGTATGTTCCTTTTCTAGCATGGTTTGACTAGAAAAAAAATATTCTTTATGATAAATATAGATAGTCGTGTGATGTTTGAAGAAAGCTTTGGTCGACCATTTGAAAGGCCTACATTTGTAGTGTTTGAGCACCCATATATTCGAACCTTAAGTTAGTATTATGCTTTTATTGGTATTTTTCCGAACTATGTCTCAGAACTTTTCTTAGTTCAGGTAGACTTCGATAACGCTTGACATTCACGCAACATGCTTTGGACTATGATTTAGACACGTGAAGTTTAGTGATTGAGCCACACAACGAATTTGAATTTGTTCGCTCATATAGAATATTATACACAAATTTTATGTTTTTGATCTTCTTAAAACGTAGGGTTGAAAAATAAAGTCCCTAACTAAATTAAGATCATACGAATAACTTAAACTTGTTAAACGACCCATTATATTTATATTTATATCAAAGTTTTTTTTCCACAATGGAACACTAAGAACCGTACATAGAGCACCAAGAGCATGAGCATGGGGATGGAGGAAGGGAGAGAATTATTCTGTTTTTTTATTTTTTTTTATTTTTTTTTAATTTTAATATATATATATATATATATATATATAGCGTGAAGGCTAAGAATTGTATATAAATATCCAATGGTCAGTTATAAAAAAGATGCCTTTAAAGCTTCTACTCTTCTCTTTAAATCTCCACAACGAAAGTGACTCTGGAATATTTTTATTTTAATGGTGGGAGACAATTAAATGGCTTCAATTTTAAGGCTAAAAATATTAATTTAATTTTCTAAAATTTACACCATATTTTCAATTTAATCCAATCATGAATAATTTTGTTTTACTTGATGAATTAATTTTAGCGTTACATTAATTTTATAATATTTTAAATTAATCTTTTTTTTTTTATATAGAAGAAATACAAAAAAAATTTATCAGTTGACGGACAAGTTGAGTAACCAAATGGAAAAATTTATCTGGTATAAAGAATGCAAGCATGGCAGAAGCCAAGATCTTTATTGTGATCGATTAAATAATAATACGATTTCATCGGGAGGGTTTAGGAGTTAAATAGCTTTCAAAGGACCAGATTCAATAAAAAGATGGAAATCAATCTTAATTCCTCCTCGATCGCCTTCCTTTTTAATGTTTTTTTTTTAATAAAATGAATTGTCATGTTAGATTTATATGAGTATTTAGGAACCCATAAGAATTAAATTGATATTAAAATTAATTTTACGTAAATAATAAATAAATAAATATATATATATATATATTAGGCCATTTTAAAATCCTGCGGCACAATTTGGATGGGCAAAAGACTAATTCTGATCAGACGGTTGATATTTAAATATTCCCGGTTACGGAAAAGCTCTAAGAAAAGTGGATGGCGCTAAATAGCAAGGGTAATATGGTCTTTTCATAACTTCGAGACTATAAAATGCTTTCCTCACCCCACTATCAATTTTACCCGCTGATAACAACCAGAGGTTGCGTAGTGCAGCGTAAAATCCAGTCCGCCGGGGACTCTTATTTCCCGGTCGCCGGAGTTTCTGTTTCCGATCAAGCTTGTATTCTTTCTAATTCTCTGTTTCTATTTAGCGTTCATTTTGTTTTTGTGTTTTTTCTCAGGTTTGTTTTTGTGTTTTTTCTCAGAGGTTTTCGAGACTGACGAAGCGCTGGGTAATAACAGAGCTGGTCGTGTGATGGGGTTTTGTATTTCTCCATTGGGAACACCGGCTAGGTTACTGTGGAGCACCAGCTTCTTCCGCCACAAGCTCATGATTTTCTAATTTTCAGCCCTATCGCTGAAAATACCAAATCCCATCTCGTTCATTTCTCGTTTTAATAAAAGATCTCCCTCGATTTCGTGTCTCTGTGCCAATCCGCCGCCGTAAATCGCCGGTGATCCCCTGCTCACGTTTCCCGTTTCAAATTGAAGAGAATAATTGATGATGTCGGACGGATTGATCTTCAACCGATCTCCAGGTCACGCCAACATGCTGTTTTTTGGGAGTGGCGATTCCATTCTTCGAGGTTATTTCATTTTAGTTCAGTCATGAGCTTTTAGTTTTTGGGATCTTTAACTATATAAAATTCCTTTAAACTGTAATTCTGCAAATGTTAGGATCATGTTTCACGAAGGGGATGGAGGAAAATTCGAAGCGACCCTTTTTCAGCTCTCCGGATGACCTGTTCGATGATGACTACTACGATGACCAGCCGCCTGAGAAGAAGCGCCGGCTAACTCAAGAGCAGGTATTTAAGCAACTCTATTCCGAAAATATCATGCAATTATTCCATTTTTTGTTTTTTTTTTACTTGATGGGTGGGGATGGAATTGTGGAATCTGAAGTCTGAACTGGATGCTTATACTTATGGCATATTCCTTTGATTCAATGTGCTGTTTCTTTAATGCGACTACCTTTGAATCAATGCTGATCTCCTTGTTTAGTTCAGTGGTGAAAGAAAATTAAGCATTATTCTCGGATTCTGAAACTTCAATCTCTCTAGATAAATTACTCGAGGAAAATTCCCATGGGGAATCGTTTATGTGGCTAATATTTGGCCTGTTTAGAATTACTTTATAAGTGCTTACAAACTTCTTAAGTGCAAGAAAATTGTGTTCTTCGTTTATATGGCTAACATAGAGCTTTTATGCTTAAAGTTTTTAGATGGATTGAGAAAGACTCTTTGGATGTTAGGTCTCTTGTGAGATTTAATGTCTCTCTTTGGACGTCGGTGACGAGTTTCTTTTGTAATTACTCGCTTGATGTTATTTTGCTTGATTGGAGGCCCTTGCTTTAGGGGGCTCCCTTTTGTGGGATTGTTTTTTTTTTTTGTACGTCGGTGTATTCTTTCATTTTTCTTAATGAAAGTTGGTTTTTTATGAAAAAAAATTTCAGAAACGTGTTTTTAAGCACTTAAAAAGTCATTTCAAACAGAATGGGTACAATACATCAAGTTCATCTTGAGATTATGGTTTTCTTCTGGTCTGTTTTCTGTTTCTTTTATTGTACATATTTTTAATCTTCCATTGTTCTCATTTCTTAGTAACCAATGAGACTGACCATGGCCAATGATTAGGTGCATCTGCTGGAGATTAGCTTTGAGGCAGAAAACAAACTGGAGCCAGAGCGCAAGACTGAGCTAGCAAAGAAGCTGGGTCTGCAGCCAAGGCAAGTGGCTGTGTGGTTTCAAAACCGCCGAGCTCGATGGAAGACAAAGCAGCTTGAAAGGGACTATGATCTTCTCAAATCTTCATATGATTCCTTTTGTTCTAGCTACGACTTTATGGCCAAGGAGAATGAAAGACTCAAAGCCGAGGTATTTATGCTCCAAATCTATTATTAATTTAAACCTTGATATGGTATGATAATCCTTATAGATGCTGAAAGCTCAACATTTTTTGATATTTGCTTGCTTGGCTGTGTTTGATCTGACATATCTTCTGCACATAAATTTAAGTAGATTCTTTGTAATCCTTTAGGATGGTGGTCCATGGACTGTTTATCTTAGTTTCTTAAGACGACTTGGTAACTTCTAGTTAATACTACAAGTTTCATCATCACATTTGGTCTAACGACGTCTTTTAACCTCGTGGTTCTATTATCGAATTGGACTTTTTGGGCTCATCGAGTTAGTCTAGCATAGGTTCTGAACTCAAATTTCTGGGCGTCAAGAGAAGATATGGATTCTTTTCCCAGATATGATGGTAATCTTTCATAGGAAAAGGACTGGTGAAATTAGTTAAAGAGGGACTTGGTATTGTTACTGAGCCAGGGGTCTTATGCATTCTCAATTACTGAACTCAGGTAGCTTCTTTAACTGAGAAACTTCAAGCTAAAGAAGTGGTTGAATCATCGTTTCAAGCTAAGAAATCCGAGCCAATTCTGGAAGATCAACTCCTTGTTTCTGTTGTGCAACACAATATGAAGATTGATGACCATCATAGTTGCAGGAGCAATGGAAGCGCTGTGCTGGATGAGGATGGTCCTCAACTCTTAGACAGTGGGGATTCATACCTCCTGAGCAATGACTATGATGGCTGTGTGTTGCCAGTTTTTGGAGTGAACTCGGAGGAGGAGGATGTGAGTGATGACGGTCAGGGCTACTTCTCGGATGTTTATACAGCAGCCGATCAGCAGACTCACGAGGCAGAGCCATTGACCTGGTGGGACTGGTCGTTGTAAATGCACGTTCGAATAATTTCGAAATTTAGTAGGATGGAACTACAATATAATGTTTACTGTATGATACTGATGAATAAATCTAATGCGAACATTACTTGGTGTATGGATAAAATTTAGACCTTGTACTGTTACATGGTTCTTGTGCGTTTATATGAATTCCCTTGGAAAGTTGGCCACCTTTAGGACTGGCAAAGCTGTGAGAACCATTGTAATTTTGAAACAAAATTTGGTTTAAGGTTGTGGAAGGTATTAGTGTAACACTCCAAGTCCATTATTAAAAGATGTTGTCCACTTTGGCCCATTACATATTCTCGTCAATCTGTTTATCCATTAAGAGAGATTTCTACACTCTTAAGAAATGTTTCATTCTCCTCTCCAATCTGGGATCTCACAATCCACCCTCCTTAGAGGGCCAGTGTCTTCGCCGGTACATCGTCCAGTGTCTGACTTTGATATTATTTGTAACAACCCAGACTCACCGCCAGATATTGTCAGTTTTGGTTCATTACATATCACCCTCAGCCTCACGGTTTTTAAAACGTATCTACTAGGGAGAGGTTTCCACACTTTTATAAAAAATGTTTCGTTCTCCTCTCCAACCGACATGGAATCCCACGATTAGATCAGTCCAAGCTATTATTGTTCATTGCAAACCACGACCATTAGGCCAATTCTGACCAGTGTCAGAGTTATGCTCAAAACCATTTGGTTCTATTCATTTGGATTCAAGTTACTTAGTCTCCAACCACTCCATTATGAGATCATCTAACCCCATAATTATACATCACTCCAACCACAATCCTACTCAACCAGTTCAATCTATGGAAAAAAATCAAAACTTTTTTAACTTTTTTGACCTTAAACTAACCAACCCATCTCCTAACAGGCTGATAATTATTCCCAAAACAAACACCAACTCCCCCCTTTGAGTTTCTTTATTGCTATGTACTTTCATCAATGGAAGAAGCTAAACAACAATGGAGCTTATCGTATCCCTGATACTCATACTTCTGGGAATTGCCATTTTGGTGTTGATTAACGTGTGGATAGTTGGGAGAGCATTGAGGGGAGGGTTTGAAAATGAAACGACGACTGTGGGAAGAAGCAACAACAATAACGGGGAAGCAACAGGCTGCATGCGCAGAGATGACTTGGAGAAGCTTCCTTGCTTTCAATATATGGCTATGGAGGAACCAATGGGCAGCCCTGTGGATTGTGCAGTTTGCTTGGGGAAATTCCAGATGGGCGAGAAGTGCAGGCTGTTGCCTATTTGCAAGCACAGCTTCCACGCTCAGTGCGTTGATGAGTGGCTTTTGCTGACTCCTGCTTGCCCCATTTGTCGAACAAGCACTCTTGAGTCTCTAAAAGGAGCTGATGTAGATGAAAGATCATGAACGATAACGTTTCAACCGTTTGGTGAGTCGAAAATCAAACCCTTCTAATGATAGTTAGTATCTTCAACACTACTTGAGTTATGTTTTCGGCTCGAAAATACTCGTTAATCAGCACTTCATATGACTTAGGCAAGAGCACATTTTATTCTTTTGACGAAAAGAAAACGGTGAAGAACACGTGTTATGTCGTAGAATCAATAAGGCTTAAAAATGTTAGAACATGATTGAATTCATTGTATTTGAACTGATGCGTCCCTGCTTAAGCTTATATAATTGCTGTTTGTTAATGACTCTAATTCTTTCTTTGTTGGTGAAGAACAAAGAGAACTGCTGGTTTGTTCCTCTCCCCACCTGACCAATGAAACAGGGAAGGCATTAAATGAGGGCTGCCATAGAAAGATGACAAAAGGGCTGGCTAGAAGTCACTGCTGGCCATGGTGGCTGTCTGGCTGGCTGCCTGGCTGCCTTCCAACCTCGAACTCATCAGCTCATCAGCTCATCAGGAATAAGTACTCCAAAGCCAAAGAGTAAAGACAGAGACACAGCCAAGAAATACTGAGTGGCCAAACAGTGAACAGTGGTTTTGGTAATGGATCTTGATGTGAGTTGTTGTGACAGAGTGCCACTTCCTTTAACTCTTCTTCATTTCATTTCCTTTTCAACTATATGCCATTTTTGGGGTATTTTTGCCAACATATTTGAATATATACTTAACGCGCATAGAATTATGAGATAATCTAATTAATCTCCGTTATTTATTTCACGTTTTTAAGGTACAAAATCTAACTAACATAATCTTGTCATTTTGGAGACACGATTATGGTGTATGAAAATGCAATATCTCACATCAGTTGGAGAGGAAAATAGAACATTACTTATAAAAGTGTAAAATCTTTTTCTAGTAGATGCGTTTTAAAACTGTGAAACTGAGTGGACTTGGGTTGTTACAAATGGTATTAAAGTCAGACACCGGGCTAAGACGCGGCTCCAAGGCCCCATGAGAGTGAATTGGAATGAAACATTTTTTAAAAAGATCGTAGAAACTTCTCCGTACACGCATTACTTCGGACCTAATATTAACATAATTTAATATTAGAAGTGCTATTACTTAGCTCCATTATGTTGAATTTTTTTTTATAATGCTCGCTACTGTTACATGAATATGAATTAATGGATGCATGAATCATTACCAAAGATATAGAATTAGGTATAGGAAATAAAATATTCGAAAAAAATAAATATTTAATAGTATATAAACAAAAAAGTCTCCGAAAAACTTATATCCTAGTTATTTATGGAAATAGAGATTTAACTATGTGACGTTAAAATGATAATTTATGTTTTATTATATGGTTCAAAATAATATAAGTATAAAATTAAATAGTAATAATAAAAATTCAGTAAATAACGAGCACGCACGGTTGAAAAAAAGACGTGTGATGTGGGACCCTATTCCCACCTCTATAATTTATTAAACGTCACATGTGCTTCTCATAATTTTCCATGACACTCAAATAGTGTTTTGACACTTCACAATTGTTTTAATTGTACTCGAGAGCGTTCGAGTCGGGCAGCTCGACTTGACTAATATCACGAAACAATTGTTTGATTTCATAATCTTTTGATTGTTATTTTGTATCTATCTTAATATGTAGCGACTATTTTTCTTTAATTCCGTCATTTTCGAGTTATTCAACTTCTACTTCGCTTGCTTAAAAATTTCAAAATTATTAAATTTTGCTGTTCGGTCTCCTTTTCTCTTAAATGGTCAACCAATTGACGTTGACTTTTTCCCGGTACATTTGAAGAGACATAAACCTAATTATATTCATAATCACGTGTATTTTTTTTCTTTTCTTCCTGATAATAATTTTATTTATTTTTGTTTGGATAATGTTTAAATAACTTCACATATCGATTAAAAACGACGAAATTCACTTTATTTTGAATTTCTTTTAATTTTGTAATAAAATAATAAAAACCTAAATAAAAGAAAGGATTATCCAACGTATTTCTATCCTAAATTTGAAAGAAACGAGAAGCTCAAAGGAAATAAAAAACAAAGAGACAAGAAACAAAGAACATGACACTGTTTTACGGCTGACAACGTGGTATTACACCAGCGAGCACGTTTTACTCGTAAAACTAGATAAGCTTAAATAAAGTCTAAATATGAGATCTTCATTGGTCGGATAGAAGAACAAAATATTTTTTATAAGAGTGTAAAAACCTCTCATTAACATATGCGTTTTAAAAACGTGAAACTGACAGCAATACGCTATAATAGTATCATCATCAGATACTATACAGTATGCTAGTAAAGACATTAAATCCTTAAAAAGAGTAGATTTTGAGATCTCACATTAGTTATGGAGGAGAACACTCTTTATAAGGATATAAACACGTGGATGTTGTTACCACAATGAGCGTATAGAACAAGCTCAAGAATTAATGACAAAGAAAACCGCCGTTTATGTTAAGAAGCATTGCTTTCGAACTTTCATTGCAAAGATCATTCAGCTTTGCGTGCATTTTCTCTTGTAGTGTTCCTCCATGCAACTGAGCAAAAGGGTTCCTTTCCTTCAAGTTTGTTCGTGTTGTGTTCTGAATTAAGCTCAATGGATCCGAGCTTGTTCTGGGGTCATCCTGAAAAGGTAATTTTGTTTGTAATTTCAGCTGATGGGTCTCTAAAAATCTGATATTTTTAGGTTTTTTTGTTTGTTACAGAGAGATTCATGGAGGGCAATCTTGACTTTAGCTTATCAAAGCTTGGGGGTTGTTTATGGGGATTTGAGCACTTCTCCTCTGTATGTGTATAAAAGTGCTTTTGCAGAGAACATTCAGAACTCTGAGACGAATGAGGAGGTTTATGGGGTTCTTTGCTTTGTGTTTTGGACTTTGACACTCATTCCATTACTTAAATATGTGTTCATAGTTCTTAGAGCTGATGATAATGGCGAAGGGGGAACTTTTGCTCTGTATTCATTGCTCTGCCGCCATGCCCGGTTGAGCTCCCTCCCAAATCATCAACTAGCGGATGAGGAGCTTTCTGCATATACAACAGACAGGCCTGAAACTCAAACCACTGCTAATTTTAGTTTTAGTTCTTGTCTGAAATCAAC
Source organism: Cucurbita moschata (assembly GCF_002738365.1). Lineage (NCBI taxonomy): Eukaryota > Viridiplantae > Streptophyta > Magnoliopsida > Cucurbitales > Cucurbitaceae > Cucurbita > Cucurbita moschata. The sequence goes on along the minus strand of NW_019268523.1, from coordinate 1,578,837 downwards.
CTTGGAGAAATGTAAAGTTTTGCAGAGAATGTTGCTTGTTCTTGCCTTGATTGGGACTTGCATGGTTATTGGAGATGGAGTCCTCTCTCCAGCAATTTCAGGTGGGTGTTCTTATTGTTCTTTTTTGGGATTTAAGAATGTTTAAGGTTGTTCTGATAATCACTACTTGAGTTGCAGTCTTTTCAGCTGTGTCTGGTCTTGAGTTATCCATGGCTAAGGAACATCACCAATGTAAGTTTCTCTAAGGAACATCTCTTTACATTAGGATGTTATTCTCTCATTCTTATGATATGGGCTTGAGTTGTTACAAATAGTATCAGAGTCCGGCATCGAGTGATATGTTAGCGAGGACGCTGAGCCCCAAAAAGGGGTAGATTGTGAGATCCCACATCGATTGGAGAGGGGAACTAAACATTCTTTATAAGGGTGTGGAAACCTTTCTCTAGTAGACGCGTTTTAAAACGTTGAGTGGAAGTTCAGAAGAGAAAGCTCAAAGAGGACAATATCCGCTAGTGGTGGGCTTGAGCTGTTACAAATGGTATCAGGGGTAGACACTGGGTGGTATGCCAGCAAGAATGTTGAGCCCCAAAGAGGGGTGGATTGTGAGATCCCACGTCGAATGAAGAGGGGAACTAAGCATTCTTTATAAGGGTGAAGAAACCTCTCCCTAGCAGACACGTTTTACAACCTTGAGAGGAAGCCCAAAAGGGAAAGCTCAAAGAGGATAATATTTGCTAGCGGTGGGCTTAGGTTGTTATACTCATGTTTTTGTAAGAATTTTATATTTCTCTTGCAGATATTGAAGTCCCTCTAGCATGTGGCATATTAGTGTTCTTATTTGCAATGCAACATTACGGAACGAATCAGGTCGGGTTCCTGTTCGCTCCCGTTGTAATTGTATGGCTTCTATGCATCAGTGCCATTGGTTTGTACAATATCTTCTATTGGAATCCTCTGGTTTACAAAGCACTCTCCCCATACTACATGTTTAAATTCTTGAAAAAAACGAGAAAGCAAGGCTGGATGGCGTTGGGCGGGATCCTCTTGTGTGTAACAGGTGCAACGACGTTATATCCGACCGCAATCGATTCCTTCCATGTGTTTTCTTTGTTTCTGATATGCCCTTTTCTGGTTTTTAGGCTCAGAAGCTATGTTTGCTGATCTTGGCCACTTCTCACAGTTTTCTATCAAGGTACTAATCTGAAGCAAAACAATCCTCTAAAGTTTTTCGGGTCATAAGCATGACGTTTACCGAATGCAATCTGAATGTAAAAACAATGTTTAACATTAATGCTGCAGCTTGCTTTCACTCTCGTGGTTTATCCGTCCTTAGTTCTTGCGTATATGGGACAAGCTGCTTATCTTTCTCAGCATCATGATCTCGACAACGACCATCGGATTGGATTCTATGTTTCTGTTCCTGGTACGTTGGTTGTAATAATAACTTTCTCTTTTCGAGAATAAATTTGTGAGATCCCACGTCGGTTGGAGAGGGGAACGAAACATTCTTTATAAGGGTGTGGAAACCTCTCCCTAGCAGACACGGAGAAGCCCAAAGAGGACAATATCTGCAAGTGAAGTAATGTAAAGTGCTGGCTATGTTATGTTGCAGAGAAGGTAAGATGGCCAGTTCTTGCAATAGCAATACTTGCAGCAGTGGTGGGTAGTCAAGCGATCATCACCGGCACGTTTTCGATCATCAAACAGTGTTCTGCGTTGGGTTGTTTTCCGAGGGTAAAGATCATTCATACGTCTTCGAAAATACATGGCCAGATTTACATTCCCTTAATCAACTGGATACTAATGATATTATGTTTGGCTGTTACCATTGGGTTTAGAGACACGAAACGACTCGGCAATGCAGCAGGTATTTGTTGATCAGGCATTTGGTTTCTGCTTTTACTTTTTATCCGTCTTTCGAACTTCACAACGCACGCTATCTATTTGTTTATCATACAGGGTTGGCAGTTATTGTTGGAAAGAGGGATAGTGAAAGAGATAGGAATAGATGAGAATAGATAGAAGCTGCAGTGCTTTATTAATGTCTACGGACTTGATACCTACAGAGTTACACAATTCCAGTATTTATAGCTAATACACTGGACCAGAAATAGTAAATCATAGAAATCTAGATAAACTCAAATCTATTAACAATCTCCTAAAATCTTGGTAGTTTGAATATTTGAATCATATCTAACTACCCTAAATCATATCTTCATTTTGAATACTTTGAATCATATCTCAACACTCCCCCATGATTCAAAGTTGCAGATGTAAGTACAGAGCTTTTCTTCTGACAAGGCCTTTGTAAGTATGTCTGCTTTAACCCGTACATTGTCTGTCTCAGCTTGTATACCTTTGTTTCTTTGTCTTCCTTTATGAATCCCTCTGGCGGTCTTACATAAACCTCTTCTTGTAAATCTCCATAAAAATTTTCGTTTGGTAGGTCAACCATATCCCATGTTCCATCTTTCTTAACGGACTGCATCTCTACTGCCATGACTTTCTTCCCGTCTTCTTTTTCAGTTGCTTCTTCATAATTGATAGGGTCTGAAATAGTAAGAGCAAACTGACATGATGCATATATGTCAGCTAAAGATTTATACTTCTTTGGAGGTGTCTCATCTGAAAGTTCTTCAAGAGAGGAATTGTTGTTCAATGATTCTGAAGATAATGAATTTGACACACTTTGTGTTGCAGTGGATGCACTGGGAGATGCACTGGAGTTGACCCTTGTCTCTTCATTTGGGGAAACTTCAACTGTAATCTTTTGCTGCTCCTGTTCTTTACTCCAATCCCAACTCACGTTTTCATTAAATATTACATCCCTTCTAACTAAAATCTTTTCACTAACGGGGTTGTATAGTTTATATGCCTTTGATTGAGTACAATAGCCAATGAAAATGCATTTTTCAGATTTTTCATCAAGCTTTTGACGAGTTTGAGGATGTTTCAAAGCATAAGCAACACAACCAAAGATTCGTAAATGACTTACAGATGGTTTCCTTCCATGCCATGCTTCATAAGGAGTTCGATTCATAACCGCCTTTGTTGGTGAGATGTTTAATAGATAAACAGATGTTGCTACGGCTTCGGCCCAAAATTGGTTTGGAAGTCTCCTTGCTTGTAACATACTTCTTGCCATCTCCACAATAGTTCGATTTTTTCGTTCAGCGATTCCATTCTGTTCTGGAGTGTAGGGAGCTGTTAATTCCCTTTGGATGCCCTCTTCTTCACAAAAGAGATTGAAATCTTTAGATATGAACTCGCCACCTCTGTCTGTGCGAAGAACTTTAATGTGACAGCCACTTTGGTTCTCTACCATAGCTTTAAAAATCTGGAACTTCTGAAAAGTTTCTGACTTATGTTGTAGGAAGTAAACCCAGCTCATGCGACTATAGTCATCAACGAATAGTAAAAAGTATATACTTCCACCCAAGGACTTCGTTTGCATTGGCCCACATAAATCAGCATGAATTAGTTCTAGATAATGTGAAGCTCTTTTAGCTTTTCCAACAGGAAAGGACTTCCTAGTCTGCTTGCCATAAATGCATCCTTCACATAAATTAGTTGAGTCAATTTTTGGTAATCCGAAAACCATACCTTTATCCCTGAGTATTTTCAGGCCGTTCATATGAAGATGTCCATATCTGAGATGCCATAATGTTGAATCATCTTTCATGCTAGCAGTAAGAGCAAAATCCTCCATGTTAGAAACATCAAGTGGAAACATCTTATTTGAAGTCATGGCAATTTCAACTTTATGGCCTGATTTCTTATCTGTGATGACACATGTGTTATCATCAAATAGAACTGAGTGTCCTCTGGTCATCAATTGTCCAACACTCAATAAATTGTACCCTAAATCAGGTACAAATTGAACATTATCTAATTGTTTTATCTTACCGTGACTGGTTTCGACTTTCACTGTACCTTTTCCTTCAACTTGCATCTCTTTTGTATTTCCAAGTTGCACCTTAATCTTTTGCGTCTCATCAAGCTCTTTGAATAAGGATTTGGTGCCTGTCATATGGTTCGAGCATCCGCTATCAACAAACCATAAGCTACCTTTTTCCGGATTAGTATCCATGCACGCCACAAACAACTTATCTTCTTCTTCTTCATTCTCTGCTTCAAAATTCATTTGTTGATTTTTATACCAACAATCAGATTTTGTGTGACCATACCTTCTACAATGGTAACATTGTATGACATTCCTTTGTTCATTGAATTGTCTCTGTCCACCACTTCTCCAACTGTTATCACGACCACCATGGAAGTTGCGAAATCCTCCTCTTCCACGACTTCTACCTGCTAAATGAATATTTTCTCTTTCGTTATTGGTTGTCTCCTTCACTTGTAGTGCCTTTTCTTCGTTTCTTTCTGATGCTCTACTGATTCTTGCCTCATGAGCCTGAAGCGAGCCCATCAGTTCATCAACGGAGAGTATGGATAGATCCTTAGCTTCTTCTATGGCGGCCACCACATGGTCAAACTTTGGAGTCAAGCTTCTCAACACCTTTGCAACAATTGTTTCGTTTGAAATTTTCTCTCCATAGGTACGCATCTGACTGACTATTGCCATTGATCTTGACAAAAAATCAGCAATTGATTCGCCATTCGTCATGAGTAGAGTTTCAAAATCACGTCTTAGAGATTGCAATTTCACTGTCATGACCTTTGAGTCTCCTAGAAACTCCTTCCGTAGAATTGACCATGCCTGCTTTGATGTGGTTGCTGCTGCAATTCGTGAAAAAATAGTCTCATGAACTGCTTGTTGAATAATGAATAGAGCCTTGGCATCGTTTTTCTTGGTTTCTCTCAGTCTCTCCTTTTCTTCTATTGTGGGTTCTAATACATCAGCAAACCCGTGCTCCACCAAGTCCCATAGCTCCTGCGATCTGAGCAAGGTCTTCATCTTGATGCTCCACCACTCATATTTCTCACCATTAAAGATTGGTAACAACGGTGCAGAGGAAGAAAAACCAGCTACTGCCATTTTTGTTTTGTGAAAGAAAATAATCACTCGCCCTCGTGTCGAACGAACTTGGCTCTGATACCACAATTGTTGGAAAGAGGGATAGTGAAAGAGATAGGAATAGATGAGAATAGATAGAAGCTGCAGTGCTTTATTAATGTCTACGGACTTGATACCTACAGAGTTACACAATTCCAGTATTTATAGCTAATACACTGGACCAGAAATAGTAAATCATAGAAATCTAGATAAACTCAAATCTATTAACAATCTCCTAAAATCTTGGTAGTTTGAATATTTGAATCATATCTAACTACCCTAAATCATATCTTCATTTTGAATACTTTGAATCATATCTCAACAATACCCCATGATTCAAAGTTGCAGATGTAAGTACAGAGCTTTTCTTCTGACAAGGCCTTTGTAAGTATGTCTGCTTTAACCCGTACATTGTCTGTCTCAGCTTGTATACCTTTGTTTCTTTGTCTTCCTTTATGAATCCCTCTGGCGGTCTTACATAAACCTCTTCTTGTAAATCTCCATAAAAATTTTCGTTTGGTAGGTCAACCATATCCCATGTTCCATCTTTCTTAACGGACTGCATCTCTACTGCCATGACTTTCTTCCCGTCTTCTTTTTCAGTTGCTTCTTCATAATTGATAGGGTCTGAAATAGTAAGAGCAAACTGACATGATGCATATATGTCAGCTAAAGATTTATACTTCTTTGGAGGTGTCTCATCTGAAAGTTCTTCAAGAGAGGAATTGTTGTTCAATGATTCTGAAGATAATGAATTTGACACACTTTGTGTTGCAGTGGATGCACTGGGAGGTGCACTGGAGTTGACCCTTGTCTCTTCATTTGGGGAAACTTCAACTGTAATCTTTTGCTGCTCCTGTTCTTTACTCCAATCCCAACTCACGTTTTCATTAAATATTACATCCCTTCTAACTAAAATCTTTTCACTAACGGGGTTGTATAGTTTATATGCCTTTGATTGAGTACAATAGCCAATGAAAATGCATTTTTCAGATTTTTCATCAAGCTTTTGACGAGTTTGAGGATGTTTCAAAGCATAAGCAACACAACCAAAGATTCGTAAATGACTTACAGATGGTTTCCTTCCATGCCATGCTTCATAAGGAGTTCGATTCATAACCGCCTTTGTTGGTGAGATGTTTAATAGATAAACAGATGTTGCTACGGCTTCGGCCCAAAATTGGTTTGGAAGTCTCCTTGCTTGTAACATACTTCTTGCCATCTCCACAATAGTTCGATTTTTTCGTTCAGCGATTCCATTCTGTTCTGGAGTGTAGGGAGCTGTTAATTCCCTTTGGATGCCCTCTTCTTCACAAAAGAGATTGAAATCTTTAGATATGAACTCGCCACCTCTGTCTGTGCGAAGAACTTTAATGTGACAGCCACTTTGGTTCTCTACCATAGCTTTAAAAATCTGGAACTTCTGAAAAGTTTCTGACTTATGTTGTAGGAAGTAAACCCAGCTCATGCGACTATAGTCATCAACGAATAGTAAAAAGTATATACTTCCACCCAAGGACTTCGTTTGCATTGGCCCACATAAATCAGCATGAATTAGTTCTAGATAATGTGAAGCTCTTTTAGCTTTTCCAACAGGAAAGGACTTCCTAGTCTGCTTGCCATAAATGCATCCTTCACATAAATTAGTTGAGTCAATTTTTGGTAATCCGAAAACCATACCTTTATCCCTGAGTATTTTCAGGCCGTTCATATGAAGATGTCCATATCTGAGATGCCATAATGTTGAATCATCTTTCATGCTAGCAGTAAGAGCAAAATCCTCCATGTTAGAAACATCAAGTGGAAACATCTTATTTGAAGTCATGGCAATTTCAACTTTATGGCCTGATTTCTTATCTGTGATGACACATGTGTTATCATCAAATAGAACTGAGTGTCCTCTGGTCATCAATTGTCCAACACTCAATAAATTGTACCCTAAATCAGGTACAAATTGAACATTATCTAATTGTTTTATCTTACCGTGACTGGTTTCGACTTTCACTGTACCTTTTCCTTCAACTTGCATCTCTTTTGTATTTCCAAGTTGCACCTTAATCTTTTGCGTCTCATCAAGCTCTTTGAATAAGGATTTGGTGCCTGTCATATGGTTCGAGCATCCGCTATCAACAAACCATAAGCTACCTTTTTCCGGATTAGTATCCATGCACGCCACAAACAACTTATCTTCTTCTTCTTCATTCTCTGCTTCAAAATTCATTTGTTGATTTTTATACCAACAATCAGATTTTGTGTGACCATACCTTCTACAATGGTAACATTGTATGACATTCCTTTGTTCATTGAATTGTCTCTGTCCACCACTTCTCCAACTGTTATCACGACCACCATGGAAGTTGCGAAATCCTCCTCTTCCACGACTTCTACCTGCTAAATGAATATTTTCTCTTTCGTTATTGGTTGTCTCCTTCACTTGTAGTGCCTTTTCTTCGTTTCTTTCTGATGCTCTACTGATTCTTGCCTCATGAGCCTGAAGCGAGCCCATCAGTTCATCAACGGAGAGTATGGATAGATCCTTAGCTTCTTCTATGGCGGCCACCACATGGTCAAACTTTGGAGTCAAGCTTCTCAACACCTTTGCAACAATTGTTTCGTTTGAAATTTTCTCTCCATAGGTACGCATCTGACTGACTATTGCCATTGATCTTGACAAAAAATCAGCAATTGATTCGCCATTCGTCATGAGTAGAGTTTCAAAATCACGTCTTAGAGATTGCAATTTCACTGTCATGACCTTTGAGTCTCCTAGAAACTCCTTCCGTAGAATTGACCATGCCTGCTTTGATGTGGTTGCTGCTGCAATTCGTGAAAAAATAGTCTCATGAACTGCTTGTTGAATAATGAATAGAGCCTTGGCATCGTTTTTCTTGGTTTCTCTCAGTCTCTCCTTTTCTTCTATTGTGGGTTCTAATACATCAGCAAACCCGTGCTCCACCAAGTCCCATAGCTCCTGCGATCTGAGCAAGGTCTTCATCTTGATGCTCCACCACTCATATTTCTCACCATTAAAGATTGGTAACAACGGTGCAGAGGAAGAAAAACCAGCTACTGCCATTTTTGTTTTGTGAAAGAAAATAATCACTCGCCCTCGTGTCGAACGAACTTGGCTCTGATACCACAATTGTTGGAAAGAGGGATAGTGAAAGAGATAGGAATAGATGAGAATAGATAGAAGCTGCAGTGCTTTATTAATGTCTACGGACTTGATACCTACAGAGTTACACAATTCCAGTATTTATAGCTAATACACTGGACCAGAAATAGTAAATCATAGAAATCTAGATAAACTCAAATCTATTAACAATCTCCTAAAATCTTGGTAGTTTGAATATTTGAATCATATCTAACTACCCTAAATCATATCTTCATTTTGAATACTTTGAATCATATCTCAACAGTTATAACCGTGATGCTCGTCTCGACGTGTCTAATGTCACTTGTCGTTGTATTATGTTGGCGTAAAAGCGTGTTTCTGGCCATGGCCTTCTTGTTCTTCTTTGGCTCCATAGAAGCTCTCTACTTCTCTGCATCTCTTATTAAGTTTCTTGAAGGAGCTTGGGTTGCTATTGCTCTTTCACTGACCTTCCTTGTGGTTATGTCTGTTTGGCACTATGGCACTGTCAAGAAATATGAGGCTGATGTTGAAAACAAAGTCCCTATAAATTGGCTCCTCAGAATAGGACCCAAGATCGGGATAGTTCGGGTCCGAGGGATCGGCCTTGTACATACCGAACTCGTTTCCGGGATCCCTGCCATTTTCTCTCATTTTGTCACCAACCTTCCAGCTTTTCACCAAATTCTAGTCTTCCTATGCATCAAATCTGTCACGGTGCCTCATGTGAGGCCTGAGGAAAGATTTCTAGTTGGTCGAGTCGGGCCAAAGGAGCATCGAATTTACCGTTGCATCGCACGGTATGGCTACCGTGACATGCACAAGGACGACTTGGAGTTCGAGAGAGATCTTTCCTGCAGCATTGCAGAATTCATACGGTCGGAGGGAACAGAACGCAACAATTTTAGACACGAAGACTTGGACGACGATGAAAGAATGACAGTGATTGGAACTTCATCAACTCAACTAGACGGTGTACAAATGTGTGAAAACGAAGCGTACTCTTCACCGATCGTGGGCACTTCGGAGCTACCGAAGTCGGAGAAGATGAGGAAAAGAGTACGATTCGTTGTCCCCGAGAGTCCGAAAATGGATATCGACACGAGAGGAGAGTTGGAAGAGTTGATGGAGGCAAGGGAGGCAGGAATGGCATTCATAATGGGGCATTCATATGTGAAGGCAAAGAAGGGATCAGGGTGGATGAAGAAGGTTGTGATTAATTATGGATATGATTTGTTGAGGAAAAATTCAAGAGGGCCATCTTATGCTTTGAGCATTCCTTTTGCTTCTACTCTTGAGGTTGGAATGGTTTACTATGTTTAAACAATTTCCAGTGTATTCACTCATTTGTGCGTGCCCGTTTATGGACTAAAAGTCTACCGCTAGCAGATAATGTCTTTTTTTGAATTTTTTAAAACGTGTCTACTAGAGAGAGGTTTTAACACCCTTACAAGTAATACTTCGTTGAGCTCTTCAACCAATGTAGGATCTCACAATTCAAGCGCCTCGTGTCTGGCTCTAATACTATCTGTAACAGCTTAAACTCACCACTAGCGGCTATTGTCCGTTTTGACCCCGTTACATATCACCATCAGCCTCACGGTTTTAAAAGTCGTCTACTAGGGAGAGGTTTTCACACTACAAAGAATGTTTCGAAGCAGACAATATCTGCTATCGATGGACTTGAGTTGTTACATCAACCGAGCGTAACTTTATATCACATATCCTATACAATTTGGATCAATTGGGTCGGGTTTTTCATTGGATCCCATGTTGAATCTTCCTAAATTTGAAAACTTTGTGGCAATAAAGAGTGCATTAAAGCTTCAATGACTACTCAATTCAACCTTTGATGTTAACACAAACTTGGTTTTGAAGCCTTGGGACAAAAGCATAGGGAATGTGATTCCCCTCTTACCGCCATAAGCTCTCTTTATGCAGTTTTCTACCTTCTTTTTGCTTTGGCTAGAATGGTAAATTCATACCATTTCTTATTTGTTACAAATCATTAACATTTCCCATTAAAATGGCAAATCAAATTTGAACTTATAATAAATGAAGTTATTTGGATGAGTTTACACTAAAACCAGGGAATAAAATTGGTATCTTTGTCACTGCTATCGGAGCATCCCATTGCCCTGGTGGGTGGCCTCATTACACACAGCCTCCAGCCCTCTTTCGGCATTGGTTTTGGCTTTACTTTACTTTTTCTTACTCTTTTGACAGCTCTCTCTCGTCTATTGCGTCTTCTAAAACCACTAAACCTTCTTTGTTTCTTTCACTGTCATTCCTTCTGAGAAAAGGGTACCACTTCGTTCATACGTAGAGGGGAAAAGCGATCCACTTTATTTTTGGGTCTGTACTTGAGTGGCTCCTCAAAATGCGTAGCTTCAATCCCTTCAGTTTTTGAGGGTTTTGCTCCTCAATTTTCCTCATTTCGGCAATGGCCAGGATTTGGGTCGGTTTTGCTCTCGTTTTTGTTCTTCTTTTTGGTGGGGTTTCTTCCGCTTCAGCTACGCCTCCTGCAAGTAAGTTATCAGATAACGATGATGATGATGATGAAGTAAAGGATTAAGAATGAGAAGGACCCATGTTGTTAATCTTATGATTTTTGCACTTTCCCTGTTTCAAATGGTGTCTATGTGCTTCATTCAGCTTACGGCATTTCCACTTTTTGAGCAGAAATTGTTCGTGGGGTTCTTTCTAATGTGGTTTCTTCTCTTGTGAAGAGGCTATGGTCGATGAAATCCAGCGCCAAAACTGGTTCGGATCCTTCTTTGCTGCCTTGCATTCTTCCATTTTTGCTGTAATTTCTTAACTGGGTTTCCTGCTCGATCTTCTCAGCTGTTTCCAGCCGTTCGATGATGAAATTTGAGAGTGGATATACTGTTGAGACGGTGTTCGATGGCAGTAAGCTGGGAATTGATCCATATTCGGTTGAGGTATCGCCTAGTGGGGAGCTTTTGATCTTAGATGCTGAAAACAGCAACATCTATAAGATCTCTATGCCATTGTCTCGATGTAAGCAACTTTATGGGTTTACATTACATTTTCATGCATTTTTCTTGATAGAGCAATGTACTTTTGTTAGTTCTATCTGTTCTTGCCATTTCTAAGCTGGGACTTCTCAGATGGTAGCAGTTTTGGGCCTTTATTTCTTTCATTGCTGAATTTCTGTACCAAATCTCTTGAACTTAATATGTTCTTCTGTTGTGAAAATTTGTGTATCTAAAGACTGGAGCCATTTGCTAAGAGATGTGGCATTCAATATTCATTATCTGGATGAAATTTGTAGTTAGCAGGCCCAAGCTGGTTTCGGGATCGGCTGAAGGATACTCGGGACATGTCGATGGTCATCCAAGAGAGGCAAGAATGAACCATCCGAAAGGGTTTACTTTGGATGCAAGAGGGAATGTGTACATTGCTGATACTATGAATATGGCTATCAGAAAGATTAGTGACACAGGTATTTCGACAAATAGTTTAGAAATTCCCTCTACAAGTACCCGAAATTTGATATCGAATTCGATTTTTGTGGCTGGATCCTTTCCTTGTTATATTCTGATCAAAATTCAGCATGTCTATGTTTCTTGAATATTAACGCTTAGAATGTCCAAGACTCTATGTGTGAGATACCACATCGGTTGGAGAGGGAAACGAAACATTCCTTATAAGGGTGTGAAAACCTCTCCCTACTTGATGCGTTTTAAAACCGTGAGTTTGACGGCGATACGTAACCGGACAAAACGGACAATATCTGCTGGCGGTGGGCTTGAGCTGTTACAAATGGTATCAGAGCTAGACGCCGGGCGGTGTGTCAATGTGGACGCTGGGCCCTCAAGGGGGGTGGATTGTGATATCCCACATCGGTTGGAGAGGGGAACAAAGCATTCTTTATAAGGTTGTGAAAACCTCTCCCTACTAGACGCGTTTTAAAACTAAGTCTGACGACGTACGTAATAGGACAAAGTGGACAATATCAGCTAACAGTGGAACAATGGGCTTGAGCTGTTACAAATGGTCTCAGAGCTAGACACCGGGGCAGTGTGCCAGCGAGGATGCTGGCCCCCAAGGTGGGTGGATTGTGAGATCCCACATCGGTTGAAGAGGGGAACAAAGCATTTCTTTTAAGGGTGTGGATACCTCTCCCTAGAAGACGCGTTTTAAAACTGTGAGTCTGACAGCGACACGTAACGGGACAAAACAAACAATATCTACTAGCAGTGGGCTTGACTCTTACACTAAGCACGCCGTATTGATTATGTTAAGGTAAAAGCTGTTGTTTATGTGAGCTAATCATTATTACCTGCAGGGGTTACAACTATTGCCGGTGGAAGATGGAACCAAGGGAATGGTCATATTGATGGTCCAAGTGAAGATGCAAAGTTCTCAAATGATTTTGATGTCGTTTATGTGGGAAGTAGCTGCTCTCTTTTGGTTATAGACAGAGGAAACAGTGCAATTCGAGAGATTGAACTCAACTACGATGATTGCAATACTCAATATGCCGATAGTCTCAACTTGGGTACAACGAAAGCCTATCATTCCAGCCATTTTAAGTACTCATTCTTGGCTAATAGACCCTTCATCTCTTCCATTTGCTCTTATCTGCAGGGGTTGTATTGCTGGTTGCTGCCGGCTTATTTGGTTACCTGCTTGCGTTGCTCCAACGTAGAGTGCAAGCTATGTTTTCTTCTCCACAGAAGGTAGCTCTTTCACAAACTTCATATATTTTTCTTTGTTTCAAATACATAATTATGTTGTTTGAACATCTCGATTGTAACGAGAATGTTTCGTTCTCCTCCCTAACCGATGTGGGATCTCACAATCTACTCCCTTCAGGGCCCAGCGTCCTTGTTGACACTCGTTCCCTTCTCCAATCGATGTGGGACCCCCCAATCCACCCCCTTTAGGACCTAGCGTCCTTGTTGGCACACCGGCTCCATTCAAAACTTATATTTCTTTTTCTTTCTTGGGTGGTAGGATCAGGATATAAGAAGTCATCAAATGATGAAAGCTACACCAGTTGCCCCATACCAAAGACCTCCTCTGAAGTCAGTGAGGCCTTCCTTGATTCCAAATGAAGATGAACCAGAGAAACTGGAGGAAGGCTTCTTCGGTTTGCTTGGGAGGCTATTTGTCAACAGCGGTTCATCTGTGGCCGATATCTTTGGCGGATTGTTATCTGGGTTTCGAAGGAAGCCTCTCAATAACCAGATCCATCAGCAGTTTCAACCAGTTAACAGACATCCAAATGCTTGGCCCTTGCAAGAAAGCTTTATGATTCCAGATGAAGACGAGCCACCATCCATCGAAGCGAAAACTCCGACAATAAAAAAAACATATCCATTTATGACACAAGACCTCGATCGATCACACCAGTTCAAGCCAAACAGGAGCTACTTTAATGGGTGGGATAGTGAATTCCATCAACAGCAACAACAGCAGCAGCAGATACAGCATAATCATCAACAGCAGCATCTACAACATCATCACCAACAGCAGCAGCATATACAACAACAACATCATCATCATCATCAACAGCATAATTACAATCGACAATATTCAGCTGGCCCAACAACCTACTATGAGAAGAGTTGTGAGACAAGCGAAATTGTGTTCGGTGCAGTTCAAGAGCAAGATGGACGTCGTGAAGCAATGGTCATCAAGGCTGTTGATTATGGAGATCCGAGATATAACCATCACAACATTCGTGCTCGATACAACTATACTGGTAACCCCAACTCTTATTGACAAGAAATAGAACATATATCAATACTTTCAGTTAGTAAATGGGGGAATATGTGGGGGGTAGACTTAGAAGTCAGGATATGCTTTGTTTGTTTATGCCAAAGTCCAAACCATGTTGTTATGGGGAGGAATGCTGCTAGTCTTGATAGAGTTCATGCATAATTATATATGTTGTATGCACATCCTCAGGTTGAAATCAAAGATACTTATGCTTGTTAATGCTGTGTGAGTACTTTTATATTAACTAAGTGTGATAGCTATCATTGATAGATTGAGATCCCACGTCGGTTTGAGGGGAGAACGAAACATTTCTTATAAGGGTGTAGAAACCTCTCCCTAGTAAACACGTTTCAAAACTGTGAGGTTGACGACGATACGTAATGGGCCAAAACAGACAATATTTGCGAGGACGCTGGGCCCCCAAGGAGGGTGGATTGTGAGATCCCACATCGGTTGGAGAGGAGAACGAAACATTGTTTATAAAAGTGTGGAAACCTCTCTTTAGTAGATGCATTTTAAAACTATGAGATTGATGATGATACGTAACCGGTTAAAACAAACAATATTTACCAGCCTCATGATTTTCAGTGCTATTAATAATTAGAAGGAAGACATGTAAAAAAGGTTTGATGGAGGTTCCAATATGGCAGTGGAAAAGCAAAAAGGTGTTAAAAATGATGCCTTTTAAAGCTTTATGAATAGAGTAAAGTTATGCAAGCTATAGGGGCTAGGCCCAAGGATATGTGATAATATTCAAAAGTTATAAATAATATCTTCAATTATAAGAACAAAGACTTAAATTTGTAGGCCAAACTTGAAAACGAAGCTCAAAGATGGTCTTGACAATGAAATATGCAATAATAATGCATACAAATGCTCATTCATTTGTGTATGGGTATTCTACGTTCTTATCTCGTTTCCTAAATTTTTTAAGAATTAATTAATTTAGATCTCGTTTAATAACTATACTGATCTAACTTTTGTTTTAATTGTATGTATACAATCATATTAATTCGAACATGATGGTAAGCCAAATAAGTTAGAGACATATATTAGACAAAACGAATTTAGAGCATAAAAGTAGGACTAAAATACAAAATTTAAAAGTTTTAAGGATCAAAATAGCAAACTTCAAAGTTAAAAGGGGCGAAAATGAAATCTAAACCTATCATTTAGATTTTAAATTTAATAATTTTTTAGTCTTAAAATCTTTCTAATAAAATTTTAAATTTTTGGTTTTGATAAGCTTTTTGATGTTTCAATTTTAAAAATTTAAAGAGTTAATTTTTTATTAATTACAAAATTTAAATTTATATCTAACAGACTTATTAATTTAAAAATGCTTTGAATATGCCTGATACTTTATACGCAAAAATAAAAGTTTAAAGATATTTTTGTACTACAGGTTATACACGAAATTAAAAGTTCGAGAATCTATTAATTTTTTAAAAATTCAGGAATCTATTAGATACAAATAAGAACTTATAATTTAACTAAAAATAAATGAAAAATCAAATATAATTGAATGACACGTCCTTATCGAACCAAACAAAATATATTAAATTACGTACCAATTAAAATGACTTTATAAATACGTAAAAAAAAAAAAGAAATATTTTAAGTACAAAAATGTAATTTTAAAGTATTAGAAAATCATTCCAACTAGACCTTACCACTAAATTTAAAATGTTAAAAGTAACGGAAGAAGAAAAGAAAAAAAAAAAAAAAAAAAACCGGCCGGTTTGGATAAAGAACCGAACCAAGCAAAAACCAAACCACCAAACAAACCGAATTTAGGACCCGTCAGCCAGTCAGATCAGACGATGGAGCGAGGCAACATGGAAGTTCGCCATATCAGACGCCGTCGCCAGGTGAGGAATTTCCGGAGTAGGGACCTTCCAACAACATTGACCCAAACCTCTGTATCGTTATCGTTACTTAATCCAACCAATTCACATTCGCAACCTCGAGTCCGAGTCCGTGTCCGTGTCCGTGTCCCGCCAACACGATTCCTTTATCCTCTGTTTCTATGGTCCAAACACTTCTTCACTTCACCCCCAATCACTCTCCCCTTCTCTCTTCCTTACCCGCCCCCGGTCGCTCCCCTCAGTTTCTCCCGCGTATTAGCGCCCGTCTGGCTATCGAGAGGAATGGATTGATGAAAAGGCGACGACCTTTTTCCATTTATCTCTGTTCTTATCCGAGCAATGAACACATGGTAATATAATTTACAATTCTGTTTTATTAATATTACTCTGCTGCATTTGTAATTGTGCTCCCTGATGCTCAGTTCATTGAATTTTTGGGGCTTGTGGATGTGCATTTGAGCTAAACTGAATCCTTACGATATTAGAAAACTTGGGGGCCAACCAAAAACCATGTTAGAAGGTATGACACATTCAAGTTTAGAAAGAACGTGTTAATCCTTTCTGTCATATAAACTAAACATGTTTGTGGATTTGATTGATGCTTTTGAAGGTAATGACACATTGATGCACTCGCAGACGGCGTATGAAGAGGCATTGAGTGTACTATCGTCGTTGATTGTCAACCGAAGACGCTGTGATAAATCTGGGGACCGATTTGAGTTGATGTTTGAGTATGTGAAGGTATTACTTGAGCTAAACTTGAGACTTTGTTATTGTCAATGTTCTTGGGATGATGATCATTAAGTTGAGTCAATATGATAGATGCTTGATTTAGAGGAGCCCATGCGGCGAATGAAGGTCATTCATGTGGCTGGCACCAAAGGCAAGGTACCTTGTCCTCAAGTTTGCTTAGAAATGTTTCATTGAGATAGCTAGAAAATGATGTTTTTCTCTATGTTGGGAATTGCTTAGGGATCAACGTGCACCTTTACTGAATCCATATTGCGTAGTTGTGGCTTCCATACTGGCCTTTTCACTTCTCCTCACCTTATTGATATCCGAGAAAGATTTCGTTTGGATGGGTAACTATCTTACACACTACATAGTTTTGTTGTTCTTAGGTGGTGAAGTTGGTCACTCAGGTAGCTTTTGAGTCTGAAAAAGCTTCATTTGAGAGCTGCAACAACTGCATCATATTAGCTCATTATATGTCTGTACCAAGTGCTTTTATATGCAAAGTTTAAGCTCTTTATTATATGATTTTAGTCATGTGAGATCACGCATCAGTTGGAGAGGGGAACGAAACATTCCTTATAGGGATGTGGAAACCTCTCTCTAGTAGACACATTTTAAAACCGTGTGGCTGACGACGATACGTTACGAGCCAAAATGGCGGTGGGCTTGAGAGTTACAAGTCATTAATGCTAATACTTTCTCTAATTTGTTGCTGCAGCATCAATATTAGTGAAGAGAAGTTTTTAACCTATTTCTGGTGGTGTTATAATAAGCTAAAGGTATTTTACTTGTCAATCTGATTTATTATCTTATAGTAAGTCGAAGTTTCAACGCTATAAAACGAACTAGAGGCATCGGAATGGAGATCGAAACTTTGTAGTTACACAAGAGGGCCTTGGTGGATTCTTCCCTAGCCTTTTCTGATTCTATACAATTTGATTTTGTGCAGGAAAAAACTAGTAAGGACATACCAATGCCTCACTTGTTTCGCTTCCTTGCATTACTTGCATTCAAAATCTTTTCAGATGAGCAGGTGGATGTAGCTATCTTGGAAGTTGGTTTAGGTGGAACTTTTGATGCTACCAATGTGGTATGCTCATTTTCTTTTGCCTTAAACTAATCTGTTCTTCATCAAGGTGTAGCCATTTCATAGATTCTAATGGTTCAGGTCCAGGAACCCCTTGTGTGTGGTATAGCTTCTCTGGGTTATGACCACATGGAAATTCTTGGTTAGCCTTCTCTTAACCTTCACCAATTCAAATGATTGTCATGATGTTCTTTTACATTGCTGCTTTCTTCTTCCTGTCTAAATAGGAAATACACTTGCTGAGATAGCTTCAGAGAAAGCTGGCATCTTTAAGGTTTGTATCATACGATTTCATCAAAGAATAGGTGTCTAGGAATAATGAGTTGTAATATCCTACACTGGTTGGGGAGGAGAACAAAACACCCTTTATAAGGGTGTGGAAACCTTTCTCTATCAGACGCGTTTTAAAGTCTTGAGGGGAAGCTCGAAAGGGAAAGTCCAAAAAGGACAATATCTGCTAGCGGTGGGCTTGAGCTTGGGCCGTTACATGAGTTTAATGTTTGTTGTTGTCCTTTCACTTTGGTGCAGCGTGGGGCGCCAGCTTTTACTCTGTTTCAACCTGATGAAGCCATGCATGTGCTTAGAGATAAGGCTTCTCAATTGGATGTATGTGCAAAGCTCTTCCATTTTCTACTTCTTGACTATGCGTTGTTCACACTGCCTTATATTTGCACGTCCCAGGTACAACTTACGGTCGTGCCATCGTTGGATCCAGAGCTTCTACACGGTCGTAAACTCGGGCTTGAAGGCGAGCATCAGTATCTAAATGCTGGTCTTGCTATTGCCTTATCCTCCACTTGGCTACACAGGGCTGGCCATTCCAAACTGTCATATATGGAACAGAGTGTAAGTTCTATGCATGAGATTTGTCGTCTATGTCGTCGGTCTTCCTTAACGTTATGTCGTGTTTTCTGATTCTTTTTATCAGAGGTCGTTGCCTGAGAAGTTCATAGAAGGGCTTACCAGTGCCAGCTTTGATGGACGAGCACAGATTGTTGCTGATAGATGTGTTGATATTGAATCCCCGGAAGGTCTTGTTTTCTATTTGGATGGAGCTCATAGCCCTGAGAGCATGGAGGTTTGTGCTAGATGGTTTTCTGCTGCAATAAGACATAACCAACGAGGGATGTTAAATCATCAGTCGGAGGATAAGAGTACATCTGACAATAATGAAGCAAGGAAGAAATCTGTGCAGGTAGATATCAACTTTTGTTCCACTTCTCCAAGTTCAACCTCTTTAACAGCTAGTTTTAGCACTCCTTTTTTAGTTCTACCGTTTTAACTTAGTATTGTTGGATACTATAGGTCCTACTGTTCAATTGTATGACAGCACGAGATCCGCAGCTGCTCCTCCCACCTCTGATCAAAACGTGCGCAAATAATGGTATGTATTTGTGAAATCCCACATCAATTGAAGAGGCAAATGAAGCCTTCTTTATAAGGGTGTGGAAACCTCCCCCTAGCAAACGCGTTTTAAAAGCTTGAAGGAAAGCCCAAAGAGGACAATATTTGTTAACGGTGGGCTTGGGCTGCTACAAATGGTATCAGAGCCAGACATTGAACGGTATGTCAACAAGTACACTGCCCCCCAAGAGAGTGGATTGTGAAATCCCACATCGGTTGGAGAGGGGAACAAAGCATTCCTTATAAGGGTGTAGAAACCTCTCCCTAGCATATGCGTTTTAAAACCTTGAGAGGAAGCTCAAAAGGGAAAGCCCTAAGAAGATAATATTTGCTAGCAGTGGGCTTGGACTGTTACAAATGGTATCAGAGCCAGACATCGGGCGGTATGTCAGTGAAGATGCTAGCCGCGAAGGGGGGTAGATTGTGAGATCCGACATTGGTTGGAGAGGGAAACGAAGCATTCCTTATAAGGGTATGCAAATGCATTTTGGGACTGTTATAAATTATTGTCCTTTTTGGCTTCCCCTCGAGGTTTAAAACGTGTATGTTAGGGAGAAGTTTCCATATCTTTACAAGAAATGTTTTGTTCTCCTCTTCAATCGACGTGAGATCTCGCAGTATTTATCAAATTGTTGGAACGGAAAAGTCTGGTGCTCTTAAGGGGTTCATACATAGTAATTCTGCTTATTTAACTCAGGTGTCCACTTCAAGAAAGCCCTCTTTGTTCCAAATACATCAGTCTTCAACAAGGTTGGAAGCCATAGCTTAGCAGAAGCAAATGGGCAAGTCGACCTGTCTTGGCAGTTTCATGTTCGAAGGGTATGGCAAAACACGATACAACGAGACAAAGGTATTGTCGATTTATGGTCATGTTTTTTTTTTCATGTTGGAATCTTTCTTATATACTTTGACATATCAGGAAGTGATTCTAAAGCAGAAGTGGTAGGTAAGAGTTGTGAGAATAGCACAGTGTTTTCTTCTCTCCCAATGGCTATTAAGTGGCTCCGGGACAGTGTCTTGCAGCAGAATAGGTCCATTCGACTTCAGGTAATTGTTCCATTTGTTCTCGTTTGATATCGATTTTCTAAGAGGTTAGACATATTACGCTAGATCGAAAATTTCATGCATGTTTAGAACGACTTTGTAAGTGCTTAAAAACCATTCCACAAACACTTGGAGAGTCATCCCAAACGGACCCTTCTCTGGCAACGAGGTTAGATGCATGATCGAGTAATAAGGAAGTTTACGAGGTTTCTAATTTTCAGGTGCTTGTAACTGGTTCCTTGCATCTTGTGGGAGATGTGTTGAAATTGATCAAGTGAAGCATGGGACGGTTGTCTTGAACAATCATCTTCTCAGATTTGCAGCCACAGCACCATTCTTGTTTTATATGTTTGAATTCAAATCCCCAACTTTCAGAACTGAGAAAAGAAATATACTATTAATATTTTAAGTGAACTAGAAAATAAAGTAACATGAAGCAGCTCAATTTTTAATTATTGCTGCAGACCGAACACAATTATTCCATCTGTTGGTAGTTGGCACCTTAAAAACAGCTAATGATATATATATATATAATTTTGGATTAAAATACTAGGTTTATGTTTATTTAGATCTAATAAAATTTATAATCTTGTTCATTTAACTCGAGGACAGAGATTCTCCTTTTAAACGAGGAACGAGGAATATTAGATAAATGGAGTCGTGGGCGAGAATTATATTTCTCATCCCTCCCGTCCCATCTCCACCCCACTTTAAAGAGACTTTTAAAGCTTCATTTTTTACTTGTGTAATAATATTTGGTATTTTTTTTTTGGTACTAATTATTTTAATTTATTTATATCATTCAATTTTTTTTTTGTAAGGTTTTCTTAGATTTAAAAATTATAATATCAAATTTTGTTGTTGTAATTTTATATATTATTTATTAAGGTAAGTAAAATAATTTTATCAACGAATAATTTTTAATAACATGAGAGAATTAACAATTTAATTAAAAAAAATGTATATATTAAAAAAAAAAATCTTAATTCCTATTTTTTAAAAGAATAATAAATAAAGAAGTGACAGAGAAGGCATCCTCTTCCGTGTGCATCTCTACTTCAACTTTCCAATTTCAACCCTTCCAAATTGATTCTCTTTTACAACATCCGAACTAAATATAAAGGGTAAAAATGTAATTTCACCACCCCAAGGACATGCTGGAAGTGTCACAAAAGAAAAAGCTTCTTCCAATCAACACAAAACAAGCAACGGACAGAAAAACAGAAAGGGAAAGTGGCTCACAAGCTATGAACAAAAAGCAAGAGGACATGGTCCACTCCTTCCCACATCTTACACAGATGATAATGCTCTACACACACCACTTTTGGAGCCTTCTCCTCCTCTGCTTTCAAAGATTTTAACACAAAAGTGTGTGCTCGTAGTAATATCGACAAATAGATTTGAGAACGAATCGTACCAAGAAACGTACGAAGAAATGGCTAGCAGAGTTCATATCAGTTCCTCCAACTTTCTTCTAACCATGTTCATTGATCTTCCTATTCTACTAATCCTATAATCTTGAAAAACAGTTTAGAAGAAGAGGGGTTGATGATTTCGGGTTCCCATGGTAGCAGGAAGGACACTGTTGGATTATGGATACTAACGCTTTTGTATAATAATCAATATCTCACAAGTTAGCATCAGCAGAATTTCAGAGATAAGAATCTAAATAGATACAACAAACATTGGTAAGGATTACTTTCAGCTCAAAAAATGAGGAAATAACAGTTTTTAGGCCATTTTTATGATGCCTCTTGTGTTTGTCTCAACCATGGCAAGTCTGTATTTAGAGAAGAATCCATACCTATCGGCTATGACGGTTCGGTAGAGCTCGAGTACTTCCCCTTTTTAGACCAAAGCCAAATCTTCGAAACAGAGTAACTCTCACCTTTAGCTACACTATTAAGCTTCTTTCCATCCAAGTCTGCTTGGACTGGAGAGATGCTGTTTGAATCCGTCCCCTTGCAGGGCTGCTTATTATCGCCCTCTCCTCGAGCTTTAGACAACGCAATTCTGAGGTCGGCGTCTATAACGACGTATTGATACGATCCCATTGAGTAACATCTCCTAGCATCCAAATTACTACTGCTGGTCTCTCCAACTTCGGTTGTCTCTACAGCTTCTACAGCATTCATCCTCCTGAATTTTCCTAGTCTAACTGGGAAAACCCCCTTTTCATTCACTACCTCTTGAATTTCCATTGTTTTCTGACAATTAGGTAACCTGTAACCTGCATTACCACCACATTCATCTTCTTCTCCTAGATCGTCGAAATCATACATCGGATTTTCGATCGAATAACCGGGATTAAAGAGGGTTCCACGACAAAGAGGACATGTCGAATTTGACAAGAGCCAAGTGTCTATACAATTGACATGGAAGGCATGGCTGCACATAGGAAGTAATCTGAGTTGATCCTTCTCAGAAAACTCACACAAACAAACAGCACAATCAAATGGCTCCTTGAGACCCACAATTTCTTTATACTGAAAAACAGGAAGTGCATCTATAAAAGCTTGATCTAAACCAGAATCATGGAGATGGAAGAGCTGCTGAAGCTGTCTCTGAAGTGCATCAGAAGGAGAAAGTTGTGGGTTTCTGTTGGATTGAGAGGAGGGTGCGGTAGATGGGTGCTTTATAAGGAATCTAACAAGAAGATGGAGCAAACCAGAGATGAAAAACAAAACAGCCAAAATAACTATGATAAACAGAACTGCTGGACTTATCCTCGTACCAGACGAGGTTGTAGATGGCACTGCGGGTGGGTTTGGTTCCTTATTGTAAATTCCATCAAAAGGGGTTGAAGAAGAAGTCATTACAGGAGGAGGGTAGCTCAAAAACGCATCGTTTTGAAAGATTTGATGCCGAATCCGAGCCATATTCAAATGGGGTTTCTCCAGAAACCACTTTTGACATTCCAAAATCAAAATACTCACCGAGATCGAACAAACCCCCCCAACTTTGATACACAGATATAGCAAAAGTAGAAGCAATAGCAGCCAGAAGTGTCACAAACTACAGAACCGCCCTCTTTTATCGATAATAAAATGACAAATCGGTGATGGGGAAAGAAAAGAAAACATAAAATATTCAAAACTCACCGCTTAAGCAGATTTAAAGAAAAAGAAAATCAAATACAATGATGAACTAGTTCAGAGCAAGAAAAGAAACCCTAGAACAGAGAAGATGGGTTAATAGGGGGATAGATACCTTTCTCTTTTGTCTCTTTTGGAGAGAACGGGAGAAGCCCAGAAGAGTGACAGAGACAAGAGTTGAGGGGGAAGGGGAAGGGGAAAGGGAAAGGGAAAGGAAGCGGTGGATTGAGAACACGCGCGGGGAGTGCGCGTGGGAGAGTAATAGGTCAACCATAAGAGACAAAGTGCGGGCTTGAATTAGATTTAGAGTTATACACTAAAATCTTTTATTTTATACTATAAAATTTTAAATTTTAAATATACTCTTTTTAATTTTTTAAAATTTTGTGTGTAATGATATCTGTTAAATGAAAAATAAAAATTTAATTTTAATTTAATAAATTAATTATTTGGTTAGAAAGAAGATAAAAAAAATTAATGAGAACAAAAAGTTTAGTGGCATTTATTTGAAGCTATTTATGAGATAAAATTGTCAACTGCTTTGGTTCAAGACTTTACTTCAAGTTTGGGTAAGTAATTGGTTCTTTCAATGTTGCAACATGTGAATGGTTATTTATTTATTTATTTTAAATAAATATAAAATAAAATAAAATTGAGATCAATACATTTTCCACTGAATTTCCTTTTTGATATTTAATTATTTAAGAAACTTTTAAAAGGGCACCATAAATCTATGGAATTTTAATTTTGTATATAAATAATTACTGAAATATTCGACTTTTAAATTATATAAAAAGAATTTTTATTAATTAGCTTCTTTTTTTTTTTTTTAAAAAAAAAGAAAAAGAAGAAATTTGAATGTCATCCTCCACAAGCAACCATGTGCTTTATTTAGGCCATTAGCCACTTTTAAGGGATATTATGATTTTCCTTTTGTGATTGCCTAACTGAAAATAAGTGCGAGGGAAAGTAAATTAATAGTTTATTATTATTATTATTATTATTATTATTATTTGCTTTCTCTGAATGTAATTGAAAAATGTCATCAAAAGTTAAAGCCAAAAGTTTTTACTTTTTATTCCTTTTTTATAAAATAAAAAAAAGAAACAAAAAGTTATATATATTTTTTAATCAAAATTTTCATATATTTTACTTAATAAAGGGTAAAATTGGAAAATCATTTAAAATGAGAGGGTAAAACGGGCACATAATGTTTTTTCTCGTTATGCCTTTTGCACATACTATAAATACTATAAATAACCGAGCTTGTGAATTCAATCATTTCAACTCAAAAATATATAATTTAACTAATTGAATTATGCTTGAATTAACTAATTTGAGAGAATAGAAATGATGGAAGTGTCCTGTTGATCCTCCTTGATTGAGTCAATCATGGCAGCAACCTGGTCCATGTTGAGCCTTGCATGGGGAGAACTCTCAACGCATTTAACAGCGACCACTAACAAGTTCACCATCCTCTCTTCGCTTGCTGCTTCAGCCAACAAGGAGCTGTCCAAAACTTCTGCAGTCCATTCTTCTCTAAGAACAGTTCTAACCCAATCTGCCAAACAAATCCCTTTTTCATCTCTCGTAAGCTTCCCTGTGAGCAGCTCAAGGAGGATGAGCCCAAATCCATGAACATCTGATCTGAAGGAGGTGCTTTCATGGAGCCCATATTCACTTATGCACGGCTCCATGTTCCAGTTCATGAGTATGTTTGATGATTTCAAGTTGCCATGAGCTATTTCTTCTTGTTCTAACCCCTTGTGCATTTGTGCTAATGCCTTCGCTATTCTGCCTGCTATGTCAAGCCTGCTGATCCAGGGGAATGAGTTCTTGTTGTGGCTTGATGATCCTGAGATTTCAAATGAGAAATATGAGCGCTTTTGGGCTTTGTAATTGATGGACTATGATGCTTAGATGAGTTTTGTGACATCACACGTCGGTTGAAGAGGAGAACGAAACATTGTTTATAAGGGTGTGGAAACCTCCCTCTAACATACGCGTTTTGAAAACCTTGAAGAGAAGTCCAAAGAGGACAATACCTGCTAGCGGTGGTCTTGGGCAGTTTCAAATGGTTTCAAAGCCAGACACCGGGTAACGTGCCAATAAGGAGGGTGGACACGA
The DNA here is from genome assembly GCF_002738365.1 of Cucurbita moschata. Lineage (NCBI taxonomy): Eukaryota > Viridiplantae > Streptophyta > Magnoliopsida > Cucurbitales > Cucurbitaceae > Cucurbita > Cucurbita moschata. The sequence continues at coordinate 1,553,576 of NW_019268523.1, read as the reverse complement.
GGCGGTGTGCCAGCAAGGACGCTGGCCCCAAAGAAGGGTGGATTGGAGGGTCCCACATCAATTAGAGAAGGGAACGAGTGTCAGCAAGGACGGTAGGCCTCGAAGAGGAGTAGATTGTGAGATCCCACGTTAGTTGGAAAGGAGAACGAAGTCATTCTTTATAAGGGTGTGGAAACCCCTCCTTAATAGACGCGTTTTAAAAACTCAAAAGGAAAAGCTATCTGCTAGCGGTGGGCTTAGATTGTTACCACCAAAAAATGAATAATGAGCATATTAAAAGGTGTAGAAATCTTACCATGAAGAAGGCTGAACAGGCTTCCATTAGGCTGAAATTCATACACCAAAAGCTTCTCATGATCAGAACTATAAAAGGCAAGTGGTGGAAGCACATTAGGATGCTTCACTCTATCAATCTTCCACATCCTTTTCATAAACTCATTACTTGAAATGCCCCAATCCTTAATCCTCTTCACAGCAAACACCATCCCATAATCAAACATAACCTTATAAAGACTCCCATGGTTCCCTCTCCCAATCAGCTCAGCAGGAGCCTTAAGCAAGTCCTCAAACTTCAACCCATTCACCACTGGATTTGTAAGCACAATCAGAGATGATGACAACCCTCCACTCTCACTTGAAAGCATTGAAAACTCTGCCTTGCTTGTTTTGTATTCACTTGACAAAGAAACAGTACTGGACTTGCTGCTAATTCCGTCATCATCTACTGCTGCAACTCTGTTGCTTGAATCCTCTTTTCTTACCTTTTTCCTCCTTTTACATATCATGAAAACTGCTATAAATGTTAAGAAAACACCTATCATTATGTATCCTGAGAACATCAAAATATGGTCTTTGTTGTTGTGCTTTGATTCTTCACCTCCTGGTTTGACTTCTTCCAGCTTGAGTGAGTGGCATTTTGTTGGCAATGGATCTCCACAAAGCAGTGGATTTCCCATGAAGCTGTCTGAAGCAAAGTAGCTACCGCCGTCGGTCGGAATCGGACCAGAGAAATTGTTGAAGGAAACATTAAATCTCTCAAAGTTGGAGAATTCAAACTGGGGTATCTCTCCAGAGAACTTATTGTCCTCAGCAAGGAACATGGTGAGGCCTGAGATCCTTGACAAATCTGGCAAGTTCCCAGATAAGTTATTGTCTGAAAGTTCGAGTCTTTTAAGGTTGACTAACTTGGATAAAGAACTTGGTAGATTTCCATGGAATTTATTTCCTCTTACATGAAACCGTGTCAGCTGCTTGCAATTATCAATATCAGCTGGGATTTCTCCAGAGATGTTGTTGTAATTGAGGCTTAGAACAGTGAGGGAATTCAGTAGAGGCTTTGAGTTGCAGAGGAAGCTTGTTTGAAGAGTTCCTGAAAGATTCAAGCCATCAAGAAACAGTTTCTTTACAGAAACATTTCTTCCATCACAGACCAAACCAAGCCATCTGTTCTTGCAAGGATCAGAAGAAATGTTCCATCCAAGATGCTGGTTGTGTTGACCATTTTGGGGACTGAGTTTTGCAAGAAACTGAATCAGTGAGCTCTTTACAGAATCATCGACAGCATCAGCATTGGTAGAGATGAACAGAAATGAACAAACAAGAAACGCCCAGATGGAAATTTGATTCATTTTTTCAATGTTTGTGGGGAAATCAACCTGGAGAAGTTAACAGAAGAAGGGTTTTAAAGAATGGCTAATAAACAAGAGAGGATAAAAGGTAAAGGGTGTGCATAGCAATGAAGCCATTGTTGGAGTTCTTTAAGCTCCAATTGGCAAATGATTTGCAATAAAACAATGAAGAAAATGCCATTTTTCTCATTGATAGCATATGAAAATTTGGAAGCCGGCATCTCCAGAGAAGTTAGTTGTTGTGTTGTTATATATATCAGTAAATAGAAACTTTCTGATATAATGTTAAATCAAACTCATCCATTTTGTTGACCATTTCAAGTGCTTCTGATATCAGTTCTTGATCAGTGGTTGATATCAATCCAATATTTTGATCCCATAAAGAACATCACAAGCACATACATGAAACAACCCTAACAAGAAAAATCAAGCATAGTGACCTGTTGGACTCATTCTTGAGGTTATCGACATGATACCTTCGCTACAAGTTAGGATGAAAGTTAATCATACCATTGTAAAATATATGGGAGGTTCATTATCCTAACACAATAAACTTCTCAGGTTGGACCATAAACAGTTTTGGGTCCTTACAACTTCTTGGGGAGGGCTAGTGTGAGATCCCCCATCGGTTAGAGAGGGGAACGAAATATTCTTTATTAGGGTGTGGAAACGTCTCCCTAGTAGATGCATTTTAAACAACCGTGAGACTAATAGCGATATGTAACAGGTCAAAGCGGACATATCTATTAGCAGTGGGCTTGGCCTGTTACAAATGGTATTAGAGTCAGACATCAGGCGGTGTGCCAGAGAGAACCCTTAGTCTCCAAGGGGAAGGATTTTGAGATCTTATGTCTGTTGTAGAGAGGAACGAAACATTCCTTATAAAAGTGTGGAAACCTCTCCCTAGTAGACGCAGATAATATGTGATAACAGTGAGCTTGGATTATTACCGTTAGACTAAAAAATAAAGAAAAACTGGATCACTTTTGACACATTCTAGTGTTCCAATATGTTGTTGAGCAATAAAACAAAAGGGCTTTGGTATATGACGCAATTAGAGATTGATTTCTTTTGGCTTTTACGGAGTCTTTGAAATACTCAGGCCTGCTGATAGAGGTGCCAATCAAAGTGACTCAGATATGATGTTTTTTCCAGGTAAGTTGAGCAAGAACAGAGCATATGAGACAGAGAAAAGTCCCAAAACAATGGGAATTGTTCTTTTCTAGATATTTGGGCTCCAATGAAAACGAGATTTACAAAAATAGGATGATCTACCTGGTTCATCAATGAAGTTAGCACCTAGAGCACCAATAACCACATAGTCCACCGAGTTAGAGAGTTCAACGGATTCGTGCTAGTTAGACGTCGACCATGAAATCCATCACTATATCGAGTGATTACGAGCATTCACATCTCAATTAAATGAAATTATGCACGATTCTCGAGAGATGTAACAAAATTTGGTGTAACTGAGTATGAATGATGTGTTGGATCATGCCTTTGTCTTAAATCTAAAAGGGGGAGATACAATTAAGTTGTTTCTTCTTTTATACCTTTCCTTTTCCTTCAAGCATCAACAATGAAGACAAAATCTCAAACATCAATCAATTTTAGCCATCCATAAATGATACATTTCTTATAAACAACGGATATCAATAACCAATACAAATCAATACAAATCCCTCTTTTTCCTTGTTCTTTGTTAGAATCAGATCAGATCAGATCAGAATGTTGCAGATGATGGAGGCTGCCATGCCCTTCACTGCCATGATAATGGTGGAGAGCACAGATGTGATCATATCAACACTAATCAAAGTAGCCATGGCCAAAGGGATGAACAACTTGGTCTTCCTTGTCTATTCTAACGCTCTCGCCACCTTCCTTCTCCTTCCCTTTCTCCTCTTTTCTTCCAGGTTCTTCTTCTTCTAATCAAACCCATTACCGTTTTACTTCTTTCTATGAAGAACTCTGATGATCAAATGAAAAACTTGTGCAGAAACAATCTGGGTGCACCTCTATCTTTCTCTATGATCCTTGCCTTCTTTCTCCTTGGGCTTAATGGGTAACAAAAAGTTAAATTCTTTCAATAATTTAACCTTTTTGTGGCTCAAAAAGTTGAATAATTTTGTTATGGACAGGAGTGTGGGTGAGTTATTGGCAAACACAGGGATAAACTACAGCTCCCCTGTTCTTTTATCAGCAATGGCAAATCTCATCCCCATTTTCACCGTTTTTCTTGCTGTTATTTTCAGGTGGTAAGATTTAGAGTTACTCAGTTTACACCTCTCCTTATATTCATCAAGATCTTGCTTAGAAATTTGGTATTGGGTTCAGAATGGAGAGGCTTGATTTCAAGAGAAGCAGTGGGAAAGCCAAGTGTTTGGGTACCATTATAGCCGTGTCAGGAGCTTTCTTAATAACTCTGTATAAAGGGCCTGTGTTGATCATGTCCTCCTCTCAGTCGGTGGGACAAGAAGCTGTAGCACTGTCACAGAAGCCAAACTGGGTGTTTGGTGGCTTTCTCTTTCTAATGGTTTGTTTTCTATCATCAACTTGGAAGATTGCTCAGGTACTTCATTCTCCATCTTTGTTCAGGATTGTTGGGTGAGGGTTTGGGAAGCCCAAAAAAAAGTAATGGGAGCTTATGTTCAAAGTGGACGATATTATACCATTGTGAAGAGTCATGATTTCTAACATAGTATCAAAGTCATGCCTTAACTTAGTCATGTCAATAGAATCCTCAAATTTTGAACAAAGAAGTTGTGAGTCTCGAAAGTGTAGTCAAAAGTGACTCAAGGGTCGAACAAATAGTGTACTTTGTTCCTTCGAGGCTTCCAGAGAAGGAGTTAAGCCTCAATTAAAGGGAGACTATTAGCCTACATAGACCTCAGGGGAGGCTCTATGATGTACTTTGTTCGAGGGGAGGATAGTTGAGAATGGTTGGGAGGGAGTCTCAAATTAGCTAATTTAGTGGAAGATCATGGGTTTACAAGTGAGGAATAATATCTCCAATGGTATGAAATCTTTTGTGGAAGCCTAAAAAGTCATAAGAACTTATACTCAAAGGGACAATATCACAGTGGAGAGTCGTGATTTCTAACAATTTTCACAATAATGTAATATTGTCGACTATTATGTTTTGTTCGGGATTATGCAGACATGGTTTGTTAGCGTATACCCAAACAAAAAGATCACAAGCGTGTTCTTCTTCACATTCTTTGTGACGGTCCAAACGGCAGCCTTCGCTGTGTTCATCAAAACAAACCCAACTGTGTGGCAAGTCCGACCCGACATCGAAATGGTCACCATCGTATTCTCCGTAAGAAAACGACACCGATACAGAAACCCATAAACTAAACGAATTAAGTTCATAGTCAGTGATATAGGTAATGAATTAGTTTGGGTTGGCAAATGGCAGGCCATATTTGGGAGTATGGTTCGTACTGGCGTCCACATATGGTGCTTGCAAAGGAAGGGCCCAGTCTTTGTTGCAATGTTCAAGCCCCTGGGCATGGTCATCGCCGTCGCCTTGGCCGTCAGCTTTCTTCGTGAGTCGCTTTGTCTTGGCAGGTAAGCTGGCCAACCCCTGCATAGTCTCGTGCTTATAAAGCATTGATAATGGGTGATTTCCTATTGGCACTTGGCAGTGTGATCGGATCGGTGGTGATTGGGTGTGGGTTTTATAGTGTGATATGGGGGCAGATCAAACAACTAGAATTGGACCTGGACTTACCACCTCCTTCTACTTCTGAATCACCATCTGCCTCCCTTTTGCACCACTCCTCCTCTCTACAACATACCCAAGACAACAATTTTGGAACCTCCCTAGTAGGGCGGGTTTGAATAGTTAATGTCTATGTTTCGATGTTCAATACTTACTTTGGGCATTGGATTCATCTACCTCAAAACGTGCTAGTACTGAACCAAATCTCTTAAACACATGTTCAATGTCGTGACACCTATGTAAAGGAATGATACATAAATGAACAAGGGTCACATCTGAATGAGAACGATCTTGAGGATAGAATGACTAAAAAAATCTTAAAAGAAATGAAAGTCACTACCTATACTAACAATGTGCACTTTCTTTCACGCTTGAGAATGAAAATAGAACATACCGAAAAGAATTGTATTAGTTTAGTGAGAATAATATTTAACTCTAGAGTAAGAATAATACTTAAAAGAACACTATACCGATGTTCCAAAGTGATCGAGTCAAAAGGAGGAGGAAGTCTTTACCCAACTTCCAAATCTTTTCTTTTAAGAAAGGTTACAAGAATTTCTTGAAAGAATATGAGGGCAGCCTTAGTTATACAACTAATGGTACTAAAATCACAAGATAATGAGTAGCACGAACACCTAGTTTCATCGTTGAGCTTAAAAGCAAAAGGAAAAAGGGAAAGTAAAAGGAAAAGGAGCTGAAATCAAGAAAATATAGAAGAGTAACAGCCACGCCAAGAATCTATAGCCTATTTGAATCACCCAAAAACATAAAAATACTAACAGTTCAGGTCCTCGTTGATGCACAACAAACAAATAATATAAGCATTTATAAATATTTCTCAAGAAATTAAACTAATTATACGATCTTAATCATAGAGGTAGCTTCAAATATGCTATTGGTATTAATATAATGCAAGGACGTTGACATGGTGTTTAGTGGTGGAAATAATAATAATAATTTTATTTATTTATACATATTATATTATATTATATTAAAATACCCCCACTCGGTCACTGCCTTCGGAAATCACGACTCTGTTTTTCTGAAGAACAGAGGAACCGAGTTTGAGGTCTGAACGCAAAGAGATGGCGGGAAGTGGAACATACCTGATGGAAGCGGCTCTACCGTTTCCGGCGATGATCTCCATGGAGTGTATCAACGTCGGACTCAACACTCTTTTCAAAGCCGCCACCGCCTCCGGCATGAGCCACCACGTCTTCGTCGTCTATTCTTACTCCCTCGCCGCGCTTCTCCTCCTCCCTTCTCCCTTCATTTCTCGCAGATCCAGGCGTCTACCACCTCTGAGTTTCTCTGTACTTTCCAAGATCGCGCTTCTCGGACTCATCGGGTACGCGATTTCGGTGACCTAACCGAGTTTGAAGAGTTAATGAACTGAAATTATCGTTCTGATTTTGTTTCGATTTTGGCAGTTCTTCTTCGCAGATTATGGGATACACGGGAATCAACTACAGTTCTCCGACGCTTGCTTCCGCTATCAGCAACCTTGTTCCTGCTTTCACTTTCATCCTCGCCGTCATTTTCAGGTTCTTCATCGCCTTCCTCTGTTTCTCTTGAAGGGTCGTTATAATAAGCCAGAGGTCATTTTGTTTTAATTACTTAATAATAATAATTTTAAAAAAAAAAACACTTTAAAAACTATTTTTGGAGATTTTGGAATTTTTATAAAAAAAAAATGGATAATAAAAATAATTGTAGATAAAAATAGTGTTTAAAATTTGGAAGTTTATGTTATTATTTCTAATAATTAAAGTAAGTCCACTTTTTCAACAATTGGCCCCATTTTGTTTATATCTTAAAATAAAGTTCGTATTTTTAAATATTTAATTTTTTTTTTCAATTAAAAAAGAATTAGTTTGATAGTTGATTAAGGGATGTAATTATAATAATATGGAATTATAGGATGGAGAAAGTGGTATTGAGAAGACATAGCAGTCAAGCCAAAGTGATGGGCACCATAATATCCATATCAGGTGCCTTTGTGGTCACTCTTTACAAGGGCCCTAGGATTATGCTCTCTTCAGCGCCCACGGCTCTTTCACTTCATCATCCGTTACCCTCTTCCCACTCTAATTGGGTCATTGGCAGCCTTCTCTTGACTGCTGAATACATCTTGGTTCCCCTTTGGTACATTGTTCAGGTAGCTTCTTCTTCTTCTTCGTTCTTACCGTTAGTAGATATTATCCACTTTAACTTATTATGTATTGTCATTAGTGTCACAGTTTTAAAACATGTCTATTAGAGAGAAGTTTTCACACCTTTATAAGGAATGGTTTGTTCCCCTCTCTAACATATATGCGATCTCACAATCCACCTCTCTTAGGGGGTCAGCCTCTTCGCTGACACACCGACCGGTGCCTAACTCTGATACCATCTGTAACAGCCCAGCTCACTGCTAGCTGATATTGTCCGCTTTTGTCTGTTATGTATCGCCATTAACCTCATAGTTTTTAAACGTGTCTGTTGGGGAAAGGTTTCAACACCCTTATAAAGAATGTTTCGTTTCCCTCTCCAACTGATGTGGGATCTCAGAGTAACTATCAGTTTCGAGTACTTTTCTTTCTTTTTAACTTCTTCCCATGCGGCAAGTAGGACCGTCAAGCTTTGGAGAAATTATTCAAGAAGTTTGCTACAACGTACTTTTAACGGTTTTGAATTGTTAGATGTATTGGTAGTTTCAAGAGAACATGCAAATTTTCAAGTTTGCATCCAACCGTTCTTGAAAGGTAGACACACTGTGACGATCTCATTGAATAACAAACATCGATCCTAAAAACACAGAGCCTTTAATTGGAGTATTGGCCCCAACTCTAAGATCCACTCATCTTTCTACCCTCTCAACGAGCAGCGTTTTAGACTGAAGATTCTAACCATAGTTCTAAATGTGAACATAACCTTGAAACTGTTGAACATTTTGACAGACAAGAATTATGAAGGAATACCCAGACGAGGCAACAGTGATCTTCTTCTACAACTTAACAGTGGCCTTCATAGCTGCCATTGTTGGGGTGGTTTTGGAGACAGATCCAAGCGCTTGGATCTTGAAGCAGCATACAGCATTGGCCTCTGTTTTATGCTCTGTAAGAATCAAGAAAAAGGCACTTAATAATACTCCTATCATCTGCTTTATGACTTACAAAAGCTGTTTTCTCTTAGGGACTTTTTGGATCATGCTTGAATAATACAGTTCATACATGGGCACTCCGGTTGAAAGGGCCAGTGTTCGTAGCGATGTTTAAGCCGTTGTCGATCGTCGTTGCGATCGTAATGGGTGTTCTATTTCTCGGCGATTCACTATATCTTGGAAGGTATGAACACAGAGAGAAATTAACCATAAGTTTCTTGCATCAGTTCTAACAGATGAACTAACTTGAAGAAGTTTGAAATTTTGGTGTGTTCTACAGTGTTGTTGGAGCATCCATAATATCCATAGGGTTTTATACTGTGATGTGGGGGAAAGCAAAGGAAGAAAGGGGCGTTGGAGAAGAAAAAGAAGAAGGCCATACCCATAATCTTAGTGGCAACAAGGAATCACATGAAGATCAGAGAGTACCTCTTCTTGGAAGCTACAACACACACAGACACAGTGCAGACAATGTATAAATATCCAACTTTTATTCACCTTCCAAGCTATGGCCATGGCTAAGCATGGGAGGAAACTGTACAATTTGTAGCATGCCATAGGGTAGTAATGAATGAAGTGTTATATTTATATGAGATTTGAAATTTTAGCTACGGTAGTAGATATTGTCTGAAAGTTCACCGCTAATCGATATTGTCTGGTTTGACTCATTACATATAAGCTAAAGCCATCAGCATCACAAACGAGGATCGAGAAGCCTAATCTATGCAAACAAAGATTTTGTTAGTGATATGAAAATTTTGAAAACAAATAAAAGCATGATTCAAAATTGAAAAAATTACTTTTTTAAGTGTGTAGATGATAGGCCTTAAATTTTAACCTTTTCAAGTGTGGAAGAACAATTCGGTCTACCAAAGGGGTTCCAAGTTCAACGGTGGTTGGGTGTGGGTATTTTAAGCGGGCTGGCCGATGCCCCCTTCTCTCTCCCTTTGTCTTCCTCGTTTCGATCCACTCGGAGGACACCTAATCTGGTTCCACGCCTCTTAGCAAGTGGCTGTGCAGCTCCGAGACTCTCTTGCACGGCCTTTCCTTTCATCCCTCTTTCTATTTCCCACTTTTTACTTCACTTCACCGCTTTAGGTGTCTGCGTTCTTCCCATTTCTTGATCTTCCTTTCATCGCCATTCTTGGGCTCTTCTCTTTCTTGAAATTCGTATTTTCCGTTTCTGTTCATTCTTTTTGTAGGTTTTTGGGCATCTGGGTTCATCGATTTCTTCTGGGTTTTCTGTATTCGTCTGTTTTTTTTGTGTTCTATCTCTAGGGTTTTGAATTTTTCATTTCAGAATGTTCTAATCTTTTTTTGTTCCCCGCTTTTCTTTCTCTTGTAATTCGAAATTTGAAATTGGTTTCTGGGTTTTGTTTATTTCGCTCTGTTTTTCACTATTTTACTTTGAGGATTTTGAGTTCTAAGGCGATGTCACAAGGCTTTGCGATCGAGCTCTATTTCGATCCGGCGCTTGAAAATCAAGTTCTCAAGGCTTGGAATGTACTGGCTCGCCGTCAAATTAGTACCCAACTCATTGAAATTGAATCACGCCCTCACATTACCCTCTTCTCCAGCCCTTTTCTTGAACCCACAAAAGTGGAATCCATCGTTAAAAATTTCGCTTCTAAACAGGAACCCTTGCCATTGTCCTTATCGTCAATTGGTAGCCTTCCCAGTGACAACAACGTTCTATTTCTTGGTCCAGCACCTTCGATTTCACTCCTCCAATTCCAGTCCCAATTGTGCGAAGCAATGAGGAAAGAAGGAATTGAAATCGGGGAGGAATATCGTCCGGGCTCGTGGATTCCCCATTGCTCTGTTGCTCAGGAGGTGCCCAGGGCTCGAATGGCTGAGGCATTTTGTGTTCTAAGGGATTTGAAGCTACCAGTTTCCGGGTACGCAATTGATATTGGGTTGGTGGAATTTTCCCCTGTTCGGGAGCTGTTCTCTTTTGTTCTTGGTAACACTGTCGAAGCTTGAAGCTTTGACGCCAATATTGTGCTTTAATCTGATAGCTCTTCCCTATGAACTTGTATAACCTTCAATTGATTCTAGCTGTTTTAGAGGTCCCATTTAAACGCTAGAGCATTTCAAATAAGGATGCATTTTGTATTTTGTGTTATGAATTTCATCTTTTCTTCATTATCTTCATATTAAGGTTGAATCTTACCTGCTAGTGCATAAACTCAGTTGAATTTTATCTTCATAGTGAGTGAGGGGGAAAACCTTATAGGTTGGTTCAATTGCTGAGGTTCTGAATTTGTTGGTTCTTTGAGATGATTCCTGTTTTCATAATTCATATTGTGGATAACCTTTTAGGCCTTTTTCGTATAGTTTCTTTTGGGTAAACACTTTTACTTGTAAGTTGCTGTAGACATCATGAACCTTTTTATAGGTTGAGTACTAAACTGACCAGCAAAGTCCTATTAAGACTTTCTTCTGTTCATGTGGCTTGTATTGAATCTTTGTGTAATGGCACAAGCCCACCACCAATGGATATTGTCCTCTCTGGACTTTCTCTAGCTTTCCTGCAAGGTTTGTAAAACGCGTCTGATAGGGAAAAGTTTCCACACCCTTACAAAAAAATTTCGTTCTCCTCTCCAACTGATCATTGGACCGTTACACTCCGATTCATAGGATTTCTCCATGGCCTACTTTTTTTAGTTTCTCTTTGATTTATATTGGTCTTCCCTCTGTACATTTAGGTACGTGTTTTCTTCTGGGTGAAAGCATATGTTTTTAGCTATCCTCGAGTTCAATCTGTCTTTGAGGGTGGTTGGACTTTGGTTGTTCTAGGTATGACTTAGGTACATGTTTTCGAGGGATTAATGTAAAATGGTATACATGAAAATGTAATTCCTTCCTCGGTGAAATGGTGAAATCTTGAGTTTTTATCTTCATTTTTATCATTGCTACCTTGATGTCAAGCTTCCAAAAAGAGATCTTTCTCAAAGTGATGTAGTCAATCAAATCCCAGCTTTTGTTTTGATGAAGGCAATTCTTTAGAATCATTTTATCTTGTAGAAATCTAAACTTTAGTTCATCCAGGTCTTTTTCCTTAAAAAAAAACCCTCTCTTTCTTGATCCCTGCCAATTTCAAGTTTTGGTGTGTTTTCTACCATAATGTTTACAAAGTTCAGTGCTCTGGTTTCTACTTCAACAAACATTCGTTCATAACAATGCTGCATTTTGAGATTCAATCTCAACCCAACACAGTAAAACATATTGAAATAACTTCAGCAACTTCATATCAGACACTCTCAAATACAGTAAGTCTCATCAAATCTACTCATTATGACACACAAACTAATAGGCGGACAAAGAAAAAACAGTAAGAAACTCAATGTTGCAATACAGAATGACAGTCAGATCATCAGGGAACTCAAACCATCCCTTTGAGAACCAAAAAGGAAACAACAAGACCAAGAAACTTGAGAAGCATTGGGTGGGAACATATGGCCTCAGCTGAATTGGAGCTATCGCCATAGCTCTGAGCTTCTGCTTCTGTAGCCATGGCAACAAGCAAGCAAGCAACCCAAATTAGACCCATACCCAAACATTTCTGAAGACCCATTTTCCTTCTTTTTCTTCTTTATTCTGTTGCTCGGGCTGAGATTGTCTCTTGATGTTGGTGTGTGGTGATGTTCTAATGGTGGGAATTTATAGAGGGAAAAGAAGGATCATTTGCCTGACAAATTCCTTGGAAGTGTCAAAATATGAACGAACAAAGAATCGTTTGTTTCTTTTCCAGATGGATCTAAATTTTGGTGTATAGAACGGCATATAGGAGCCAAATGGAGGATGATACGGCATCCTCCATAGCTTCATACTTTGCAGGCCAGGTGATAATAACAAGGAATTTACAGTCCACAGGTTCTTCTAGTTATATGCATAAAATTACCAAGTAAAAATATACTTTAAAATGTTCATGCATCTCAAATATATCTCGACTAAACTAGCTAGAAAATAGTATTATTAATAAAAATGTCATTAAAGATTACCAATGTCATCAAAGATTCCACGAATGAAAGAGAGAGTTATGCGACCAAGATCTTGTGGACTTCAACAAAAGACTTAAATACAAAGTGGTCAATGCAAGCAGAAGGATGTTTCAAATTGGCACATCAAAAAGCTCCACGAACAGGCACTACTTTTAGTAACTTGGAAAGATCGTATGACTTGAAGTTTTTCCCATAACATAAGCTCAAATCCAAGGGTGTCTTTCCATCCTGAAATGCATGATTAAATCAAGAACATGAACTAAGAAATAGTTTAAAATCAAACCGTTTTAATAGTTAACCTTACGTAGCGTCATGTAAGGTTTCAGTTTCAAATTTGCAAAGTTGGAAACTTTTGATGAATTTATTCCAAAACTTACCTTGTTTCTTCTGCTCCTATCTGCTCCATTGACCAACAAAATCTTTGTTATATCTCTATTTCTACCTTGGATAGCAATGTGCAATGGCGTCCATCCATCCTATACAATTGTTCAAGGGAGAGTTATTATAACTTTGTAGCAAGAAAACTAAACAAGATGCTTCATTTGTTTGTAGTTTTCTGAAGGAAAAAGCTCACAGAATCTGCAACATTGACATCCACATTGTATTTTATTAGTAGCTTCACAATTTGTTTTGCACCAACTTGAACAGCATAATGAAGCGGGGTAGCACCATTCTATGAAGAAGAAAATTACTTAAGTCATGGTTTTTCTGAAAGCACAGTCCTAGGAAATTAATTGGATAAGTAGCATAGCTGAATAAACTCCTTACTTTGTCTTTGATATGAGGACTTGCACCTTTTCTTAGAAGATGACCAATGACAGCGTCCTTTCTGCCAATAATTGCCTTATGGAGAGCAGAAAACCCATCCTGATTCACCACATAAAGCCTTGACTAATAAGTTCACGTAAAGAATCTATGTTTTCAAACAATAAAATGTAGAAATTGGATGGTATCGATAATATTCACCTCGTCGACAGAGTCAATGTCAAATCCACTTTCAAGTAGTTTGTCCATTGGAATAATCTGACTTGATAGCGCAAAAGTGTGAAGTGGATTCCATTTCGGCTGAACATGAAAGGTTCAAGAACTTTTTTTTGTCAAGCAGATAGCTTTAAATAGAAGTGTGAAGAAAAATAAAACAAGAAAGTTGCTGCCTTTTCAAAAGATAGATAAGAGGGAAAAAGGTATTTCAATATTTTCAGCATTACAGTCGACAGTTTATCCACATTCAGAGTTGCATTCTGTTGTAGTATCGCTCGTTCTTCGGGTTCCAAAAGTTGTTCAATCTCTGCAATAATTAACAGTCCTTTGATCTTTACGAGATTATGAGAAAGGGCAAAATCTAGATATGTATCATTAAAAGATCACAAATAAAGGATCATTGGGCACCCTCTTGAGAAAGGAGAGGCGTCATTCCTAACATGATATCAGAGTCATGCCCTTAACTTAGTCATTACTAATAGGATCCTCAAATGTCGAACAAGAAGTTGCTAGCCTCAAAGGTGCAGTAAAAAAGTGACTCAAAGTGTCGAACAAAGAGTAAACTTTATTCGAGGGCTTCAGAGAAAGGAGTCAAGTCTCGCTTAAGGAGAGGCTGTTCGAGGGCTACATAGGTCTCAAGGGAGCCTCTATGGTGTACTTTGTTCGAAGGGAGGATTGTTGAGAATTGTTGGGAGGGAGTCTCACAATGGCTGATTAAGGGGATATCATGGTTTTATAAGTAAGGAATACATTTCAATTGGTACGAGGCCTTTTGGGGAAACCAAAAGCAAAGACATGAGAGCTTATGCTCAAAGTGGACAATATCATACCATTGTGGGGGTTCGTGGTTCCTAACAACCTCCACCCATAATCGGAAATTAGCTAACAGCAGAGTGACACTGTCCAGTCCTAGAGAAGAGAGGTGAAAGCCAATTGAAGAACTGGTGCTACCATATACTTTTTATTCTAGAATCAAACTGCTTATGGTTGTGCCTTCACAAAACAATGTATATTTTCAGCAAGTAAAATGGGCATGAACAAGAACAAGCAACCCCGTCTTTACAAGAGAAACAAAAACAATGTCTTTACAAGATAAACAAAAGAAAAATGAACCATCTGGTGTTTTGAACTACTCCTGGATGCTCAAATTGTTATACGATTATGGTAGCTTTCATATATGCACTTTTGATTTTATTTGCTCTACGTCACGCTTCTATTTACTTTAAAGGAACCGTTCTGTTTACTAAATCACAGCAAGAGATAGCCTGACTCTCTCAGTATAGGCTCAAATCTTTCTTGCCGTGACCACAGGCCTCACATAAGATTTTAAATGGAAGTGAAAATCTTAAAGATCAAAATGTGACTCACTGAAACTTAAAAGATTGAAGTAGATTTGTTCTTAAGTATCAACTATCAATGACTAAAAATCTACTTTTTCCCTTTCATCATTCAACCTATTTTCAATATTCTTAATGAAAAAATTGCAAGAGAGAAACATAAATGCAATGGCCAGAAGAGAAACAGATCAAAAAGTTAAAAGGAGGCCAGTAAAAACCTTTCCGAAGATCCTCCTCATACTTGTTTGCAGCAGGCTGATCGGTAGTAGAGACGGCCTGAACATCTCCTTCACCTTCCCAATCACTTTCAAAATTCAAGTCATACTCATCCACTTCTTCTTCTTCATCATCTTCCTCGTCAAAATCACTGCCGCTTCCATCATCTGGATCTTCCCAAGTTTCTTGGCGTGACGGCAAATGAGACACTCTGTTAAACTCTGTGGCAAAAGTTCTCATACTTGACCACTTCATTGAAAGAGATAATTGGAGCCTTGATCTTCTCGGACCAACTACCTCCAAGCAGCTGGTGGTGCAACCCAACAATGGACCAGAAGCAGTAGCAACAACATAAACGGGAGGAACTTCAGAGGGAACAAAAGTTGATAAAGCCCACGACATTATCTGTTTCTTTTATATGGTAGCAACTGAAATAACATTGAGCACCAAACAACAACATGGGCAATTAAACAAAGCTCAAGAGGCTTTAGAAGCAATAAATAGTTAACTTAGACATTTCAACAAACAGCTTATCGGCATGAGTTACGAATCATGATTCAACCATTAATTTGGGAGATAATAATCATGGAAAAAGAAACACGCTCACATGTCTCAAGTAAGAGAGTAATGTTTGCAGACCCAGAACCACAATCGACAAAAACTACAAATTTTGTTATCTTAGTTCTTCTCAGATACCAACATACATACCCAGAAACCACCGAATTACGTAGAAATTGTAGAAAGGAAACGAACCTGAATCGGGGAGCGAGAGCAAAATTGAAGTTGTTAGAAAATTCTCCAATTATAAAGAACAACTTTTGACGCCTATACAGAATAATCGAAAACCCAGAGACGAGGAAGCCGAAGTAGCATCTTCCCAATTGGATATTGATACCTGAAAGAGCACTATACTACCGGTTTTCATTTTTTCTTAAAACAAAATTATTGTATTAATTTAAACTTTGACTTTATATTTGTCTCCTAAATTAGGGGGAAAATTAACCAGTTAATAAAAATACTTATCAAATTTAAAAAATAACATTAAAAAATTTAGAGATAATTAATGAAACATGATAGGACAATTTTTATACTTTCCGTCTGTAAGATTTTTTTTTTTTAAAAGATTAAAGAGTTAATTTTACCTTTAAAATATTATAAGTATTTTTTTAAATATAAAGGTATTTACTCTCTGTAAATACTTTTTTTTTTAGATTTTTATTGAAAGTTTAATGATTTTATTAAAAATTTTGAAAGTTGGTATTTTTAAGATAAATATAAAATTTATAGATATTTTTATTAATTAACCGAATAATCTTAATCTTAGTATATAGTTTAAATTGATTAATTCATGAATTTTTTCTATTTAAATAATTATTATTGTGAAGTTTATACTCTATAAATTATTCTTTTTCTTTTTATTTTTTGAAAAATTATTATACATATAAAACATTTAAGGAAATGTCACAACTATCCCTTTAATTTCATTATAAAAACAAATTCTTTTATTTAAACAAGTTTGTATTAATTTAGTTGTAACTTTCAAGATAAATTTTGATAAACACAATTTCATCCATGTTTAGACATAATCCACCCAGTAAACTGCACTAATTACAAATTAAAATGTTTGAAAATGAAGAACAATTTTCATTTTCCAAAAAAAAAAAAAAAGAACAAGAACAAGAACAGGTATTAAATAACTTAGAATTGCCATTATTTGGTGTTTTGAAGCCCATACACTAACAATACTATATCGTATCATTGTACAAATTTACTGAACAAAAAACCTCTAAACCATTTATATATCTAATCCATTTCAAAAACACAAAACAAAAAAACAAAAAAAAAAAAAAAACTTACTTATCAAATCCACTCCCAACACATTTTCAGTTCATTTGCTCGCCAATCAAGTCCAAACCCACCACCAGGAACGACAGCCCTTGGAACAGCAAGAAGTAGAAGTGAACTCCATGAGCTGACAGCAAGCTTCTGGCTGCTGCAGTGAGCAGCAGAAAGGCAAGAGCTAGCTCTTTTCTATACACCTTGTTTCTCTTCTTCTTTGAAGCCATTTGCTTGTCTTGTTGGTTCAATTTACTCAACAACTCCAGCCCTGACTCTGAATGTCTCCTTAGAATCTTCTCCTCGTTCCACGTTTTCGACTCTCGTTCGGCTAATGCTAGGAAGTCGGATTCTGATGATCGTCCTGTTTTCTTTGTCACGACCCATTCGTATGAGCTTCCGAGCTGGAATAGCCCCGAAATCATGGCGTTGAACTTTGTTACTGACATGGTGTTCTCAAACAAGAGATATGGGATCAAGAAAGGGAAGGATTTTGGGGATGGGAGAATGTTTAGTAAGGACATGAACACTGGGATGTAGCAGATTACCCACAGAGGCAACTCTGCTTCTGGAATGAACATTGTTAATGGAAGAATTATGCAGAACAAAGTGAATGAGTAAAAGGGAAGTATGAGTTTTCTTAAGAGGAAGAACAGGAATATCAAGTTCGTCTTCTTCCATATTGATATCTGCACAAAGCCAAGCAATGTGTTCAAACTTTAAGCTCAATGAGTGGATCATGTGGCGTAGTGTTTGATGAGAGTTTTACCTTTGAAGTTATGATGGAAGGAAGGCATAATCTGAAGAGCTGCATAGGACCAGAATGCCAACGGTGTTGCTGTTTCTTGTAAGCTTCATATGATTCAGGCAATTCACAAAGCACCTTGACATCATTGAGGAAGATGAATTTCCATCCCATCAAGTGTGCTCGAACAGCGATATCCATGTCCTCCACCGTCGTGCGCTCGAGCCAGCCACCGGATTCCTCGAGCGCTTTCGCTCTCCAAACGCCTGCTGTTCCATTGAATCCAAAGAAGTTGAGAAAAACCCCATTAACTTGCTGCTCCACTTCAAAGTGGAAGCACAAGTTGATGTTTTGGAGTCTGGTAAGCAAGTTTTCTTCTTTGTTAACAAACGCCCAACGAGCTTGGACAAGCCCCACCTCAGGATTTCCCTGTCATGTTCATAAAAACGTAAGCTAAGCTAAGCTAAGCTAAGCTCGGGAATTCCATGTCATGTTCATAAAAACATCATCAGTACCTTGAAATGAGGGATTGTTAGCTTAAGAAAATCTGGGTTGGGCTGGAAATCAGCATCTAAAATAGCTATGAACTCATAATCTTTAACATAATCACAAGCCATGGCGGACTGAAGATTCCCAGCTTTGTACCCAGTTCGGATCAATCTATGTCGATAAACAATATTAACACCCTTTTCATTCCATGATAGAACTTCTTCTTTGATCAAACGCTGAAGATTTCCATCGTCTGAATCATCAAGAACTTGAATCAAAATCCGATTCCTCGGCCAGTCAAGCTCACAAGCAGCAGCAATCGATTGCGCATAGACCTATTAAACGGAGTTTACAAATCAGAAGATTCATTGAGGAATAAAATCAAACACCTTGTGTCATATGAAATCAGGGGAGTACTGATTCGTTACCTCTCTCTCATTACACATTGGGATTTGAACAAGAACCAAAGGAAAATTCGAAGCATCTTCCAAATCATAAGCGTTATCTTGAATAGTGGGTTTGATTTTCTTGTATTTGATCCAAAAGCAGCCGAAGCAGAGAACAAGGCGATCGAGAGATTGGATCAAGAACAGAACAATGCAGAATTTGGAAAGCATGAGAACCATTGGCGCAATGTAATCAACACGAAACGAAAGCCACGAGACGTAAAACCATTGAATAATCCCATGAACTTCGAGCTCCAATGGCTGAATCATTCGCAGATTCCACTTCTTGAAATGAGCAACAACTTCGACGATCAAACCCGTAATTGAAATCGCAAGAAAAGCCTTAATGAATCTATATAACTTACGGCTTTTGGAATCCTCTTCGTTAATATCCGCATGAGCAATGCGTTTCTTAACAGAAGCAAACACCGCCTTCATAGTCATCGCCATCCACGAGAAGAAAAACAGAGCTCTATGGGCTTTGAGAAGAAGAACCCATGTGAGCTGCTTGGGACTCGCAGCCTTCTGCTTCTCCGGAAGCAACAAGGAATCAGAGCCATTGATTTCCACTAAAGGGAAGCTGCTATGCTTCTCAATTGTAACAACAACAGAGCTCGGAGCCATCTGGGTATCGATCGAAACGAAGAACAGAGGCGAAAAGGAACAAATTAACAAACACCCAGATGGAAATTTGTGGGGAAATTTCAGTAGGAAGAAGATAGTGCCATTAAAACAGAAGAAATAGATCTCAATTTGCTCAAACGAACTGCTAATTTAAAGGAAGAAGAAGAAGAAGAAGAAGTATTTTTTAATTTATTTATTGGTTGAAGAAATAATTTGGAAAGACAGACAGATCCTTCCTTGTTTGCTCCATGGCACAGTGATTCAGTTGAGTAGGGCCATTACAGTGACAGTCAGGCGTACTGGAAAAAAAAAAAAAAAGGGCAACAATATTAGAACAGTTTTTTGAATGAACAAGAAAGGGTTGGATCCTGAGCGCAGCAAGTATGAATATGATATCTAGTTTCTTAACTTTAATGGGAATCTGATATCATAAACTAAATATTTCATTGCTCATGTTTAGCTGTGTGATTATGTATTTATTAAGACAGCTATGTCAGTTTTAATAAGCATCTAAATCATACTCTCATGTGCTCTAATATTATTCTCTTTTCTTTTTTTTTTTTAATTGAAAACAAAATAAAAAACCGAAGTGTTTCTATTCTTGTTCTTATTTGATTGAGTCTGAATAATCACGAACCTATAATATTGTCCAATGTGGGATTTTCTCCCAACAATTCTCTCATCCAACAAATTACACTGAAGCCCTCGAATAGCAGTCTCTCCTTAATCAACGCTTGACTCTTTCTTTAGACCATCGATCTTTGGAGTCTTGATACCATGTCAGAAACTACGGATCTACAGAATAGTATGATATTGTCCACTTCAAGCATAAGTTCTAATAGCTTTACTTTTGATTAAAAAAAAAAAAGTCTACTTGTCATCTGTAAAATTATATTTTAATTTTGTTTAATTAAGTGTTAAAATCTTTACAATATATATATATTCAAACATTTATTATTTTAGTAAAAAAGAAAATGCGTTAATTTTAGCTTTTTAAGTAAATATTTAATCAATGGTATTTTTCATTTTAAGTAAAATTTTTATTAAAGGGTATAAATTTTCATGTTAGGTCTGAACTGTATTATTTGTAATTTTCAAAAATATTATTTGTCATGTTTGACCTTAAGAATGCACTAAAAAGAATTAAAATAACATGATAATTTGAAATCTTTTAAATCTTACAAAATTATTTTTCAATTAAAAAATTCAATTTTAAATTTAAAAATTAGAACGATAAAAATAATAACTAAATACATTTATAAGCTTGCATTTTTGTACATTTTAATATTATTAAATTAAAAAAATACACGACTAAAACTAAGCTTTCAACCATTGAATATATTTTATATATTGCAATTTCTTACCAACAAAATCATATTTAAAGACGAACTTTACATGCATTTATTTATTCCTTTGATTTTTGCTATTTCTAGAGAATAAATAAAAAGTTGCACTAAATTGGTTTAAAATAAAAATCAGTATTTTGGCTTAATAGAATTAATTATTAAAACGATTTTTCTTTTTCTTTTTTTCTTTAAAATCAAAATAATTTTTTGATTGGCGGTGGAGGAAGGCCAATATTGGCATTTTGTGGGGTAGATTTTAGATATTATTTTAAAATTAAGTGGGTCATCAAACCAATAATGTTTTCTATTTTATTTTATTTTATTTTTAGATGCATCTATTTTTATAGCGGTTACTATGTTTAAGTTATTAATTTATAGATTTGACTAATTAATTATATAATTAAATTTACACTATGTTAATTAAGCTTAGGTCAGCATCTAAGTTCTCTCTGTCTTCTAAAGTGAGCTCAAATAATTACCTATATTTTATATATCATAAATCTGATAATTAATTTAATAATAGTTATTCTTTTTTTTTTTTTAATAAAAAAGATATTATTGCATACACATGATAATATCATCGCCATAATTACAAGATTAACCTCCTAATCAATTTGCATGCATTATCATGCATGCCATGTTTAATCAAATCAGATCAAATCAAACATAAGGGCATTTGTCTTGGAATCTTTAATTTGATCTGATCTAATCTGTGTTTATATATGAATTTAATTTTAAATACGAAGATTATCGATCATTTATTTGATTCAAATTGATACATTCAAAGAATTATGATGATTGTCAAGCCAACGTGCAGCTTCAACTGTGATTATAGTTTGATTAGACATAATAACACGTCTAAAAGTCTTGTAAGCTTACGTCTGGCGCTCGTTGGCTTGAACTAGGTCCCATAATCTAGATGGATGACATTAATCGCGAACCAGTGCCTCCATGTAACAATCATGTATATCGAACGTAAACGTTAGAGCATATATTTAAGAAATACGTGGCGTGGCGTGTGGGGGCGGGGAAATGGATAACGTTGGGAGGGAGTTGGTTGGGTGAAAGTGAGAAAGTGGGGAAGGTGGCTAGGTGGGCGTGCAACCCAGCAACCAAGCAAGGGGATTAAGCATGGCAATGGGAGAGGAGGATATAGATGGCATAAAGCGACTTCTCCTGTTGGGCACATACTCACATGACCTCCTTCCTTAATTACTCACCCCATGTGCTACTAACCTCCTTAATCCAATCTCAATCCCAATCCCAATTATTACTTGTGGTATATCTCGACATTCGTGCCGACTCATATTACTTCAAATATAGATTAGACTAGATGCGGACTCGGTAGACTACTGACTTATAAGTAACAGCTCGAACTTAATGTTCGTAGATATTGTCCGCTTTTACTCGTTACGTATCGTCGTCAGTCTCACAGTTTTAAAATGCATATGCTAGAGAAAGGTTTCCCCTCTCCAACAAGAGTGGGATCTCACAATCTACCCCTTAGAGGTCTAGCGTCCTCGATGGCACATCGCCTCGTGTCTACCTCTAATACAACATGTAACATTTCAAGCTCACCGCTAATAAATGTTGTCCATTTTTGTCCGTTATGTATCGTTGTTTTTTAAAACGTGTCTACCATGAAGAGAGTCTAGTCCTCTTACAACCCGTGTCTTGCACTATCCAAATAACTGACTCTGATACCATTTGTAACAGCTTAAGCCCACCACTAGCAGATATTGTCTGCTTTAGCCCTGACACATCGTTGTCAGTCTCACGATTTTAAAATATGTCTGCTAGGGTGAGATTTCCATATTCTCGTAAGAAATGTTTCATTCCCCTAACCAATGTGAGATATCCCGAACTATATTTAGATGAGTTAAAATTTGGATCGTTATAATGTGTTGTCTTCGACTAGTTATACCAATAAAGTTAACAAACTAAATTTCTCTGAAAATCGATGTTATATTTCAAATACGTATCGAGCCATTTTTTTTTAATTCATTCCACGAGATCATACCAGAAAGTGAGGTCAAATTTGAAGCTTTAAATAGTGAACAATAAAAATGTGGGTGTTCTAGCAGTGGAAGACATTATATAAAATTTTATTTATTACAGAACAACAAAATTTCTACTATAGTTATGAAGTTACGAAATTATTTGAGAGGTTAGTTAGATCGGTTCCACTCTAATAAATAATTGCATTAGCCTAAAACTAGATATATTTCCATCCTATCACACATTTTTAATATCATCCAACCGACTCTTTTAATAACTCAAATTAAATATAAATCTAATCATATCTCGTCCGTTCCTGAATCTTATCCGATTGTAGTAAAACACATAAAACAAGATAAATATAACACATCATTGTACCGGGTCTGACAAGTTACATGATTGTGTTTGCTCCTAGTAGATTTAACCTCGAGTATAAAATATCGAATGTTTTTTTTTTATTAACCAAGTATTTTCGAGCGAGACCAGAAGTAAATTTTGGATCGATAACGAGCGGTCTTTTAAAATAAAAGAATTATTTATTAATAAAAATAAAATTTAGAGAGAGGTGGTGGGGATGAGGTAGAAACATAGGCATTTAAGAGGTGTGCCCTCTCACCAGAAGACCACACCCTACCCTTTCTCAATTATCCCTTCCCTCTTCCTTGGATCCACCACTTTCTCTCTCTCTCTCTACCCTATAAATTTATAAATTTTTTACTTTATTTTTTTTCTAATATCAAATGTCCAGCTGGCAAGCGAGTAATATAATATTATGAATTAAATATTATTTGTCTAAATTCTCGTGAGACCTTTCGTCAAATAAGTCATAAAAATAAGCTAAATAACTCGATCATACATTGAAAATGATACTTTTTTTAATAAGAGATTAAATTATTGACTTTTAAAATAATAATCGATATATGTCAATTTAAACATAGCTCATCTGTATAATATTATGACACATAATCAGACAACACACGAAGATGGTCTTCGAAAAACGCTCTTTGTGTGCCTTTGCATTTTAATGTTCATGAAAAGCTGCCCCTTTTGTCACAACCCCATATAAAAAGCCATGCAAGATCTTCACTTTCACAATCCATTCATAGCCTGACCAAGAACACAAGAAGAGCTTCTAAATGGCCTTTTCCAAGTCCAAGTTTGTCACTCTCTTTCTGCTCTTCTGCACCCTTCTTCACCTTGGCTTTGCCAATGAACAAGTTATCGACGACGCCGTTGCTCAGAGCGAGGTTGTAGGGCAACGTCTGCCTTATGCACAGGACTGCTGCAATTATGGTCACTCGGGGAGCTGCGTCGGTTCACCGAACTGCTGTGGGAATGGAGGCGACTATGGCAACTCCCCTCCTCATTGTGTCCAAAATGGATGTGGGTGTGTGGAGAATCCGAGCAACAACTGTTGTGCTGGCTCGGTTGGCCATCCTTCTCCTCCGTCGTGCCAATGGCAGGGACCGAGCCCGTGCTGTGGCTGCGTGAGAAGCAATGTCAAGGTCGAGGAACAGAATGAATCGGACTCCGTTCGTCCCAGCAGTGAATCAATGACTCCAATGCATTAAGGAACTTAAGACATGAAGCTCTTCATGACCAGCATTAACATCTTAGTCAATAATATCAAAACTGCTTGTGGCTTACAAATATAAAGCTTCATGAATTCATCTTTTAATATCAATACACAACTTTCTCTTATGAATATGTTACACATATGCTAACTTCCCTAAGTTCATGTTCAATATGAGTATCTATTTCCTATAAACCTCTAACCTCGTATATTCTCGACACTTGATTTCGGTCGAATGTTATACCGTTGCTGCGCCGAGTGTGCTATCTTTTAACTGGCATAGAAAAGCTTCTCATAAAGTTTTCAACCTCCAACTTCGGATCAACCGGTGAAGAAAGAGATGCAGAGGGTTGCAGAAGCGACGTTCTAGCTCTGCTTGGCCATTCATTAACAACAGGGTCGGATTGTTCTTGTACAGAAGTTGGCTGTAGCTCGATTGTCGTATAGTCAGTAGTAGTTTCGTATGTATCATCAATAAGCCGACGGTCATCATCCTCGATTGACATAACCGTGCTTGTTTCGGTATGAATCGTGGTGTCATCGGTGAACATGCCAAGCCTTCTTTTCCTTCTTGCTGCCTTGCCCCATCCGTGGATTGTTTCCCTTATTCTTTGTGGAATTAATGCAGCTTTATAGTTTGTTCCCATCTAAGAAAAGAAAAGGTTAATCTGAGTACTCGGAATACGAAGAGAAACTAGCTCGACCGTCGTGTCCGAAACTGTTACCTGAGTTACCAGAGCATACAAGGGCAAGGTGCTGTAGCTGCAAAGGAACTGCCCGGCGAATCTACAGAAAAACCGAATATCATACGCAACGAAAATAGCTCTTTATAAAAGCACGTAACGAGTAATAACTTCAATTTATGCATACCCCAAGATGAGTCTTGCATAGACAAGCATATGGTTCCTAATAAAGCAAGAATTATATCCAAATTGCCACTGTAAAGTAAAAAGAAAAAAGGAAGGATTAGTAACAAGTAGTTCTAGCAGAGTTTTCTCCATCCGTATTTCTTATTTCGTGATCTTGTTAGTTCCGTTTCATTTTTCCTATTATTTCGTTGTAAATTGCAACGCGCACGCTATAACAGCCCAAGCCCACTACTAGCAGATATTGTCCGCTTTGGTCTGTTACGCCATCAACCTCGCGGTTTTAAAACGCGTTTGTTAGGGAGAGGTTTCCACACCCTTATAAGGAACGTTTTGTTCCCTCTCCAACCGATGTGGGATCTCACAATCCACCCCCTTAGGGACCTCACGTCCTTGCTAGCACACCACTCGATGACTGGCTCTAATGCTATTTATAACAGTCCAAGCCTACCGCTAGCAGATATTGTCCGCATCGGCCCATTACGTATCGCCATCAGTCTCACGATTTTAAAACATGTTTGCTAGGGAGAGGGTTTCCACACCCTTATAAAGAATGTTTCGTTCCCTTCTCCAACCGATGTGGGATCTCACACAGGCACTGTTCGATATCCATAGAAACTAAGTTGGTGATAATCATGAAAAGAGGAAAGTACCCAAAACCAGAAGAACGACGCCAACTCAAACGCATTCTGCAAGGAAGGTTAAATAAAAAAGCTTCACCAAATCCGATATAAACAAAAAGGTCGATTTCCGATCATTCTAACGTAAATAATCAATATAGACCTGGAAAAGGATAAAGTGGATCAAGGACAAGAGAAGTTCAGGCTTCTTAAACCAGAAAAGATCATCTCTTGGCTTTAGCTTTGGACCCGAAAAAGAACCTGTTATACCAGCACTTTCCAATGCCAACGTTGCAATGACATGCTGCAGCTTCGTGCCCACGAGAAGAACAAGCTAAAAACAAGGTATCAACACGTATCGGGTTCAAACAAGATCTAAAAAAGCTGGTATAGAAAAATGATTTATTTAAACAAGCTAAGAAGTTGTTCTTGATGAGGAGTGAGATATAAAGGAGAGAGCGCACTCACAGCAATTGGAATGGATGCTATCCAGAAGTACAGATTAGATCCTGCAGTAATGCAAAGAAAGGATTGATGAACACAATGATATATTTCATACAATTGGATCAAACCACCACTTCTCAACCAGAGAGTTTTACCTTTTACATCGAACAGCATGAAAGCAACGACGAATCCCCACAACGGAGCGCTGCATTAAAGAGGAGGTATCAGCTTTCACATCTCCTATGGGGTCTAATATGCATGCATACATAAAATACGTCCACTAGGGAGAGGTTTCCACGTCCTTATAAGGAATGCTTTGTTCCCTTCTCCAACCAATATGAGATCTCACAATCTACCCCCTTTGGGAACTCAACGTCCTCGCAAGCACACCGCCCGATCCTGACTCTAATATCATTTGTAATGACCCAAGCCCATTGCTAGAATATATTGTCCTCTTTGGGTCGTTAGATATCGTCATCAGCCTCACAATTTTAAAAACGCGTCTTCTAGGGAGAGGTTTCCTCTCCAACCAACGTGAGATCTCATAATAGCACTGTACCAACTCAAGCCCACCGCTTGCAGATATTATCCTCTTTGGGTTTGTTCCCTCGAGGTTTTTAAGGAGAGGTTTCCAAGCCCTTATAAAGAATGTTTCGTTCCCCTCTCCAACCGAGGTAGGATCTCACAAATTCCAATGCTTTTAAAAAGGGCTCCACAGTATGCCCCTAGTATTCGAATACCTCCGTGTTGCAGACCGAATGCAGATATCTATTATCCCATTCAAACGGTATCGAAATTGAAATTTGTGGTCATTTCACCTACCTCACACCTACTATCCTTTGGAATTCTTCTTCCATGGAGCGAATCATGTAGCTGTGGAAATCATACGTCAAAGGGAGGTGGTGATTCTGCAACAAATAAGATCCAATAAAAAAAAACATGTTTTATTATTTCGGGTCATAAGAATACAGATCAGCTGTAGATGAGCCACCTTAAATATTGTAGCTACGTTGGATTTTACTACGATTTATATTCGCATGAATAATTCGAACACGGATTCATGCATTGAAATAATAAAAATTTGTAACTATTGCACATGTCCTCCAAACTCAAACTAGGGATTAAGCAACAGATTCCCAAAATATAACAGCTTAAGAGTAGGCAACTACTGACAAAAATGCTAGCAAACCATATCGACGAACCATGATGAAGCCCTTGCGGAGTGTGAGGTAGTCAGCATGAACTACAGAATTCCCGAATTGTCGGAAGAAACATGTCTACAATTCATAAATTCGATTAGTTCAAAGCAGAAGATATGTCAAGGCAGCAGTAAGACTTTGAAAGGGTAAGAGGAAAGACTGCAATTTATTACGAATACAGGGACTAAATCAAAATGAAAGTAAAATATGTGGAAGTTGAAAGCATACCACCCAGATTAGAAAGCTGTTCCGTGTAATAGGATGTGAAGTGTGATATCGAACAAAGGTCGATTGCCTCCGCAGTGTCATTTCTCTCGTGATATCTATGGCGGTATAGAACTAATTGTTAGCGTGACAAATTAGTTTCTAATAAAAAAGAAATCATCAGCTCACTCGATACGATGAAGATTGGCATGAATATTGCCCTGAACTTACTAAATTTTCAGTATCATAAACAAAACGGTACTCGAGAGGACGATACAAGGCTTAGTTTCGTTCTAGGTGTATATCTAACGCCAAACAGAAGATGATTACAATAATGCTGTGTTTCTAATCCCACAATACGACCATAGAGCTTACCATTTAGTGAATCATGTCTGTCCATATGGGCTTCATCTTCCCAAGCTCTCCATCTGTGAATCTGATTTATCATATATCAAACTATTACAACTCGTAACGTTTGTGATTATTTTGCAATTTCTCATCAAATACCAATGTTCTATGTCGAGATAAAGTACCTTTACGATTGCCAGTAACATTGTTAAGCAGCTATAAGATATATGAGTTACTGCCATTATAAAGATAAAGCGATGCAATTGCTCGAGACCCTCGTACGAAACAAACGGCTCGTAACCCTGCACAACGAATATTTGAAAACTTCAATCAGTATTAGCTTGGAAGAAGAAAGAGTTGTCATTTAAGTCATGTGAACTCTATGACATGCCTCTTTGCAGGTTTTCTCATTCCCATTAAGCATCCGCCTAAACAAATGGGGTAATACCGAAACGGTGTATAGTTTCCGTTCTTCGGATGAACTGTCTTCTTTTTGTTCATCAATCTCGGCTTTGGTACATGGAGTAAAAGGGGTATTATAGAACCTTGATGGGATGCAGATGTTTGATATTAAGCTTGATGTAGCTGTTAAAAGGAGAGAAATAAATCCAAGAAGCATCAACTCTGAAACCAGAAAATCAAATGCCAATGAGTTAAGACATACGAAGAATGGATAGCAAAGCTCTTAGTTATAAGCTAAGCACGTCTTGAGTGATTGAGTGAATGGCATAGCCATTTACCTTCTTTCATTTTCTCCACTGCCTCTAACAATGGCTTTCGGTTAGTCTTCCTCAACCACTGAGATTACAAAAGGAAAAATCATGAACAAGTATGCGAGTGATGGCTATGAAAGATTCATATGGGTCAGTTATGATAGAACCACTAGGTGAAATGCTTACCGTGCTTAGCCGGTGAATGGACCTCTCCACGAGCAAGGAGACTACAACGAAAATGGTTAGCACAGAAGCAACAGACCAAGTGGGCGTCAAGGCCAAAGATCGCATCTCCTCTTCATTATCAGCCATCTCCCACAAGTTTCTGAGATGAACTTTCAGGTATGTTCCTCAAAGCTCCGGTTATACGCCGACCAGGGCAGTCTTAAAAGACCTCAAACGAGCTCATCAATGGTCGCTGATCAAGAAACAAGAAGAAAATTGCAGACTGCTTAGTTTCTGAGGATAGCAAAATCATCCAAAATATGAACAGAAAAAGCTTGAGGACTGTATGATGCTTACTTTATGGAAGAGTTTTCAGGTCCCAATACGCCATGAAAGCGACAATTGAAGAAGGGTGTGTACGAGTTTATCTTCTCTGATTTTCCCCAATTGATTAAGTCAGAAGTTTTCTTTCCTTTTCTCCTTTTTTGGGTCTGCTCTCTCTGGCTCTAAGAGTAGCTTCCGCTCAAAAACCAGCTGAGATGAACTGAATATGACCAATTGGGGGTACCCAACAACGAAATTGATCCAAAAAACAGAGTCCCAAGAGAACACACCAGAAACGTTCAATAAAGCTTCAAGGATGATGGGTCGATGCTTTCTTCATAATCTCCCAACCAAATTGACAAAAAAGGGGCAAATGCACGATTATGTCCAACAAACCCCTATGAGTATATGAAAACCCAGCTCACATTTCCCAAGAAACAAACAAAATCTTTGCTAAGAAGACACCTCGTTCAAATGTTTTCAACTACACAAGTCACAGAAAAGGAACAAATACAAACCCAAATCAAAATGGGGAGGCTAGCTCCAGTGAATTTAGAACACAAAAGCTAAAACCACGAGATTTGATTGGGTTTAAACACTGAAAAAAAACCCCCACATGCACGAACACGCGGTTCTTGGACTTGTGAAAACCGCTGCCTGTGCATTAACTCCTCAAAGAAATAGCGAGAACTTCGAAAAGAAACAATACGGTAATGAAGGCAGAGGGCAAATTAGGAATGACTCAGAAGAAAGAAATGCATGGAATCGCAGTATTTACATTTGGCTGAAAATTTAAAATGGTGGGTCACAACCCAACTGCACAAAGCAATGATCTGAGGAGCCAAGTGGGAAAGCAAGCAAGGAAGGAAGGAAGCAAGCAATCTACTAATGAATCGCTGAATTTGACAACGTTGCTTTTGTTTTGATTATACCCTCCGGCCTCCGCTGATTGGGGAACATGCCAAAAGGCCAAACCCAGTCATCCTCCATTCTTCAACCATTCAACCATTCCATACGCTAATTTTGTTCCTTCTTAAATTTTACTCTAAAATGGTACTCCAATGGCAGGCAGCATTCTTCCGGACTCCTTTTTCTTTTTATTTAAGCGAATAATTATAAAATAAAATAAAAAAGAGAGGAAATTTATTTATTTTAAAGCAACATTATTTGAACTATTGGGGCTCTACAGCATTTTTTTGTTAATGATATAATAGAATATTGTACATCAAAATATTATAAGAACCTTTTGTAAAATATTTATTTATTGTATGATTATATTTTTCTAAAATATGGTAGGTGAGGTGTTATTTTCCTTTTTTTTTTTTTTTTTTTTTTTTTTT
>NW_019268523.1:1521191-1522739 GCF_002738365.1 Cucurbita moschata | reverse complement strand
TTTTTTTTTTTTTTTTTTTTTTTTTTTTTTTTTTTTTTTTTTTTTTTTTTTTTTTTTTGTAATTAAGCTTTAAATTTAATATATTGTCTTTTTTAATGTTATTTTTGTTACTCACTTTTTTAATATAATTAGCATAATTTAAATTAGAAATTCAAAGAAATTTTGGTTTGACCAATTATTGAAAATAATATATATCATTTATTGTATTTTATTTTCATATAAGTCATGTCCATTTTGTCCCTACGCTTGCTCTATTCCGTTTACATAATTATATAAAAAATCTCAATTTGTTCTTATTTCAAGAAAATTATACTAAAATTCCCAATTAGGTTTTGGAAATATTTGTTAGAATAATTTAGATTATAATATTGTTTGACGGTGAAAAAAAAGACAAAACATTTTATTGACATGCTCCATTCCTTGGACTCAGAAAATTCTTTTTTTTTTTTTTCCTTTTTAATAAATAAACAACGACTATAAATTAACAATATATTAATTGTAATAACAAAAAAATACGTTTCTTTAAGAAATTTATTATAAATTTATTTGAAAAAGTTGTTATAATTCGGGTAATCCATTATTTTTCCTATTCAAAAATCAACCTACAACGAGAGTTTTTTTTTGCTAACGTGTGTTTTTACATCGAAAATTCTTTGCCAAATTTCTAAACATATCCTTTGCCAAATTTCTAAACATATCCTCCAAAGTCTATATAGACATTGGTTACACTAGTTTATCAAAAATATGGAAAGTAAGGCATGAGTATAATAATAACAATAATAATTGCCAAAAAGGAAATTATTAAAGAAAACCTAAAAACGTGTCATTTCTTAGCTTTTTCTTCTCACCCAATGCAATTTAATGTCCAAATATTTATGACATCTTTATTATCCTTTACACGAGTAGCACTCATATTTTCAACTTTTGGTAATTCTTTTTTCAATTAAAACTTTAGACAAATATCCTATTTCATAGTACACCATTTTTATATATTTATTTATTTATGAAAGTCAAAGTAAAAAAGAGAAACCGAGTGAACTTTAAAGTTAGCCAAGTTTTGAAATCATCTCTTCACAATAAAGAAAATTCAATTATGGTTTGAACTTTATTCATAAGGTTTTATATTATTCACCATAATGGTTTTAAATTGATTATGTATGCCCAACAACACCCTACAATAAAATAAGAACAATGATGGTACCTAAAACAACAATGATCCAAGTAAAATAAGAACAATTTTGAAGGTTTCTAAAATCATACCCAAAACAACAATGATGATCGTTGCACAGGACGAGGTTTGTAGACGTTGCAAACGACAAACAAAAACGTTACAAACCACACCCTACAAAATCATCAGTTCATCAGTTCGAGCCTGTTATGTACTTACCAGAAACAAAGGAACGTTCTCAACAGAAATCTGCATTCATTCAGACTATTGAAATTCTGATAATTTAGAACCCTCCCTAGTCACACTATTATTTCCCAATAATTGTTGCACAATTTAATACAAAACTAATTCGGGGGCAAAGAAATCCCCCCCCCCCCCCC
>NW_019268523.1:1506615-1521042 GCF_002738365.1 Cucurbita moschata | reverse complement strand
CCCCCCCCCCCCCCCCTTTCCTCTCTCTATTATAAGCCATCCAATTTTTATGTCCCATCTGCAAAAATGTAGAGAATTTTGGCCAATGGTTTTCTATAGTTGAGAACATTTATGAGACATTTCATTCAATAAAGGGAACATGGTTTGGCACTTCCTATCATCTCTAATGTGTTGCAAAATATAGAAATGGTATTAATGACCTAAACGAAAATCTGTTAAAAAAGAAATGTAGAGTAGTGATGTTCTTACAGTACAGGGGTAACTTTTTTCAGCTTGCCCAACAGATAAGGTCCTTAAAGAATATCTGCTAAGAGAGAAGTATTGGCAAAAAGAAAACATAACAGTGAATATACACAAGTAGACAGAAAATATCACCACATGATCTCAGCCTGCAGTTGGACGCTCGTCCTCTTCTACCACATCATCATCCTGGCCTTCAGATGTCCTTCCCTCGGTGTCTGAAGGAGCCTGTAACTCGTCCTCAGAGACTAGAATCTGGTCGTCACATGACTCGCCATTCAGTTCATTATCACTGAACAGATCCCTTTGAACAGGCACACTTCTTTGCTGCTGAGATGATATCACATTTGCAATGGCTTTGAAAGCGGCTGCAGCTTGATTGCTATCAACACCCGAGTCATCATCAACACTATAGTTGGGTTCTTCTTCAGACTTATCTTCTACTCGAGGTGGTGGCACAAAGAACGGAAGTTTACCCCTCTGCCAGTCGTGGAGGACCATCTTTGCTACAGTTGTCAAGTCAGGCTCGCCACCCTGGATAGACGCCACTTGAAGCAGTTAGTTTTTCATGATCACTGATAACAAAACAAGTTGAACAAAATAGATAAATAATAACAACCACTTCCAAAATAAACAACATACCCTTAGGAGCTTGCCTGACAATTTGCATAGCTGAACTAAAAAGTCATTGTCGTCCACCCTTAACATGAAACAACAAATTAAAATTGTTCTTCAGAAAAAATTTAAAGATGATAAAATAACTGAACTACGCTAACAGTTGAAGCAAACTACTAGGAAATAGATGAATGAGTAAAGATGATAAAATAAAGAGATTTTCATGATAGGAGTTGCAGCATAAAGTTTTCTCTCAACCAAAATGATGGTACAATTCAAAAATCAACTTGATCCTCACAAAAAATGGATGAATAACAGTAAGAACCAAAATGGTATTTTGGTATTTTGGTTATCTTTTAAAATTGAATAAAAAGAACAATTTGAAAATGAAAAAACCACCAGAAAAAATAAATCAAATGATAACGGCCGCAAACTCTTATGCAAGAAAAAGATTAAAATGTATGGTCACCAACCAATTTTTTATCTTGTATGCTCTTTCAAGGTGTTCCTTCTTCACCCGCTTCAACACTTCTCCAATATGTTCAGATGGATCCTCCAAATTAGTAACTCGTACCTAACACAAAGTCCCAAATACCATATTATCGAAGAATAATTTTAAATGTCAACATATTGGCAAGTGTAATTGAAAAGTCGAGTGGTTTCAAAAGAAACCAGATGGCAATGCAAACGAAAATGAGAAAAAACATACCACGCCCTTCAGCACAACATCTGTTTCAGTGTCACTGTTTTGATAAACGACTCCTGGGCAATCAATCAGAAAAATCCTCTTTGTGAGGGTAATATATTGCCACACTTTAGTTTCCCCTGGAATAGGTGCGACTTTGCAAACCTAATAAAAAGGGTGAATTTATTTTAAAAAAAGAACCACAAGAGATTGATTATAGTGCCATAAGAATCGAATGTAAGGGGCTCACTTTAGTATCACTACAACAAGCAACAGAAGAATCAAGTGTGAGACAATAAATATTTTTTCCTAATTCTTTTCCAAGTATTTCCATCGACATGAAGAGGAAGTCCAAGCAAAAAGTCCAGATTCTGCCACCATCCAATATCCAATCTAATATTCACGTGTCTTCTATAGGTTATCCCATTATTTTTAGCTCAGTCAACAATTGGCTGCACTGCAACTTGAAATTCGGCTTAACAAACAAACTCGGTGTCGGACTTGTTACTAGCTCTACCCCCCTTCAAACGATTATTTCCAGAAGTTTTCCCTCCAACACTACAGATAGATTCAGTACGTCTCTAATTGGGCAAACATGCGAATCAATTTGGTGGTCTATTACTCGTGTTATTCACCATAAAAAACCTATCAGAAGATAATATTCTACAAAGCAAGCCACATGACTCATAGTATTCCTAGAAGAAATGCTACACCTAACATAGATCCAATAAAAACAGATATGATCTGGATAAGAAAGGTTGTCATAAATTTCAGCACATGAAGAACTACACCATCCAGATTTTGCCATGATTTTCTGAAAGCTTTTAACCATATAGGCCCTTTTGAACGCAAAATAATTACTGCAGTTTTATTATGAATTCAATTCAGACATACCAAATGAATGAACAAAAAAATAAACAACAATTTTTTTCACATTTATACGAAACATTGTTGGTATCAAGGAAGAATGAAACCTTACATTCTTAGTCCGTAGAGTGTTAATTACAGATGACTTTCCAACATTGGGATATCCAACAAATCCCACGGAGATAGCTTGCTTGTCACTTTTTAAGCGCGCAAATTGTCTCAGTACCGACAGGAGAGAACCCTAACAGCAACAAAAGTCTTAGAAACAAAGTTAAAGATGATGTTTATCCTATATTGCCAAAGACAATATATCAAATGATTCCCTTGCGGAATTTTCCTCACCGACCAATATGATCCAATCATAAAAGATGTCATTGAGCAACTAGATGGGTCATAAGGATGACATACATTTTACTATAAACAACCAATTTAGGCTCTTAGCTAGAAATTAATTATTAAGAAGTACGATGGGGTCCTCGATTTAATAACAATACCTTCCCAAAGGATTTGTTGATGCTTGCATGAAATGCTAGAGTAGGATATTCTTTTGATAGAACTCTAAGCCATCCCTTTGTTGCCCAAGCAGGAATCAAATCGCACTGAGAATACCATTCATTACCATGTCTCAATCAGCCTTATAGAAATTATCAAAAAATTCAGTGCTCTTTCAAATCAAAGATAAGGTGAAACCTTATTTAACAAAAGAACCACGTGTTTATGTTTGCAGTGCTCTTTCAAATGCCTCTCTAAATGGTAACATCTTGTTCCTTGGGGATCTCTTGCATCTAGAACCTGGGAAAATGACAAATACTCAGATGATGGATATACAAGAAATGATGGAGGCTTGCATTGAGTTGTGGGAAAACAAACCACAATTTTGAAATGGAAAACCATAAAAAATCCAAAACATAAAATGTAGTAATGGCGGCTGTGCAAACTATTTGAAGAGAACTTTTTTCCTAAATAAAATAGAAATAAGGTAAATAACATTTGGGAAGATACTAGCTTTTACATTTCATAAACTAATGGGGAAAATATAAATAAGAAAAGAAAATCACATGTGAATACTATCATCAACAAAGGAAGAGATTAATTACTACAACGAACCTGGACAACAACATCTGATGAGTCAATTACTTTGTAGAGCTCACCCCATATACGTTTACTTTGACCCTTCTCAAACATAGTATGTCGAACAAGGTCTCTAAAACCATCTTCTTCGCCACCCTCATTTGTAGCATTCTCAGCATACTTTTCATCAAAGTCATCTACAGAATAAAGAATATGCAATATAATAAACAGCACTCTTAACATAAGGATTGACAACAGCAAAATTCCAATAAGAAAAGAAAAACGTGCTTGAGAACAGCATCTTCAGATATGTCTAGTCACATAAAAAGAATAGCATCCGTTTTCTTTTCTATTCTTTCACAAGGTGCAAGGTACAAACGTTCAAAATAAACAAACACTTGAAAGGAATACCACAGTTATTGATACTTGTCTATCAAAATTTGCAAATGCAAGAGACAGATTAAAATATTTCATACCATGAGACTTGTCAGCTTTCTTAAGTAGTGACTCATAGTCAGCAGCCAAAAGCTTTGGTCGCTTTCTCTTCCCCTTTGGCCCAAAGGCATCTTGAAATGGTTCTGTATCGAGAAGATGGACTCTGGATTGCTTCAGAGATAAAAAGTACCACATTAGCATACGCAAGCATGTCATAGAACATTCAAAGCTTCATTTATACAAATCAGTGAGCTCCAAATGGGAAAGTAAGAAATAGCAACAAAAAAAACGCTCGGACGGAAAGTGGACAAGCTTTCTTCGTCTAAATCTTGAGAAAAACAACATGCAAAACAGCAGCTAAGAACATTGACAACAGAGTACATCGAAGCTCTATATATAAACCTTATTTACAACAGAAAAGTAATATACAAACACATCAAATCAACGAATTATAAAAAACAGGTCTCTACCTTCTGATGATCATTCAAGAGGGAAAGGGGCAGTTTCTTTTCCTTCAAAATCACATTGTAGCTACTTGACATCCGTTTTTGGAGTTCTTCACGAAAAAATTCAAGCTCTTTCTGATTTACAACTCGAGTATTACCTATCAATTCAAGTTGATATACATCATCAAAATCTTATCAACATACTACACGATAGCATTAATAATACAAATTCGTAAAATAATGTACCAAGGACAGAAATGTAGGCACGGCACCAACTGGAAAAATGATTGAATGTGGCCACAGTAACAGCCCCTAACCCAACGAAAAAGAAATGACACATGCACACATAACCCAACGAAACGTACCAAACCAGCGGCGATCAGGTTGAATCCGCGTGTCCGGTAACTCCTTTGATTGAAGCTCATGCTTCAACACCTTCCCTTTCCGATCACGCCTTGGCCTTGTATTATACATCTTGAGACGTCGCACAGTGGCAGCGCTACGCGCATTCTTATTCCCATCACTTCTGTTGGCGTCCAGGGAATGTTTTGGTTTCCCAGACACACTTACCTTCCTTTCTGTCTTCTTCGTCATCTTTAATTATAAATACTTTACTACAGAATAGCAATGCATACCGATCAGTAAGAAGAACGATGAACTGGGATGGGGAGGCAAGTAAGTTTTCTTTCACAAAATTTCCGTTCCAAATAAGTCGAATTACGCAGAATTTTAAAATAAAAAATTGTTTCTAATTTCACAGAGTTTTGTTTTTTAAATGTACACCTACACCAATTTATACAAAAGCCTCCCACTAAACTCCATTCAATCAAACACAAACTCAAGTTTAGTTAAATATTTTTGAACACGTATTTTTCCGTTCTTCTAAAACTTAGAGCGATAATTTAAATCTTTTAAAGTAGCTTTTCGATTCTTTTTAATCGCCAATCAAGTTGCACGTAATATTTATGTTTACATTTAGATGGACTGATTGAAGAAACCAACGTGAACCAACGACAGAAGACAAAAAGTCAAAACCTGACCTGAAAAACGCGCGCGGCGGCAGCGCGATATCAACGGCGGCGTGGGAGAAGCGAATGTGAAAGGGAGCGGCGTCGATTCGGCGGGAGAAAGCGGATAGCGACGAGCGGTTGGGAGCGGCAGTGCAAGGAGCAGTGGCCGAAAAAGAAATATCAATGAGGGGTGGCTGAAGAATAAATAGGGTTTGGGGGATGCAGCGGCTGAAGAATAATTAGGGTTTGAAGGGCTGAACTTAGTTAGGGTTTGGGGGTTGGCGGAAGAATTTTAAATTAATAAAAATAACAATAAATAGGGTTTGGGGGAGCCCGAAAATTTCTAAATTAATAAAAATAACTACCTCTAAAAAAAATAATTAAAAAAAAATTCATAATATTTAAAAAATACTCTTAAACTTTTCAAATTATTTAAAAAAATAAGATTAAATTTGCAAAAGTTTAACTAATACTCTTAAATATCATATATAACGTTTCAAAAATACTCATAAACTTTTTGAAGTAACATTAAGATTTTTGTAGATAGATGATTTTCATCCATATATTGATACTAAATTTTTTTAAAACTTTTTTTTATTTAAGTAAATAGGATTTATGTAAAAGTTTAAAACTATTTTTGAAATAAAGGATCAGAGGTTTCTATCCCACACAGATAAATACAATTGGTGAAACTTAAAATCAAGAAGTAAAATCTAATGTTTCTAAAATGTGTTTGGAATAAGACGACAATAGATATTTATGAGGCACATGCGACTCCACAGGACAAGCAACGATTCAAGACGTATTATATCTAGAGATGCAGGACAAGGACGGAAAAGTGTTTCTCGTCATATATGTGTTAAAAATATATTCATAGAAAATAGAATTAAAATATAATTAATACTCCTCTTAACTAACATAAACATAGTCCCAACCGTGGTCAGAGGATTTGCTGGAAATGGTGGCACTGACCACCGTTGATTCAGCTGGCTTCTCCTCCTCTAGGATCTTCAACTACGGCTGATAACCCCAAACAAGTTTGACACCATGGGTATTAAGGCTTTGAGATCCAAGAACATAACAATGGCTATGGCGTCGAAGTGATAGGATAGCGATTAGATGCAGATGCTACCCCTGTGACATGAACCTGAACAGAGCTTACAGTGCCTACAATCATTGAAATCAAAGGGAAGAAACGAATTCCTCTGTTTTGAAGATTGTAATGAATTTCACACTACACAAATACACAAATTTCACCATACAAAATTTGAGGTTGCTTCTTTAGAAGGCTTTTATTTTGGCATCTTCACCGGAAAAAGGAAGAAAAAGAAACAGAGGATGAAGAGGAAGGAGTGGAAAAACAGAGTTTTAAATCAAATCAAATCAAATCAAATCAAAAGGGCTTCGTTCCATAATATTCACAACCCAAATCAAAAAAAAGTTTACAAATTCAAACGGTTTCTGTTCAGAACTCCGACGAGTTCGCGGTGGATCTGTCCATTCCGGCACCGATTCGACACCGAGTACGGCTGCCGAAACAACCCGAGTCGAGTAGCTCCTCCCAATTCACATCCTCAGCTTCCTCATCTCTGGCTTTCATATACTCCATGATTCTCTTCACCTTTTCTTTTGATCTCTCGCTTCCATTTTTCTCTACCGCCATGAACACCTCCATTGCTCCGGCGGTTTTTGCCAGACCCTTAAACCTCAAACCGCCGTAACTCAGTCCGAACAGGACAGCCACACAGCTCTCCCGAGTCGACTCAGTGTCCAGCTCGTTCTCCCTCAACATCCCCACCAAGCACTCCACTGCACCGGAGTCCAACAACGCCGCCCGGCCCTCAAAACAAGCAGCTAAATTACACAATATCAGTAAAATACGGCCGGCCATATGGCCGGATTTCACCATCCCGAGAAAGACCGGCACCGACCCAAGTTTCACAAGCTTCGAACGGTTGCTCTGAACGTGCGACAAGTGATAAAGAGCAAGAGCCGAGTCGTGCCGTGTTTGCTCTGATTCGGATACCAACAGCCGTATCAATGGCGGCAGAGCACCCAAAACGCCGATCGCGGTTTTGTTGTCGTCTTCGAGAGCTAAGCTGAAAATGGCGCCGGCGGCATGTTCTTGAACCTCCGGTGAACCCCCTTTCAGAACATCGATCAAATTGGGGAGAATCCCCGACCTTACAATCTTAACCTTGTTCAAATTCTCTAAAGACAGATTTACAAGCGCTGCAACTGAATTCACCTGAACGCCAGTGTACCTCGAGACGATGAGAGATCGCAGAGAAGAGAGAATCAGAGGAGAACAGAGATGAACCCTAGAATCCTCTCGAGTTCTAGTGATTTTTCTCAGCGCAGTCACAGCCTCTTCAATCTCAATAACCTGAGAGCTTTTCAGCTTCGCGATGATCTCTTCTTCCTCGGGCAAGTTCAGATCACTGATTACCTCGATGTCAGAGGAAGAAGACGAAGAACAACAACTCGGCCTTGTCGCGAGAGGAAGAGGCAAAGTTTGAACGGCGGCGCCTACAGATTCATCGGAGCTCGAGTGAAAATGAGAGGTCCGACGAGTGACTTCGGTGGCGGCGTGGTTGAATCGAACCACAGGATTCTCTGCAATCCCTTGAATCAATTCCTCATCGCTTTTGGTGTGGGCCGCCATGAATTGACGAACGAGCTTTTCAGCGGAGGAGAAATCGAGGGGTTTGGGGGATTCAGAAGAGGAATTCTTACACCAATTGAGAATAGTGGATTTGAGAGCCAGATTTGGGATAACAGAGGAGAAATCCGGGTTGGAACCGTCTAACAGAGTCGGCTTCAACCCTAAATCTTTACAAACCTGAACACAGGCGGCTTCGAAAGTGTGACCAGAGGAGACAATTACAGGATCCGCCATTAAAGACCCAGAAATGGGACAGAGCAATTCTTTAGGTATTTCCTTCGATTGGGGAGGTTTCGAAGGAAATGGGGAAGAAGAAGACCGATTGAAGATCCGCCATTTCCGTCGAGGACTACTGGTTATCTCTGAAACTGCAACCGGTGGAGAATTCTTCTCCAAAACCCAGTTGTGTTTGACGTGTCTATGGATCATGAACTTCATCAAACCCTCCTGAAATTCCATTTTTGGGTTGTGAGATTCAGATTTCAATCTCTGAAAAAGGAAGAAACCCCTTTTAACAATACAAAGAAGGTAGTTTCTATGCTCGTCAATCAAAGGACTGAATGAAATGTTCCTGAAGCTCCATGATTTGTGCAGTGAAACGAAGTCCGTGGTGAAAATCCGGTGTCCAGTGGACCGAGTCCGTGGAGGTATGAACAGGAGAGAGAGAGAGAGAGAGAGAGAGAGAGAGAGAGAGAGAGAAGAGAGAGAATTTGGGGTTTCAGAATATGAGCAGAATCGAGAAAGAGCAAAGGTAAGCAAATCCGTAAGTGAAGAAGAAAATCTGAGTGTTTTGGGATAAAATAGAATATGCTAATTGTTTTGATTATCTAACCGTGTCCCGATCAACAATGGCAGTCCCCTCCCCATTGGCTAATTGCTTCATCAGTCTGCCATGGAAGAACCTCGCATTTAAGACCGATTTTTGTTTATCGTTTTATGTTCACATCATTTTATGAATAATTTCAACCATATGATTTTCTCTTTTCTGGAATTATCTTACAAATTATTTGGTTGCTCCAATTTTTTTCAAAAATTTGATTTTTTTCCTTTAGTCAACCACTCTCTTCTGGGACTGTATTGTTTTCATTATTTGAGTTTGATTAGGTTAAACTTCAGATTTATGCTTTGAAATGACAAATTTGCCCTTTTTCCGAACACCCTAGTAAAAAAAAAAAAAAAAGTGCAATTGTACAAAATTCATAGTTTAGATTTAAATACTAAGTTTAAAGAGAATAATATCTACCAAAGTGAGCTTAAAGTATAAATTTGATTTAGATTTTCATTATAGTAAGAAATTGAAATTTTAATTTTGTACTCATCAAGTACCATATTTATTTTTATCATTGACCTCTTTAATATATTTTTTCAAAATTCATAAATATACTATCAATACCGCTCAATCCTATGATTCTATTGCACATAAAATTAAATTTTAATAGATCAAATGAAATTTCAAATATAATTTTACTAGACAATTAATAGATACAAAACTAAGTGTTTATGAACTAAAAATGAGAGAGTTACTACACAGGTACCAATCTTAAACCAAAACATTTTGTAAAATCAGAATTATTTTAATTTAAGATGTATATCAAGAAAATCACCAAAATGACTAGGCATTTAAAAGCAATACAATTTATAAAAAGAAAACAAAAATGATTGGATGGAGAGAAAATCACACTCAACTCATAGCCAATGCATTTTTTTTTTTTTTTTCCTTTGATTTTGTAGTGGAAATCACAATGTAAAAGAATAAGAAAAGAATTTGGTAAACATATTATATATCAATATATATATATATATATTTGGAATTAAATCCGTGAAACAACAGAGAAAATGTTCGTGGGTGGTTTAGTGATGACGTGGCAATTTATAAATTTATAAATGAGACTCTTTTGCATGGAAACAGATGTAAAGGCTTAATTAATGTTTTTCTAATTCGCCAAACTTTAATGCTCAAAAGTGGAAAAGCTTATTAATATTCTCCATTTCTCCTTCCTTTCTTTTCTTTTATTATCTTATTATTCAATTATTTCTTTACTGGTTTTTGATATCATAAATTAATCTTATTATTCAATTATTGGATCCTTAATTGTTAAGAGACTGTGAGGCAAACAATTGGGTGTGAGTTGATATTAAATGTGAGGTCTACCCTCCACAATCTCTCCCTTTCTTTTCCAAAAGTGGTTTCCATTCCAACTCCACCCCTTTTTCTTCTTCTTCCTCTTCCTTTCTTTGGGGTTTCAACCAAGGGCAAATTAGTAATAATTATCAAAAGCTATTTCTTTTCTTTTCTTTTTTTTTTTTGCAATTAATTCCCTTTATAAGGTTGTTTTACCTAAACATAGGGATTAGGTCTTACTAACTTTCTTCCCCTTGTTTTCAATATAATATGTCTAACTTTCAATTATGCATCTAGTAAGGAACATTCTAACTAGAAGCTTAGAAGCCTTTTCATCTCCGAGGAACAATCTAGGTAATGAAAATTAATTGGAAACAAAATCAAGACTCATAGAAAACTATCATATTAGTGATGCAATCTGCCAATGATATTAAGAACATGATTGAAAAGTAAGTGACAGTCGATTCAAACTGTAAAGAGAAGATTAAGAACATTGCCCACACTACTCTAAAACACTTCCCCCTTCCTAACCCTAATTTAATTTTCCAGATCTCAATTATGCTTTCAACTTTAGAAAAGACATTCTTTTGTGCTTTACAAAGTGGCAAATTACTTTTTCTTTGGCTGTTTGCTAAGTTAAGTACTACTCAATTACCTTTTTCTTATTTTTTTCATTTTCTATTATTATATGAACCTACGTAATTATTCATGGAAGGCATTCAATTACAAATTTTTGCATGCTTTTTAAATAAATAAATAACAATTAGGAAACTTGTTTGAATTTTATGGGTGGTGTGTGCTAATAAAGCCCTCTAAGCTAACTGCTAACATACATACCCCAAAGAGATCACATCAACTAAAGTCAAATAGTCTCTCTCAAAAAACAAAAAAAGTCAAATACAGTCTTTTTCTTTCTTTTTGGAAAAAGATGATTTTAACTAATATCTAAAATGAATGAACAAATTCGTCTTGTAAAGAACCATAAAGTTAAAATGAAATTTCAAACCAAATCTTAAAACCAACATATATCTCCACTAAATCCGGCAACAAAACCGACGATCTTAAACATGAGAGGGCAATTAACCATAAATTCAACTTTAACTATGATGCAAGATTAAATTAAATGGGTAAAGGTTAGTACCTTTTTAACTGTTAGCTTCTCGTTCTGCTGAAAGCCGAAGACAGTAGTCCACACGCTTCTCTCTTCTCCCTATGCAATAAATAATACAAAACAAATTTGGCTTTATTCACAATAAAGATTTTCATGGAAGGCATGGGTGGAAAGTGTAAAAGTAAACAATTTAAAAGAAATTGACAGACTTTCTCAGAGGTCTCTATCATTGATGTCGAGGAATCTGATTCTCTAATTCCATTAAGGTCCAACATTACTTTTTTGGAGATTTTGAAAGAATAAATACAAATCAAGTTCACATTAAGAGAGAGTGGGAGAGAAGTAGACCTTCACCAGCTACCCACGTTGCTTTGTTTTAGAAACCTCCTCCCCTGCTTTCTCCAGATGAGAGTAGAAGCATCCACGAAAGATCACCAGAAGCGTACGCTAAAACTCGTTGATCTTCTTGATCTCTTCCTATTCAGATGTGGATAACGCATGGATAGTAGGCCATTGATGCTAACAAGCAAAGATATACGAAGTACCTTTTTGACTTGCCAGTCTGATGGTATGACAGACACAATTCCCTTCTTCCAAAATGCTAAAGTAGCATGTGTAGCATGTGTAGCATGTGTAGCATGTGTAGAATCAGGAGCGTAATGATGATCGTCTTGGTAGCCTGTTCTGCTTCCTGGAATGTAAGAGAACGCACAAAATACATGAAGTCTAAGCTCAAGGTTCAAGCTTATCGATGTTAATCATGGAGTGATGAGGTTCAATGTAATATTTATCATCCATTTGTGCTCATGAAATTCTCATCTAATGAGATCTGACACACGTTTACCCTAATGAATTGGGTATCCGTCGACTCCATTCTCAATTAGTAAATGGTTCAAAGTTTTATCCATGTATGCTAAGCACAGCATTGGTAAGGCAGAGAGGTCTATGCACTATACACAATTGATTTCACTACTTAATTTATCCTCAAATTGTTTATACATACGCCTAAAACAACATCAGAAGAAGGGCTTCAACGTATAAACCGAACAAGTTATCGAGCATAAAACCAAATTTAGTAATTCAGTTCAATACATCCGTACACATTTTGGAAGACAGACATTAGAGCTGCAAAACCCTATGATC
Organism: Cucurbita moschata; assembly: GCF_002738365.1. NCBI lineage: Eukaryota > Viridiplantae > Streptophyta > Magnoliopsida > Cucurbitales > Cucurbitaceae > Cucurbita > Cucurbita moschata. The sequence continues at coordinate 1,508,632 of NW_019268523.1, read as the reverse complement.
GTGTCATTGAGAGTGGTGGCGGCGGCTGCTTAGATCGGGGCAACATGGCGAGAAGAATCTTTTTCCTTGGTCCCTGTTAATTAAGAATCACAGGGCAGGGCTCAAAATAAGTCTTCGATGGATACAACAAACTTTCTTTAATAAGAAACTACGTTTTCATGGAGAGAATGAAATAATAAACCAGGTCTACCAAAAAAAACTAGCCCAAAAACAAAAAAGAGTCCGACCGAAATAAAGATAACAACTCTTATCTAAATGAAAAAAACCAAACTCATAATTGCAAAAGGCCTAGTGACCGATGCCAAGAAGGGTTAAACTTAGCCGCCTTGCAAAGTTCTTCACCCAAAATGGATACAAGTAGTTTGTATGATATTGAAGTTCCAAGTAAAATCATTCAATAGACTAGTTAGCAAAGTGGCAACTACTACGTATACAGTACTTTCTATCAAATGATTTGATGTTGCATATAACACATGCCGTAAGATACATTCTTCTTTAGCAATACTAATAATTCGATGAATGATGAATGCCACAGGTGAAGAACATATATATATCTCATAACGCCTATGTGTATGAATCTAGCGACATAGGTAAGACCCTACAAATTATCACACTTAAGAAGCTCGTGGAACAATCAATATTCCAATCCAGGACATTTGATTCAATCCTAAGGTCAATCACTCGCAGCCTAAACCTTTGTCAACTTGAACTTGATGGTATGACACTTTTTTCTAAACTAGCATGGTTCATTAAAATTCTAATTAGGCAAGTACACCATACAGGAATGAACGTAAGTCTGCAAGCCAAGAATGTATTTCAATTAGAGTTGAACAATCGTAGAAGGCCAGGGAAACGGAACTACCATGGGTATCCCCAGCTCTTTAAGATCCCTGTCTCCCATCTGTCTCAAAGCTGTCATATCAATCTGCAAGATATAATTTACAAAAAGAACCTAGGTTTATATACAAGATTTAAGAGTCTATAGGCAATCGTCATCACACCTCAACAAAGCCCCAAGGAACTTCATATATAACATTCACATGGAAAAAAAAAAAGAAAAAAAAAAAAGCCCAATGGTTGTATCCTAAAGAATTTACATCTTAAAATGGGTTTTAATTTTCAGGAAAGTACATACATTCAGCATCCTTAAAAAATGCTGAAAAATAACGCACCAGCTGAGATAACTTACTTCTTCTGCCTGAAAATGAATGACATATTTTCCCAAACCAAGCGAATTCAACAAGCCAGCAACAGAAAGAGTACCCTCTCCCTATACAACAATCATTAACGAGACTTAGCAAGAAAAGGCGCAACTTGATGTCTAAGATGAGCTAATTTATAAGATTGTGAAATTTAATAACTTGAATTGGCACACTAAATTAGACCGATAAACTGAACAGCCAAAAAGCATACCATTGCGGAACTTCTCTGCATGCTGCCACTTATTGCTGTGAGATCCTTAACTGCCTTGCCAGACACAGGGAGGGTGGCTTTCATTTTCGCAGGTGCAGAGTCTACAGACCTATAACTATCAGCAACGCTGTTCCTAAAAAACCATTCATCTCTAGAACGATCAGCTTCCCTCATAGATGAGATCCTCCTAAACTCATCATTGTATCTAGGAGGTGAAAGCCCCATGGAGCTCTTCATGATCCCATCTGGGGATCTAACTCTCATCCTGTCAACATATGATACAGTACTTTTCCTTTGTGAATGTTCTAGGTATAGATCATCGGCACTTTTTCTGTAATGTGTTTGCCTTATAAGATTACTCCCTCTAAATTCATGCCTACGATGTATTACATCTCCACTAGTTGAGGGCAGATAATTTTTTGATAATTGATGGTGTATTTCCACCCTTGAGTGTTCTTCGCCAAGACCAATTTTCTTGGATTGAGTTTTGCGCATAAGTTTCAAGCGCAGATCATTTTGACCAACTCTGTAGACTTTATTCGAATAAGAACTGAAGTAACCACGAGATCACAGAAAACCAATACATGTAAAAAAAAAAAAAAAA
>NW_019268523.1:1454547-1505631 GCF_002738365.1 Cucurbita moschata | reverse complement strand
ACATGTAAAAAAAAAAAAAAAAACAATAATACAAGTAGAGAACAGGCTTGTACCGTTTTTTCTTTGGCCACTTGAACCCCAATCAAAACCATCTCCACGTTGCCTGCTAAGAGAATACCCAACAAAGGCATGCAAAATTCAGAATACATATTCTAAAAACTATCTCAAAATTACAGTAAAAATGACCACATTTATACAGAATGAAAAATCAGTAAGTCCTCATTCAAATTGAAGTACGCCCAGAAGTATAAGAAGAACCAACTCGATACTCGATAAGAGCACAGAAACGAAGAAGTTCAACTCGAACAATACAGACAAGCCGGAGAAATGGGGGTGGGAAGAAAAGAAAAGAAAAAACGCCTGGATTTCAATGCTGCTAACAATCAATAAAGAAAGAGAGAAAAAGAAAACAAACCGCTTATTCGTGGATGAGAACAAATCCTCTGCATTATCTGCTGATCTCTCAATATATCGTTTTCTTCTTGGCACTGGTCCAGAATCAATATTCGATTGAGCGAAGTCAGAACCTCCTCTCTTTACCATCTGCAAATGATTCAATCATACCAAAAATAAAATAAAATAACAACGCAGCGTTCAACAATCGTCGATAACATCATTCTCGTAAAAATATCGAAATGGAAAAGTCTCAGCTCTCTTTAATTTCTGAAATAACCCAAACCAGACACTAAGAAACAAACTAAATGAACTCGTCAGTAGGTGCATATGCATTGGATTACCTGACCAGAGCGCCCGAGAGTGATGGTGACTTGGGGCCTCGACATCTCCAGGAACGAAAACTGTGAAACAATTGAAGCCTCGACCTATCTAGGTAACACAAAATGGAATGAAACCCTAGAATTAATGAACAAGAATAATCGAACCGTAAGGAATTGGGAAAGAAATAAAGAAGAAGATGACGTGAAAGGGGCATCGTACGGCCACCACTCTGGGCTGCCCGCCTGCAATCAGGTTGCCTCCACGAATACACCACCGATTAAACGTATAAATTTAGTAAATTTTATGATTTAGTTAACTAAAACCTAAAACTCACTTTAATTTACATTTCTCTATATTTTACATTTTTGTAAATTCCAAAATTAAAATAATATTAATAATAAAAGGATAGTTTTTTCATAATTGCTCGTTCCAAACTTTTAATATTTAAATTTAGATAGTTTTTTCATAATTGCTCGTTCCAAACTTTTAATATTTAAATTTAGATCATCTTAACCTTACAAAATAATATTTATCTGGGTGACTCTAAAATCATTTAACTTTTTTTAATTTAACGTGTAAAAATCTGAACATATAATAATTTTATAAAGAATATGACATCTGCTAAAAGATTTTTACTTCTTGTGTTCGATATTAGACCTTCATCTACATTGCTATTGAACGTCTTATCCATATTATTGTTTTATATCATATTTGAAAACAGAACATTATAAAAGATTCTCGAGAGTGTACCTACAGCCCCACAAACTAAATATTCATCATTTTAGAAAGCGGGAAAAAAGGATCTCTTTCCTAGTTGAGTCGAACCGAGTGTGCCTACAACCCCACAAACTGAATATTCATCATTTTAGAAAGCGGGAAAAAAGGATCTCTTTCCTAGTTGAGTCGAACCGAGTGTGCCTACAGCCCCACAAACTGAATATTCATCATTTTAGAAAGCGGGAAAAAAGGATCTCTTTCCTAATTGAGTCGAGGCACCGGCAGTGTTCTTAGATTCTAAGAAAGATGTAACAATACCCTAGAAAGCCATGATCCCTCAAAACTGCGGCCTTTCTTTTTGCAAGTGCTTTTTATACCAAGTATTCTACAATCATCAAGACTAAAACGTTACAAATACCATGAAAAACTGTAACAAAAGGGGGATTTAGTATCTAATAATTTGTCAGAAGCAGATATGGCAGAACCATTCATTGTCTCATCAGCATATAAGGTTACTGTTATTACATACATAACTATACTTGTATATTTCCACCCGTTCAAGTCAAACCCCAATATGAATTACTAACGAACACAACTAGTGGAAATTAAGGGTTACATGTTTGCTGTTGTTGCCCTGATATCTTCCAAGGAGATTGCCTGCAGAAAAGAGGAGTGAAGAGAAATCCAGGGAGAGCAGAAAATAATTATTGATAACAGTTACTGTGGATGATTAGCAAATCCAGCGACCGCAAAGCATGCTTAACATTCGAGTTTCAGCGCTAAAAGAATTTGTGATCTATGCCAACTTCACATTTAGATGCATTCCAAGGAGTAGAACGAGCTAGTTAACGTCGAGAGGATCAAACTTAAACAAAAAAAAAAATATATATATATATATATATATTTGAATTCTGTAATGGTGATAATGTCTAGTAATAAACCACGCACCGTTTGATAATTTAAATCATACTTCCGGTAAGCAGTCATTTCATTGAGATTGCTTCCAAAAATTATAAGTAGCAGAGTCAACCTATCAGATCAAGATTAATTGATAAGAATTACCTGATCAGTGCCTGCAAAGTCGTTCTCTGGAGTCAGGAAAAGCATGCAGTGACACTCTTTCCTGCCAAGAAAAACTTTATTTTCAGACCACATGCGTCTGATATGGAATAAAATGAGTAACAATGACCAATTGTTTACATTTCCTTGCTTCCTGAAACCATTCTAATAGCCAAGGGCCTTGAACGTCAGCTCGCTACCCTATTATTCTTGGGAAGAATAGCATCTTTCTTTAATCATATATAACATAAAACCAACCTTCAAACCTCCTTGCTTAAGTGAACAGCTTGGTTATGTGTAACTATGGAGTACCAATTTAATTTACCAGATTACCATGGGAGATAATTCTAAGTCACTTCATGAAAGTAAACCCCTACTCTTCATATGGGAATCTAGGTATTTGCTTTCAAGTTCAAGAACCTAGAACTGTAAATCTTGGCACCGATCATCTTAAAAAACATAATAATAAAATGTGTTTCCCTAATCTCTCGAGCGAATTACAACCCATATGCTGACGCCCATATTCTTCTTGTGAGATCTTGCATCGGTTGGAAAGAAGAACGAAGAATTCTTTATAAGGGTGTGAAAACCTCTCCCTAGCAGACGCGTTTTAAAAACCTTAAAAGAAAGTCCAAAGAGAACAATATCTACCAACTTGGACCAGTACACTTCTTTTCCTTTCTCTTTTTCTAAGAATAAGACTTATCAAGCTGAATAATCTTAATGAAGAACATTGAGTTGTTCAATAAATCAAGTGACAACAAAGTTTTATGAGTATGATGATGCTTAGAGAGGCTTGTCCATGATTTTACAAATTCCAGCTAGGAAAAAAGAAATTTTCCTATGCTATCTTTCAAATTTTTTGCACATCAGTCCTTAATTATAAATGCATATTATACCTCTCTCTCATTGGAACACATGGACAGTTCCAAAAACCTTGTGCAACTTCAGCAGGTTTGTCATCATAATGCCTGAAAAAAAATCATCAAGCTATTTGAATTTACATTAAAGATAGTATGAACTACCATTAGTTCTAGAAAAGAATACAGGACTTCTACAAAAAGCACGAGAAACACTAACCGGCAAGGACAAAGTGGTGCACCCAATGTATCTTTGTGATCTGCTAGTCCCTGTTTAGATCTAACATGAGCTTCTCTTACACTAATTACAAGTCAACGACATTCAATCAATTAATACAAGGCAGGGGTAAAGAGATAACAAAATAAAAGAAATTCACAATTCCAAGGTAACATCCAACAATTTCATCTCATGATGAGACAACTATTCAACCAAATTCATGATCAATATCTCACGTGTACCCATGAACACAAGGAGAATTAATACAAAGATCCATCAAGACAAGCCAGTAATCAGTTTGCCATAATCAAACTAAAATCTACCGCTGCAAACTTTATCAGCAATATCAAGAATGTTTAGTAAAAGACTATAGGCAAACAAATTTTAATCAAGTTAACGTCCACCTGAGAGAGCACAATCATATCGAAGTTTCTTTCCTTCAACTGCTTCACCAAATAATAAATTTCTGTTCATTTTGAGAACAATCAACTAGAGAACTTAACAACTCATTACGTGTAATCAATCAAATGTTTCTACAAACATCAGCAGATAAACGCAGTAGATAGACGCATGACTACATAAGTATGGCAGAAAAATGAAAATTTTGTAAATAAACAATTGGATATTGATAAACTGAGAAAAGAACCTTGATTACAACCGCAGTGACGCCCTTGTCCACACAGAAATACGTTCCTGATTTACGAGCATACTGCTCCGAGAATTTCCTCATTATTTCGACCGATTTCTCGGACGGTTCCGCTGAAATAACAAGAAAGAAAGAAATTCCATCCGCATTATCTTACAGTGCTCGACAAGAACAAGAACAAGAACAAAAACTTCCTAGTTCGACCTCTTCATCAATCAACAGTGGCCGACGCAGCAAGCACAAATTGGCTCTAGAATCTCGAGATTTGAACACATCACTTCCATACATCAAAAAAAAAAAAAACAAGATTTACAATCAGTTTCAAAATCGGGTTTAGTTTACCTTGAGCTCGCACGACATGTCGGTGACGGGAGTGGCCGAGGGGGGAACCGGAGAGTGGAACGGCGATATTGAACGAGGAAGCTTGTGGAATCATGAGGACAAAGCCGCGAAAAACGAGGAAGAGAAGAAATCTGTAGAATCGGAGGAAGAAGAAGAATCTCTGGATTTGTATATAGTTTTTTCTGTAAAATAATATTGGAACGGGTTGTAATGGAAATTGATTTACAGAGATGTAAAAGATCGATAGAAGTGAATTTTCTGGGGGATGCCATTGCCTGGTTCCCTCCACTCATCGCAAATATCAGCAAGCGATCTCTGGGAACCACTCGGTTGGGATTTGAGATGATTCAAGGCTATGGGCCCAGCTCAGCTTCATGACAAACCCATCCTTATCATCATCGGCCCACTTACAATTTATAATTATCCTTTTTTCATATTAACCTTTATTAATAGATTAATTAAAGATTAACTACCACTGGCCCGATAAGCTCGTTATGTATCGTCGTCAGCCTTACGATTTTTAAAATGAGTCTATTAGCGAGAAGTTTTCACACCCTTAAAAGGAATGCTTTGTTCTCCTATCTACTCGACGTGGAATCTCACAATCCACCCCCCTTGGGAGCCTGCATCCTCGCTTTGATACCATTTGTAATAGTTCTAGCCCACCACTAGTAAATATTGTCCGTTTTGGCTTGTTACGTATTTTTATCAGTCTCACGATTTTTAAAACACGTCTACTACGAAAATGTTTCCATACCCTATCCACCTGATATAGGATGTGGAAGAGAGTGTATGGCATGAGTAATTAATTAAAGAAATAAATGTGTTAATATCATAACACATTTATCAAACTTGTTACAAATTTATTTATAAATAATACATGATTGAAGACCCATCAGCAACTCTGGAATGTGGACAACAAATGAACGAAACTTTATTCTTCCCATAAACAATGATTCTGTATAAACTTTTTACAGTTCAAACCCAGGAAGCTGATATGAACAGGGAAGATCAGAGTGTACAACAAATTCATTTCATGGATGTGAACTCATTCCTGAAGATGTAAGAATGAAAAGCATCAGCAGACTGAACAGAATTCTTCTGATTAAGGACTAAATTTACAGAAACTGAAGTCTATTTAACTGGGTTTAGGATTGACAATCCTGGTGTTTTGATATTGATACTCACAATTTGAAATGTAGATATTGATCGACCGTAAGAGGCTTCGGCCCACCGAACCAATCGATCAAGAATATGTTCTCTATTACTAAATTGTAGAACCGAAAGTCGTGATCCTTAGGCCACTCTGTGATGAACATAAACAAGAAAAATAAATGTAATGTTGATGAACAAGGAAGGAAATTGTGGCTGGAGTTTACTTACTCTTCATCTCTGCATGCTTTGAGAACAAGGAAGTTTTAGCAAACTCTGCTTCTTTGGAATTAGGATCCACCTGCCTCAGCTGTAGGCCAAACAGTGATTTAAGTTATTCAAGATGGACAGAAGATAAAGTTGGAGAATGTGAATGTGAAACCAACAATTTTACCTTCCCGATCAACGTAATCTTCGCGCAAGTCGGGTTTTCGGGATCTATCTTGCCACAAGTGCCAATAGGGTACTCACTTAGCGTAAATGAAGCCCTCTCATCTGAGATTGCATATCTTGCAGTTGGGTCAAGAGTAGTTAAGTAGAAATATGGCGTGCCTCGACCTTTGCCCGGTGGCCCATCACTAAACGAAACCACATTCCTGCAGGAGCAAATATTCGCTTAATCTTTGTATTATTCTTCTTTCCTACTGCTAAATACCTTTCTTAAGTTTAGCCCCATTGTAATCAACAGATAAGTGCTTCGAACGAGTCACACACAGATATCAGAGGTCAGTGATTAGTTCAGAATGCAGGAGGACGAGATAATCGGCGCGAAACAATAGAAAGATGTAGCACAACAAGGATGTTCAGAATTCTAGATGTAAAGCTGAAGAAATGTAACAGGATGATTGTAGAAGATTGTTTGCTTCTTACTCATTAAAGCAACCAACAACTGATCTATGCAATTTTAAAATCACAAAGAAACATGACATGAAAACGAATCAACATCGTATTGGAGAGAGGTGCATGAAGTAAAATGAAATGAGCTTTTGAACAATATCCTATCGTTTCTTAGTTGAAAAATGGTTTTGAAACTATTCTCATCAAGGCACTCAAAATACAGGGGATTGAGCAAATTGAAACCTGTTTGGATTGACTTTTTAAGTGCTTAAAACTGTTTTAATCAATCCAAACATGCCATTAATATCAGAACAAATTCAATCCAAACATGCCATTAATATCAGATCATATTAATTTTGCTTACATCCATAGCTCAGAAAGATGTAAAAGATTCATAAAATTCCTAGAAAGCAGCTAAAAATCGAGGACAGCTTAATAGAATATGAAATGAGTAAGAGATGGTTACCCAAAAGGCGCTCCCCCGAAATCACTTGAGATGGTGCTGCAGAAAATAAACAAAAACAATGAAAATTTTGAGCAAATTTAGACACTCCACAAGATTTCAAGACATCGACTAATAGAAAAACAACAACAATCACTCAAAAGCTAACAAAACGCTAAATTCCTCATTAAATCCAAACGTCCCTTGCAAATTTACAGCCGAAAAAACTAAGGATCAGTCAATCAACTCGAATCAATTCGATTAAACAACAAAGAACGAACTAAATTGAATCAGATGCAAATTATACCTCAAGATTCCCCATGAATTCTGAGAAACCAACCAACGAGCAGTGGCCGCAGCATCATCCGGGTGGGGTTTAGAACTTAGAAGCAACCGACCCCGCACAAAAACCTGCAATCCAGCAAAAGAAGATGCCAAATACACAAAAAACAGATAGTAAAACAGACGATTGAAGATGCCACCGGCCATCTTCGGCTAGAAACCACAAGAATTCGGATTAACCGAGTATAGATTAGGAGTGATGAAGATGATGATCAATAATCCGAATACCAAACTGAATTTATACTCGAAACCCACTTCAACTGCAGAACTGGAGGGCCATTCACGAGTAGAACGAGTGCAGAAAGCTTATGGACTAAGTTGGACGGTTTGAGGAGAGATCCTGACTTGTCGGGCCGGGTAGCGGATTTCACCCGCCCCTAGATTTGCACTATTCCAGCTGGCGTTTCAAGTTTTAACTCATAAATATATTTCACTAATTCTTAATATAAAAGTTGATTAAAATATATTAAACAAAATAGTAATGGCTTTTTAAAATTTAAATGTATATTTAAAATATAATTAAAAATTTAATTTAATAAATTACTACAGCTCACTCTCCATACGTGTATTTTTAGAGTTTTTATTTTAAGTTAAAAAAATATTATTAGAAATTGTCAGAAGTTTAATTTAGGAATAATTTTATTAAATTAGCCAATTCTTTTCCTTTTTTTATTTTTTCTTCTATTTTCTGAATTTGTTCAAATTTTCCCCAGACCTATTTTAATTATTTAATTAACCTATAATAATTTAATATTACTTTACCAAATGGGGTAATTTGTATTAATTTACATCAAATCATTTACTCGATACATTGGTTGAGAAGAGGCAGCTGACGTACGGATTTATCCACAATTACCCACCAGAGCACGTGGGTCCAGTTATGAGAGCCTTTGAGACATGGGAAGCCAACACCCATTTTACATTCTCCCAGTCAGCCAGGGTCCAAACCGCTGACACACTGTTTAGCCTGGAGAAAGAGACGTGGGGAAGGGGTGTTCCTTTTTTACGGTATGACCTGGAGTCGGTGGCGTTGCATGAGATTGGGCATGCTCTTGGGCTTGGCCATACCCACGTTCAAGATGCCGTCATGTGGCCTACCATGAACTTTGGGTCCAGGAAGACTCGCTTGCATGATGATGATATTAATGGTATTCATGCTCTATATGGAAACTAAAATTAGAGGAATTTATTAATTGTATTGGTTTTTTATGCTATGTTTTTTTTTAATTCTATTTCACTAATATAAAATCATATTACTTTTTATTTAATGTCACATATTCGTATAAAATAATTTGAATTAAGTTACTTGTAAAAGAAGCAACGAATTAAGTTACAATAGCTGCTCAAGAAGTAGTGGTGTATAATGCGTTAATGCCTGCAATGTCGTCGGCATGCAAACCCTTGGTAGCTCCTTCCATGATGGTTGGCCACATTATTGCTCCTTCGACCGAGCTGTGTTGTAGGCCGAGAAGGTGTCCGATTTCATGTAATGCGACTGTCTCCATGTCGAATGAATCGGGAATGGCGCCGATGGCCCATGGCTCAACGGCGTCGAAATGTAATCGCCCATCTGTGGGGGAAAAGGCGTGGGCTATGACCCCTCCAACGCCGTCGAATGCTTCTCCATCTCCATGGTCGCCACTTTCGAAGCTTATTTTGATGTCGGCTGTTTCGTAGCTAGAAGCGTGGGAGAAGGTGAAGTGTGTGTTTGCAGCCCATGTCGTAAAAGCTCGACCCACTGGAGCTATCGCCTCTGTTGGGGTTCCCGGGAGGAATCCTGTAAAAATATACTCCAACTCCTTAATATTGAAATTACCAAAATTTTAGGAATCACGATCCTCTACAATGGTATAATATTATCCATTTTGAGCATAAGCTCCATGTATTCCTTATTTATAAAATCCACGATCAACCCCTTAATTAAACGTCATGAACAATCATATAATTTTCAAATTCATATAAATAGAAGATTGGTATTACCATAAGTGAGGTGAGATTTTGAAGCAGGCCATTTAGGGTTTCCATCAAAGAAAGCAAAGTGAGAAACACCATGGAAACGACCACTGATTTTCCTATGTCGATTCACCATTTTCTTACCCGAATTCATCCTCGTCTTGCCATGGAACACATCGGCAACCCCACATCGAGGTTTCGACATAAGAGCCAGCGTCGAGGCATCGAGAGTACCAGTAGCCTCAAGATTGTAATTGAGCTGGTAAGTTCGAATGGCAGACTCTAAAACCTCGTCGAACTCATCATCGTATGTTTTAGAATGATTTTGAACACGATTCAAGTAGCCAAATCGGCGGAGATATCGCTTCATTTGGTGGAGTCCTTCGACCGTGTCGCCTTTCTTGCATCCATTGAGGTTGTTCAGAAACAGCAACCCATGGGACTGCGCAGGGTATTGGTGAGAAGATGATATTAAAGGGAAGAGAGCAATGAGAAGAAAAAGAGAGGAAGCTAAGAATGACAAGGCTTGAAGAACTGCCATGGGCGATGGAGATAAGGGGCTGTGGTTGGGCTGCGTTGGGAAGGAAGGGAGTGGGGTGTACTTATAGAACACATAGGTCAAAACGAAGGTAGAATTTGTGATGCGTTGCAGTCAAGCGATGGCTCAAGAATGGGAAGGTGTAATAGTAAATAAACGTTTCTATTTTAGATTGGAAAGGAAGAATTGCCTACTTTCACTAATTTCTATCCAATTACCTCCTTATATATAATATACCATTAAAAAAAAATACATTTAAATTTAAAATTAAAAAAAAAAAAATACACTTATCCTAGTACACGTTTCAAAATTACTCATAAACTTCCAAAAGTAACGTTATAAAGTTTAGAGATAACTTATGAAGGGAGTTTTTGTCTATATTGATCGTAAAAACTTTTTAAAACTTTTTAAAAAAATAAAAAAATACACTTGCCTATCGTCACACGTTTCAAAATTACTCATAAATTTTCAAAACTAACATTATAAAGTTTAGAGATAATTTTTGAAGTGGGTTTTTGTCTATATTGATGGTAATAAATTTTTTTAAACTTTTTTTATATAGATAAAGAGCGTTAACGTTACATTTAAAATATAAAAAATAATTGTTAAATGTAAGGAAAATTTTGAATTTATTTAAAAAATTTATGAGGGTATTAATAAAACCTTTTAAAAATTATATATATTTATTTATTTAAGTTCGAAAGTTGAGAGGTATTTTTGAAAAATAAATTATAAATGATAAAAATTTGGTAAATTTTGGAGGTCGATATTTTCTTATGACTTGAAAAAACAATATTCTAGACTCTAAGTAGAACTTGTTTGAACCGTTAAAAAAACTGTATAAACTGAAATTATTTGTTAGACCCTTCTGGAGAAACTGATAAATTTCAAAGCAGTCATTGTGGACTTGGTCAAACCTAACCATTTTAATATTAAATAAATAATAATTCATTTTCTGACGCAACTGTCTACTCAGCCAGCTCATTCTTCTTAATTTGTTAGTATTAATATTCTTTTAAATACTTATAATTAATTTAAAATTGTATGTTTCATATAATACGTGTATTGAATTAATTTATTATATTGTTATATTAATTAGTTACCATAAAGTAATATTATTACATTAAACATGAATTAAAAATAATGATTAATTACTAACAATAGTTTGAAGTCAAAATTAAAAGCCTTGGTACTCAAGAGGTAGGAGTGTATAAAGCCTTGATGCCTGCAATATCATCGGCATGCAAACCCTTGGTAGCTCCTCTCATGATGGTTGGCCACATAATAGCCCCTTCGACCGAGCTATGATAAAGGCCGAGAAGGTGTCCGATCTCATGCAATGCTACCGTCTCGACATCGTACGAATTAGGAACCGCCCCATCGGTCCAACGCTCGACTGCGTCAAAATGTAACCGCCCATCTGTAGGGGCAAAAGCATGGGCTATCACTCCTCCAACATTGTCAAAGGGAAAGCCATCTCCATGGTCACCCCTTTCAAAGCTTATTTTGATGTCAGCAGTTTTGTAGCTAGATGCTAGGGAGAAGCTGAAGTGAGTGTTCGCAGCCCATGTCGTAAAAGCTCGACCCACCGGATCTACCGCCCCCGACGGAGTTCCAGGGAGGAATCCTAAATAAATCATGATATTAGTATAGAAGATGATGTAAAATATAACTCAACTTTATATGAAAACTAAATTTACCATAAGTGAGGTGAGACTTGGAATTAGGCCATTTAAGGTTTCCTTTGAAGAAAGTAAAATGAGAAACTTGATGGAAATGACCACTTTTTCTATGTTGATTCACCATATTCTTGCCTGATTTCATCCCACTCTTGCCGTCGATGATATCCGCAACCCCGCATCGAGGTTTCGACATTTGAGCCAGCGTCGTGGCGTCGAGAGCTCCGGTGGCCTTGAGATTGTAGTTGATTTGGTAAGTTTCTCAAAGAAAGCTTCAAATCTTCTGACTTTACCCAATTTGATTAACATAATTTTCAACTTGTTTGAACCGTTGAGATAAAATAGAGATATTTTTATTAATCTACCAAATTACAGATTAAAGATAAGACTAAGACTGTGGTTAAACTAGAGCTACCAGCTATTCTACAGTGCCACCAATTTGATTGAAACTCAATACACACACACACACTCTAATGGGATGTACTCTGCAAATTAACCAAAGCATAATAAGCTCCCTTTTCCCCAATCCCCATCAGCGACGAGTGATTCCCAGTCTCCACTACCTTCCCTTTATCCAAAACCGCAATCATGTCGCAATTCTGTATGGTGCTCAGCCTGTGCGCCACCACCACGCTCGTCCTCCCCACCATCACTCTCTCCAGCGCCTCCTGCACCAATTTCTCCGACTGCCCATCGAGCGCACTTGTCGCCTCATCCAGCAGCAGCACCGTCGGATTCTTCAGTATCGCTCTCGCTATTGCTATCCTCTGTTTTTGCCCTCCCGACAGCTGCAATCCCCTGTCTCCACACAACGTCTCGTACCCATCCTTCAACCCCGAGATGAAATCGTGTGCGTTCGCTGCCTTCGCCGCTTCGATTATCTCCGATTCGTCCGCCGTTTCTGAATATCCGTACACGATGTTGTCCCTAATTGTTCCGGCGAACAGCGTCGGCTCTTGGCTCACTAATGCGATGCGTTTTCTTAGCGTTCGGAGATGATACGATTTTAAATCGCGACCGTCGAGTTGGATCGTTCCTTTAATCGGGTCGTAGAATCGCTCCACCAGCCCGATTATGGTGGATTTTCCCGACCCACTTTGCCCAACCAACGCCGTGGATTTACCTGCCTCGATTTTGATTGAAAACCCACGGAATATCATCGCGTCCGGTCGAGCAGGGTAAGCGAAATCCACTTTTGTGAATTCGATTCGGCCGGTTAATTTATCCGGTTTGTATCCTTCTGGGTTGTCCGGTTCGATTTTGGTCATCCGGTCCAAAACGTCGAAAACCGAACTGACCACGCCGAACCCTTTGGCAAGATCTGAGGTCATGCTGCCAGCGTCGGCGATGACACGGCCGATGCTAACCAAAACCATGAAGGTTTGGAAGACACCTTTAGCAGTGGTTTCGCCTTGGGATATTAACTTGCTGCCGTACCAGAAGTTCAAAGCCCATGTACAAATGGTGAGGCTTTGGGAGCAGCCGAGTCCAATTCCGGCATACCACGATTGCTTAATGCCTTGTCGGGTTGGGCCTTCTTGCGCCTTCTCGAGCATTTTAAGGATGCGGTCTTGTGAAGAGAAGGCCGTGACGGTTCGGAGGTTGGAGACAGCCTCTGCGGCGAGCTTACTGCACTGTTCTTGGGATTTGGTGGCGTTTTTGGACATCTTCCGTAGGAGTACTTGTCTTGTGTAGTAGCAGCTAATTACTGCTGGTTGGGCTGCGATTACTACAAGCGCCAGCCTCCATGAAATTATAAGCCCCATTGTGAATGCTACTATTACTGCTGAAATGGTTTGCATAATTAGAGCCATTCTATCGCCCACTAAGGATCGAACCTGCCCAAAAAGGAGCTCCCGGTCATACTTCAATACAAATTCATTGTAAATAAATGGGTTTTTGTAGCCTACCTCTACCCATATTGTTGGGACTTTTCCTCCTATGTTTTTGGATCAAATATTGTCCTCTTTGGACTTTCCCTCTTATTCTTCCCTTCAAAATTTTAAAATGCATGCATATATTAGGGAGAGGTTTCCACGTCCTTACAAAGAAAGTTTGGTTTCCCTCTCCAACTAATGTGAGAACTCAAAATTCATCCCACTTGTGAGCCTGTTGTTCTTGCTCGCATACGGCTTGGTGTGTTGGCTTTGATACCACAATAGTTCAAGCCCACAACCCAGTAGATATTGTCCTCTTCGGACTTTTCTTTATGGGCTTCCCCTAAAGTTTTGAACACGCTTCTACTGGGGAGAGGTTTACACATCCTTACAAGAAATGTTTCATTCCCTTTTCCAACCAATGTGGGAACTAAGTCATCAGCGAAGGATTCAACCGATCGCTTAGTGAGGCTTAGCCAACAACACGTGCCTTTCGGGGCCAAAAAGCCCCTACAGCGGGTTGGCAATCAAGCGATGGGCCCATGTATCGCTTCTAGCCCAGATTCTAGAGGCGTTCGGTCATAATCCAACGCACAATAACCAATTATGTGAATCAACTGTTCTTCTTATGCTAGGCTGAATTACTATTGTGACACAATCATGAGTAGGGTGAAACGGGTTTTTACCATGTTGGCATCTTGAGAGAGTCGGGTGCAAATTGCGCCACTAGAATTCTCGTCCTGATCGAACCAACCAACTTCGAAAGTAAGGATCTTCGAGAACATCATCTCTCGAATTCTTTTGGTGAGATATTCTCCCATGTAAGCGAAGTTGTAATGTTCGCAAACGTTGACGAGGAAAGTGAACATAGCCAACCCAACAAACCCAAGCGCATAAGTCCTCGTCTTGGTTTTAATCTCCTCGTGACTTGTTAAAAAATACACTGAAACCACCGATCCCATCAAGAACGCGTACACAGGCTGCACAGCGCCGAACAGCATCGCTGAAATGCACCCCATTATAGCTTGCTTCCATTCCGGCAGGTTCAAAGCCAGAAGTCTCCTAAACGATGGCTTTGGGAGCTTTTGTTTATTCTCGATAACGGTAGTTTCGTCAACTGGGTTTGACCCGACCGAGTTTACAGAGCTGGAGGGGCTAAGGAAGGAGAGGCGGCGGCTGCCAAAGCTTCTGATTTTGTCGAGGTGGGGTGTGGAAGATGAGGAGGGTTCGTTGGGGGATTGGTTCTGCGCCGCGGTTTGTTGAAGGTGGACGAGGGAGGTGTAAAGGCCGGTTTGGTTTTGGATGAGGTCATTGTGAGACCCTGTTTCCATGACTCTGCCTTTTTGGATAACGGCGATGAGGTCGGCGTTGCGGATGGTGGAGAGTCGGTGAGCAATAATGATGGTGGTGCGGCCGATGGCGGCTTCGTCGAGTGCCTCTTGGACGACACGCTCTGATTCCGAGTCCAAGGCGCTGGTGGCTTCGTCCAAGAGCAGGATTCGTGGACGCTTGATTATGGCTCGAGCTATGGCGATCCTCTGCTTTTGTCCTCCTGACATTTGTACTCCTCTTTCTCCCACCTGTTTTTCAACTTCAAATTATTATTAAAATAGCAAATGATTTGACGTTCCAACACTTTTATCCTACTTCTAAAGGAATACTTCTTTGTTCCACATCTAAAAATTGTATTGACATGATTATGTTAAAGCCCATACTTTACCTGTGTGTCATATCCTTCCGGAAACAGAGAAATAAAATTATGAGCGTTAGAAGCTTTAGCAGCTTCGATGATCTCATCCATGGTGGCATCCTCCTTTCCAAAAAGAATATTCTCTTTAATGGAAGTGGCAAAAAGGGCAGGCTCTTGACTAACCAGACCCATTTGGGACCTCAGCCATTTCAATTGCAGCTTCTCAATCCCCACTCCGTCCATCAGAATGCTCCCTCCCAATGGGTCGTAAAATCTCTGCAGCAAAGAGATGACGGTGGACTTGCCAGAGCCGCTGCCACCGACGAGGGCAATGGTGCGACCGGCGGGAATTGTGATGGTCAGATCCTTCAGAATTATGGTCTCCGGGCGAGACGGGTACGCGAATTGGACGTTGTTGAATTGGACCTCGCCGGAGACATTTTCGAGGATTTGACCTTCCATGTCGGCGGAGTCGATTTTAGGGACTCTGTTTATGATCTCCATGATTCGCTCCCCCGCCGCGATTGCCTCGGAAAAGTATTGAACGTTGGAAAAACTCGTACCAACAGCCCTGTCATTTCGTTAATTTCCCATGCAAATATTAGTTTTTAACAACAAATTGACGAGAGAGAGAGAGAGAGAGAGAATTTAGGGTTGAGTTCTTACAATCCGCCGACGGCAATGGTAACTCCAACGGCATAAACAGTCCCACCTTGAGCGCCATGGTACATAACCATTCGACTTCCATACCAAGCCATGAATGCCCAAATTGCAAACGAAACTCCATTACTTCCGATAGCCAAACCTTTAGAAAGTCCCTGTTTTAGGCCCAACTTCACCGAAGTTTCCAACGCCGACGAATAATCCGATTTAATCTTATCTTCTCCAGCGTAGGCATACACAGTTCTAATCGAAGAAACCGCCTGCTCTGCTACCATTCCGGCCTTCTTATACCCTTCCATGCTTTCTCTCGCGAAACCCATCAAGGTTTTGCCGTAAAGAAGACCGGGGATCAATAACAAGAGCGCGAACGGTAATCCCACCAACGCCTGCTGCCATAAAAGTATAAACCCGACAATGTAGCTTCCAAGAAATGTGGCCATGTTCATCAAAAAGTTCGGTATCTGGATAGATTCCCGACAACCCATGTCAAATAATATAAAATTTTGACTAAATTATAAAAATGGAAAAAGAAAGCTTTAACCTTTTCGCTCAAAACGTCTTGAATCACTAAGGTGTCACTGGAAACAGAGGCGATAACTTCGGAGGTGCCGGTGACATGCATATCGAAATACCCAACATCTTGCCGGAGAACTGCTTTAAGATATCTCGCTCTCATTCTCGCCGTCTGTCGCTCGCCGGTTCTCGTCCAGCAATATCCTTCTGAAAAAAGTGAAACAGAGCAAAAACGTAAGTATATTTAGAGAGCCTCTGAGTTGAAACAATTGAAAGAATTCAAAGAATTCCAAACCCACCGAGAAAGCTAACCACAAAAGCCCCACAAGCAACGTACAACAGAATCGCTGCATTCTGTCGCCAATGAAAGAACAATTTGATCAAAATAAATTTAGAAAGTCACAGAGTTTTCATAGAAATGAATTGAAAGAAGAGTACTCTGTCGATGGTGTGAAGAAAAAGATGCATGTTGGCGGTGGAAGCGGAAATTTTAGAGGTATTGCCGATGCTGTTCATGAGGCGGCTACCGACGAGCAAAACCACAGGTCTGGTGAAGCCGTCGCCCAAAGCTCCGATGAACCCCAAAGTCATGAGCAATATGTCGACGGCGTCGGCGTGCATGAAAATCCCCTTTATACCCCCACTCCTCTTCTTCTTACTATTGCTTCTCTCCAAAATTCCACTTTTCTCCCCCATTTTTTTTATTTTCTCGGAATCCAAACAGAACCACCGCCGAGAAAATTCCCACAAGGAAGCAGTCGGAGTAGTTGTGGTTACGTGTGTTCGACCCCGCAAGGACCTGTTTATATACCTCACTCCCACCTGATGTAACTTTCTTAAATTTTCATTTTCATGCTTTTAAATAATTTTCTTTTTTGAACTTCTTTAATTTTCTTACTTCCAATTTTGAATAGTTTAATTTATATAATAATTTAATCTCCAAAATTTAATTTTATTACAAATGATTTAATTCTCTAATTAATTTATCTACCTCCTTCCGTTAACAGATTTCATTAAATTCCTTTATTTAGATTATCATCAATTATTCCTACTCCCGAAATTTGTTATTAATATAATTTAGGTTCACGTTTAGGGTTTAAAATTTTAAGTACCAAAATCAACTTAAGCATGCTACGTTATCCATTCAATTAAACAAAACATAAAGTTCATATATTAATAAATGAAAAAAAGAAAATCCTATAGTTTATGTAATTATTACTGAATTTTTTAAAATAATGTTTATGTGAAATATTATTATTATTATTATTATTATTTGATGTATTTATGTTTTGTAACAAGATTCAAAATATTATGGATGGGCAAAAAGTTCAGATTTTATACTATTTTTAGTGTTCAAAATATTGCTTTACGTGTATTTATTTATTTATTTATTTATTTTTTAAAATTTTAATGCTTAAAATCGTATTTCTTGTTCCACAACATGATTACAATTTTAACCATTTCAATTCTATTATGGTAAGTTAATAAAGATGGTGAATTCTGTTAATGGTAAGTTAATAAAAATGGTGTACAGTTGGTAGATTACTTACTATAAATATTCAAATAATCCAAAAATAAGTTATTACGATAATGATCCATTAAAACATAAAATGAAGTATTTTGTTTTTTTAATAGTGATACCATATATAATATATATTTTTTTAAAATATATATTATTTTATTTTTAATTTTAGGGTTTCAAATTTATTTAATTATTATTGGATTATATTTGAATATAGTTCAATAGTTATCGTCTGGTTGGATTCTTATTTTCATAATTATATTATTATATTTTAAAGTTAAAAAAATACAAAAAGAAAAAGAAATTGAGATATTTATATTGGAATTAAGCAGATGATTCCATTTTCATTTTTTTTTTAATTTACATTTTTAAAATTATAAATATTTATTTCTATGTTGACTAACCTGGGATTTGGTGATCCTACGTGGACATGTCTGTGGAAAGATTTTCAAAGTTTGGAATCTTTGACCCGGATTAAAAAAAATTATAATATTTAAAATATTAAAATACCATAATTAAAAGTCAAAATCATAAATGGATATGATACATAATCATGCAAAAGTAAACCGTAATTTATTGGGACAATCTCCAATGCACCTAAACCCCCATCCTATTTTAAATATATTTATATAAAATAAATATATATTTTTTAATAGAAAAATATTTTAAAAAAATTATCTATTAAAAATTTGAAAAAATTATCAGTGCTACTCAATTTTTAAAAGGATAAATTAAAATTTTAATAAAAATGTAAATTAAAATAGGAGATAAGAACAGACGAGAAATTTGAGTTTGAATTTTGTGATTTTTTATTTTGATTTTTGTTAAAATTAAGAGCATTGAATAGATTTGGTTGGGTAGTAATTTAATTAGGTATAATTTTTGTTTTTAATAAAAGTAAAATAATGTTTTATAAAATATCTATTTTATTTATTTATTTATTTTCAAAATTTTGTAATTCAATATTAATATATATTTCAAAAAAATTATCTTAATTATGAAATGGGCCACTTTTTATTTTTATTTTTATTAATGTATATATATAACAATTACGATTGAAATGTAGTGCTAAAATTCTCTCTAAATTATTTTTATGAGTAATTATTTTATTTTATAATCAATATAAAAAATATTTCGACAAAAACATAATATTGACGATTAAATCAGAATTAGGTTATGTATTGGAGAACATTCTCGACTCTTAAATCGTCCAAAACCGTCAAGAAACGAGGAAAAATCCAAAGGTAAAATTCTTGGATTTAGATTTTAGGATTTCGTTCATACGTGTGTGATATAGTAAGAGTTAGAATCTAAAATTTGATAATGTTAATCTAAGGAGGATTATGCTCAAGTACCATGAAGCTCGTTGGAGTTATTCGAATAGTAAGTAGGAGTTCTCACATTTGTCAAAGGAGGTAGGTATTGAAGTTTCTTGTCATTTTTGGATTAAGATAATTATCTCTATGTTAGAAATAAATTACAAGAAAAATACCTACTCATCGATGGATATGCATATCGTGAAGGAACCGTGTTAATCCAATTTATGCAGAAAGAAATATAGAAATGCAAAGAAAATGGAAAAAGTGATCGTATTCTTCCTCCGACGACCCGAACACGTGTCAGGCGGAGAAGGGAGCCGCGCATCGCCGGAGAAGAAGGGCCACATGTCAAGCATCCATTGGCAAAGAAAATCAAAGAAATACTTCGCCTCGGGTAGGATTCGAAGGCCAGCGGCCCGCTACTCGAGTTCGCGACCCGATGACCCGCACGCAACTCGGACCACGACTCGGCTTCTCGTTACCACTCGTCAGCATAAAAGAATTCGGATTTCCAGTGCGTCCTTCTGGTTCCGAACCAACGACCTCGACCTCGGCTGACCATTCAGCGGGCACCACGTGGCAATACCTCAGCATGCGTCTTCCCTCCCTCGTGTGCGTGCAAGCGCGTGAGGTGCTGTTTTTGTCCGTTCGACTTCTGTCTTCCTAATTTTTCTCCCGGTTCTAACTCTAACCCTATTTTTATATGAAATAGAACTTAAATGGGGAAAATTAGTATTTGTGGACACGCTATTAGTGTAGAAACGCTAAACGAAGAACACGCGTCAATCATGTAAGTGACCACACGAAACTTTAGGAAGAAATACTTGTAGGAGTCGTTCGGTTATGCATTAGTTTAATTACCTTAGGTGGTAGCTTTCCATGATTGAATGTAGGTAACTTGTTTGCTAAGAGTATAGATGTATTATGTGAAGTATTTTGAGAATTGTCTGAGTGTTGCAATTATATTTTAAGCTTCCGCTTTATATATATATATGTTTAATTCATGTTGGAAGGAAGACGGGAACTTGGGAACTCTGCACACCGGGAGCTTGATGGATATTATCGTCCCGTTGAGCATGTAGGTTTATTCTGCATGAATTATCTATGATGATGCTAAATGATACTTGTGTGCATATTCAGGTAATTTTAATGACCCACATTTATGATAAAGTCTAGTAATTTGTGGTTAGAGGTACTAGTCACTAAGTACAGACCTAACATGTCTCCAAGGAGCCTATGAAACTAACACGACATACGAATTAGAGTTATAAACTACCACGACATGTCTCCTACGAGCCTATTTTATTCTTTTTGAGATAAAATATAGATGTTATTATTAATTTATCCATCTAATAATAAAAAAAAAAAAAAAAAAAGATAAAGAGGGGTATAAGAGTTATAGGACTAGTTAAACTAGAGCTACCAATTATGCTTCAGTGCCACCAATTTGATTGAAACTCAATACACACACACTAATGGGATATACTCTGCAAGTTAACCAAAGCATAATAAGCTCCCTTTTCCCCAATCCCCATCAGCGACGAGTGATTCCCAGTCTCCACTACCTTCCCTTTATCCAAAACCGCAATCATGTCGCAATTCTGTATGGTGCTCAGCCTGTGCGCCACCACCACGCTCGTCCTCCCCACCATCACTCTCTCCAGCGCCTCCTGCACCAATTTCTCCGACTGCCCATCGAGCGCACTCGTCGCCTCATCCAGCAGCAGCACCGTCGGATTCTTCAGTATCGCTCTCGCTATTGCTATCCTCTGTTTTTGCCCTCCCGACAGCTGCAATCCCCTGTCTCCACACAACGTCTCGTACCCATCCTTCAACCCCGAGATGAAATCGTGTGCGTTCGCTGCCTTCGCCGCTTCGATTATCTCCGATTCGTCCGCCGTTTCTGAATATCCGTACACGATGTTGTCCCTAATTGTTCCGGCGAACAGCGTCGGCTCTTGGCTCACTAATGCGATCCGTTTTCTTAGCGTTCGGAGATGATACGATTTTAAATCTCGACCGTCGAGTTGGATCGTTCCTTTAATCGGGTCGTAGAATCGCTCCACCAGCCCGATTATGGTGGATTTTCCCGACCCACTTTGCCCAACCAACGCCGTGGATTTACCTGCCTCGATTATGATTGAAAACCCACGGAATATCATCGCCTCCGGTCGAGCAGGGTAAGCGAAATCCACTTTCGTGAATTCGATTCGGCCGGTTAATTTATCCGGTTTGTATCCTTCTGGGTGGTCCGGTTCGATTTTGGTCATCCGGTCCAAAACGTCGAAAACCGAACTGACGACGCTGGACCCTTTGGCAAGATCTGACGTCATGCTGCCAGCGTCGGCGATGACACGGCCGGTGCTGACCAAAATGAGGAAGGTTTGGAAGAGACCTTTAGCAGTGGTTTCGCCTTTGGATATTAACTTGCTTCCGTACCAAAAGTTCAAAGCCAATGAGCAAGTGGTGATGCATTGGCAGCAGCCGAGTCCAATTCCGGCATACCATGATTTCTTAATGCCTTGTTGGGTTGGGACTTCTTGCGCCTTCTCGAGCATTTTAAGGATGTGGTCTTGTGAAGAGAAAGCCGTGACGGTTCGGAGGTTGGAGACAGCCTCAGCGGCGAGCTTACTGCACTGTTCTTGGGATTTGGTGGCGTTTTTGGACATCCTCCGTAGGAGTACTTGTCTTGTGTACAAGCTGGTAATTGTCATTGGTTGGACAGAGATTATTACAAACGCCAGCTTCCATGAAAGTATAAACCCCAATGTGAATGCTATCACTACTGCTGAAATGGTTTGCATAATTAGACCGATTCTATCGCCCACTAGGGATCGAACCTGCCCAAAAAAGAGCTCCTGGTCATACTTCAAAACAAATTCATTAAATAAATGGGTTTTGTAACGGCCCAAAACCATCCCTACTCAATATTATTCTCTTTCAACTTTCTCTCTCGTGTTTTTTAGGAGGGTTTTAAAAGGAATGCTTGGTTCCTCTGTCTAATCAATGTGGGAACTCACAATTCATCTCATTTGGATGCCTAGTGTTTTCGCTGACACACCGTTTGATGTTATCCTCTTCGGGCTTTCCCTCGTGGGCTTCCCCTAAAGGTTTTAAAACGCGTTTACGAAGGAGAGGTTTCCACATTCTTACCAGAAATGGTCTGTTCCTCCTTTCCAACCAACGCGAGAGCTAAGTCGTCGACAAAGGATTCTACCTATCGCTTAGTGGGAATTACGTTACAAGGGCGGCCCATGAGACTCATCCGTCACAAGGACTTAGCCAACAACACATGCCTTTGGGGACCAAAAAGCCCCCTATTGCTGGTTGGCAATCGAGCGATGGGCCCATGCATCGTTTCTTAACCCGAATTCTAACTTAGAGGGGTTCAGTCATAATCCAATGTATGGTAGCCAATGATGTGAATCTAAGGGTTCCACTCGTACTAGGTTGAATAGTAGTTGAATTAGTATTGATGAGTAGAGTAACAGGGTTTTACCAGGTTGGCATCTTGAGAGAGTCGGGTGCAAATTGCGCCACTAGAATTCTCGTCCTGATCGAACCAGCCAACTTCAAAAGTAAGGATTTTGGAGAACATCATCTCTCGAATTCTTTTGGTGAGATATTCTCCCATGTAAGCGAAGTTGTAATGTTCGCAAACGTTGACGAGGAAAGTGAACATAGCCAACCCAACAAACCCAAGCGCATAAGTCCTCGTCTTGGCTTTAATCTCCTCGTGACTTGTTAAAAAATACACGGAAATCATCGACCCCATCAAGAACGAGTGCACAGGCTGCACAGCGCCGAATAGCATCGCTGAAATGCACCCCATTATAGCTTGCTTCCATTCCGGCAGATTCAAAGCGAGAAGTCTCCTAAACGATGGCTTTGGGAGATTTTGTCTTTTCTCGATAACGGTGGTTGGCTTTGGGAGCTTTTGTTTATTCTCGATAACGGTAGTTTCGTCAACTGGGTTTGACCCGACCGAGTTTACAGAGCTGGAGGGGCTAAGGAAGGAGAGGCGGCGGCTGCCAAAGCTTCTGATTTTGTCGAGGTGGGGTGTGGAAGATGAGGAGGGTTCGTTGGGGGATTGGTTCTGCGCCGCGGTTTGTTGAAGGTGGACGAGGGAGGTGTAAAGGCCGGTTTGGTTTTGGATGAGGTCATTGTGAGACCCTGTTTCCATGACTCTGCCGTTTTGGATAACGGCGATGAGGTCGGCGTTGCGGATGGTGGAGAGTCGGTGGGCAATGACGATGGTGGTTCGTCCTATGGCGGCTTTGTCGAGTGCCTCTTGGACGACACGCTCTGATTCCGAGTCCAGGGCGCTGGTGGCTTCGTCCAAGAGCAGGATTCGTGGACGCTTGATTATGGCTCGAGCTATGGCGATCCTCTGCTTTTGTCCTCCTGACATTTGTACTCCTCTTTCTCCCACCTGTTTTTCAACTTCAAATTATTACTAAAATAGCAAACAATTTGACATTTGTACACTTTTGACATACTTCCTCCTAACAATTTACAACCGTCTAAAGAATTCTTTAATAGCCGTTGGAGGCTCGATTCCTTTTCTATAATCTTCGAACAAAGTACGCAATTTGTTCGACATTTGAATCACTTACACAACTTTTTTTTTGGTTAGACATTTAAAGATTCTATTGAAATGATTGAATTTAATAATCTACCTGGGTGTCATATCCATCCGGGAACAGAGAAATAAAATTATGAGCATTAGAAGCTTTGGCAGCCTCGACGATCTCATCCATGGTGGCATCCTCCTTTCCAAACAGAACATTCTCTTTAATGGAAGTGGCAAAAAGAGCAGGCTCTTGACTAACCAGACCCATTTGGGACCTCAGCCATTTCAATTGCAGCTTCTCAATCCCCACTCCGTCCATCAGAATGCTTCCTCCCAATGGGTCGTAAAATCTCTGCAGCAGAGAGATGACGGTGGACTTGCCGGAGCCGCTGCCACCGACAAGGGCAACGGTGCGACCGGCGGGAATTGTGATGGTCAGATCCTTCAGAATCATAGTCTCCGGGCGAGACGGGTACGCGAATTGGACGTTGCTGAATTGGACCTCGCCGGAGACATTTTCGAGGATTTGACCTTCCATGTCGTCCGAGTCGATTTTGGGGACTCTGTTTATGATCTCCATGATTCGCTCCCCCGCCTCAATTGCCTCGGAAAAGTATTGAATGTTGGAAAAACTTTTACCAACTGATCTGTCATTTCGTTAATTTCCCAAGCAAATATTAGTTTTTAACAACAAATTGAGGAGAAATAGACTATTAGGAGATGGGTTGAGTTCTTACAATCCGCCGACGGCAATGGCAGCTCCAATGGCAAAAATAGTCCCACCTTGAGCACCATGGTACATAACCATTCGACTTCCATACCAAGCCATGAATGCCCAAATTGCAAACGAAACTCCATTACTTCCGATGGCCAAACCTTTAGAAAGTCCCTGTTTTAGGCCCAACTTCACCGAAGTTTCCAACGCCGACGAGTAATCCGATTTAATCTTATCTTCTCCAGCGTAGGCATACACAGTTCTAATCGAAGAAACCGCCTGCTCTGCTACCGTTCCGGCCTTCTTATACCCCTCCATGATTTCTCTCGCGAAACCCATCGAGGTTCTGCCGTAAAGAAGACCGGGGACCAATAACAAGAGCGCGAAAGGTAATCCCACCAACGTCTGCTGCCATAACAGTATAAACCCGACAATGTAGTTTCCAAGAAAATTTGCCATGTTCATCAAAAAGTTCGGTATCTGGATAGATTCCCGACAACCCATGTCAAATATATAAAATTTTGACTAAATTATAAAAAAAGAAAAAGAAAGCTTTAACCTTTTCGCTCAAAACGTCTTGAATCACTAAGGTATCACTGGAAACAGAGGTGATAACTTCGGTGGTGCCAGTGACATGCATATCGAAAAACCCAACATCTTGCCGGAGAACTGCTTTAAGATATCTCGCTCTCATTCTCGCCGTCTGTCGCTCGCCGGTTCTCGTCCAGCAATACCCTTCTGAAAAAAGTAAAACAGAGCAAAAACGTAAGTACATTTAGAGCCTCTGAGTTGAAACAATTCAAAGAATTCAAACAATTCCAAACCCACCGAGAAAGCAAACCACAAAAGTCGCACAAGCAATGCACAACAGAATCACTGCTTTCTGTCGTCAATCAAAGAACAATTTGATCAAAATAAATTTAAAAAGTAACAGAGTTCTCTTAGAAATGAATTGAAAGAAGAGTACTTTCTCGATGCTGTGAATAAAAACTTGCATGTCGGGGCTGGAAGCGGAAATTCTAGAGGTATTGCCGATGCTGTTCATGAGGCGGCTATTGACAAGCAAAACCACAGGTCTGGTGAAGCCGTCGCCCAAAGCTCCGATGAACCCCAAAGTCATGAGCAATATGTCGACGGCGTCGGCGTGCATGAAAATTCCCTTTATACCCCCACTCCTCTTCTTCTTACTATTGCTTCGCTCCAAAATTCCACTTTTCTCCCCCATTTTTTTATTTTCTCGGAATCCAAACAGAACCATCGCCGGGAAAATTCCCACAACGGAGCAGTCGGAGAAGTTGTGGTGGTTACGTGTGTTCGACCCCGCAAGGACCTGTTTATATAGCTCACTTCCACCTGATGTAACTTTCTTAAATTTTCATTTTCGTGCTCTTAAATAACTTAATATTTCAACCTCTTTAATTTTCTTACTCCCAATTTAAAATATTTTAATTTATATAATAATTTAATTTCCAAAATTTAATTTTATTACAAACGTATTATATCTCTAATTAATTTATCTACCCCTCTAGTTTAAGAGATTTCATTTACTCCCAAAATTTGTATTAATTTATGTTATTAATATAATTTTACAAACGATTTTTTCTTAGGTTTAATAGTTCATGTAATTATTAGTGAATTTTTTACAATAATGTTTATGAGAAATATTATTTTTTTTTTCTATGTATTTAGATTCAAAGTATTATGGATTGGCAAAAAGTTCAGATTTTATGTTACTATTTTTAGCGTTAAAATATTGCTTTATATGTATTTATTTATTTATTTTAAAAAAAATAATGCTTAAAAGCGTAAGCAATGACGATTATAAATTTATTTTTGTTTTAGAAAAGGATTAGTTCGAATTCTATTATGGTAAGCTTACGATAAAAATTCAAATAATCCAAAAATAAGTTATCACGCTAATCGATGGGCACTTATTCTAGTGCATAAAATAAAACATTTTTTTCTTAATAACTCACTCCATCAAGGTTACCATATACAATAGGTCTTTAAAAAAATATATATTATTTTATTTTTAATTTTAGGATTTCAAACTTATCTAATTACTATTCAATTATATTTGAATATAGCTCAATAATTACGATATTAATTATGGTGGAAAATAATTGTTAAGTACTATATTATTATATTTTATTTTATTCACTTCAAAAAAATATTTATTTTATTAAAATTTTTAGCCTTATAAATATTTATTTTATTCCAAGTAAATATGTTAATTTAATGTGAGAGTTCGTGACCCTATATGGACATGTTTTTACCCCGACAAAAAAAAATATTTATTTATTTAAAATAATAGAATACCATGATTAAAAGTTAAATCATAAATTAATACAAAACTAGCGTGGTATGGTACATAATCATGCAAAAGTAAAACCCAAACCCCGATAGAGACTAATTTATTCGGACATTCTCCAATATAATTGCACAACGCACCTAAACCAAACCCCATTTTAAATATAAATAAACATATTTTTTTAAGCGTTAAAGATATGGTTTGATATTAAAATTTGAGTTTTTATATATTGAATATTATTAGATTTAATAGGATCTTTTTTTTTAATAAAAATTATTTATTAACAAATTACTATATATAAATAAATTATTAGTGGCTATTTCAATTTCTAAAAAAATAAATTGAAAATGTAACATAAATTGAAATAGGAGATAAGAACAGGGAGGAGATTAATGTCTTCCATACACTTGTAAACATCTCTTACTCGTATATTAATTGAGTTTGAATTTTGTAGTTAGGGTGATGTTTTGTATTTTCTTACCTTTGTTTCTTTCCTAATTTTTTTTATTTTTTTATTTTTCATTTTATTTTCATTTTCATTTCTTTCTCTTTATTGCTATTTCTTTTTTTTTTTTTTTCCTATATTCCTTTTCTCAACTCCTTGAAATTCTCTCTAAATTTATTTTAAAACATAATAGTGTCTTTTAAATCATGTGAAAATTAAATTAATTATCTCCTAAAAACTTCCAAATTTAATATCCATTATAGAAATGAGGTCTATTTTAATTATTTAATTAACCTATAACAATTTAATATTAATTTACCAAATGATTGTAGTTTACACCGAGGTCGTAACAGATTCTAATTATTATTCCTAAAATCAGGGAAAAAAAAAAAAAAAGAAAAAACCGTCAACTTAATTATGCATGCCAAATGGAAGACAACTGGCTTTGTTGTCTTTAAAACCAACCCAAACTTGAACCCTTCTTCACAAATCAATCCTATAAATTTCATGGCAATAACTTTCAAATTCCTTCGGTGGTGCGGCAGCACTATCTATCCCTAAAAAATGGGAATAAATCTGAAAATATTATTACTGAAGAAAATAATACAATGAGAAAATAGAATTGAGATCAGGTTTAATATATTCACAAAGTTTAAATAGGATACAAGTTATTAACTAATACCTTTACATTAAAAAAAATATTAATTAACTATGAGAATAAAATAAAATATACTACTAATAATTAAATGGAAAATATTAACTGAGGAGGTATATTCTATAACTAATATATTACCAAAATATTAAAATATTTGATTAATTCAAATTATTGCCCTAAACTAAGTTCTAGTATATCAATAATTAATATATTCTCAAGATATGAACCGAAAAATATTACAAATATCTTGAATTAATTAGTTTACTAAATTCTAACCCATGTTTGGCAGCGTGGGAAGAGGCACGGTACGATTTATCAACAATTACCCACCGCAGTTTGTGGGTCAAGTGATGCGAGCTTTTGCGACGTGGGAGGCCAGCACCAATTTCACGTTCTCGCAGTCTGCGAGGGTCCAAACGGCCGACATACAAATAAGCTTCGAGAGAGGGGAGCATGGAGATGGGCATCCCTTGGATGGATACGGGGGAGTATTGGCGCATTGTTTTGGGCCAATTGCTGGGAGAATCCACTTCGACGCGGATCAGCAGTGGGATTGGGGGGTTCGTATACTTCAGAATGACTTGGAGTCTGTGGCATTGCATGAGATTGGGCATGCCCTTGGGCTTGGCCACACCGACGTTCAAGATGCCGTCATGTGGCCTATTATCAACTTTGGATTCACAAAAACCCACCTGCATCACGATGATATTAATGGCATTCGTGCTATGCATGGAGATTAAAGTTACACCAATTTATTTAACTTGTTTTCCTAATTCTATTTCACTAACATAAAATCTAAATAGAGCGACCAGTTATTCTCCAGTGCCACCAATTTGATTGAAACTCAATACACACACTAATGGGATGTACTCTGCAAATTAACCAAAGCATAATAAGCTCCCTTTTCCCCAATCCCCATCAGCGACGAGTGATTCCCAGTCTCCACTACCTTCCCTTTATCCAAAACCGCAATCATGTCGCAATTCTGTATGGTGCTCAGCCTGTGCGCCACCACCACGCTCGTCCTCCCCACCATCACCCTCTCCAGCGCCTCCTGCACCAATTTCTCCGACTGCCCATCAAGCGCACTCGTCGCCTCGTCCAGCAGCAGCACCGTCGGATTCTTAAGTATCGCTCTCGCTATTGCTATCCTCTGTTTTTGCCCTCCCGACAGCTGCAATCCCCTGTCTCCACACAACGTCTCGTACCCATCCTTCAACCCCGAGATGAAATCGTGCGCGTTCGCTGCCTTCGCCGCTTCGATTATCTCCGATTCGTCCGCCGTTTCTGAATATCCGTACACGATGTTGTCCCTAATTGTTCCGGCGAACAGCGTCGGCTCTTGGCTCACTAATGCGATCCGTTTTCTTAGCGTTCGGAGATGATACGATTTTAAATCTCGACCGTCGAGTTGGATCGTTCCTTTAATCGGGTCGTAGAATCGCTCCACCAGCCCGATTATGGTGGATTTTCCCGACCCACTTTGCCCAACCAACGCCGTGGATTTACCTGCCTCGATTATGATTGAAAACCCACGGAATATCATCGCCTCCGGTCGAGCAGGGTAAGCGAAATCCACTTTCGTGAATTCGATTCGGCCGGTTAATTTATCCGGTTTGTATCCTTCTGGGTGGTCCGGTTCGATTTTGGTCATCCGGTCCAAAACGTCGAAAACCGAACTGACGACGCCGGACCCTTTGGCAAGATCTGACGTCATGCTGCCAGCGTCGGCGATGACACGGCCGGTGCTGACCAAAATGAGGAAGGTTTGGAAGAGACCTTCAGCAGTGGTTTCGCCTTGGGATATTAACTTGCTTCCGTACCAATAGTTCAAAGCCCATACACAAATGGTGAGGCCTTGGGAGCAGCCGAGTCCAATTCCGGCATACCATGATTCCTTAATGCCTTGTCGGGTTGGGCCTTCTTGCTCCTTCTCAAGCATTTTAAGGATGTGGTCTTGTGAAGAGAAGGCCGTGACGGTTCGGAGGTTGGAGACAGCCTCAGCGGCGAGCTTGCTGCACTGTTCTTGGGATTTGATGGCGTCTTTGCACATCTTCCGTAGGAGTACTTGTCTTGTGTACAAGCAGCTAATTAATACTGGTTGGGCTGCGATTATTACAAACGCCAGCTTCCATGAAAGTACAAACCCCAATGTGAATGCTACCACTACTGCTGAAATGGTTTGCATAATTAGAGCCATTCTATCGCCCACTAGGGATCGAACCTGCCCAAAAAGGAGCTCCTATTCATACTTCAATACAAATTCATTCAAAATAAAATACTCAATATTGTCCCCTTTGGACTTTCTCTCGTGTGCTTCCCTTTCCTTCGTGTGTTCCCCCCTCAAGGTTTTAAAACGCGTACACTAGAGAGGTTTTCACATCCTTACAAGGAATGCTTGGTTTCAGTCTCCAACCAATGTGAGAACTCACATTCATTCCATTGCGCCCAGGTTTTCGTTGGCACACAACTTGGTGTGTGCTTTGATACCATTTATAATAACTTTTCCTCGTGCGCTTCCCCTAAAGGTTTTAAACAGCATGTACTAGGGATAGGTTTCCACATCCTTTACAAAGAATGCTTCGTTCTCCTTTCCAACAAATTTGGGAACTAAGTTGTCGGCGAAGAATTCTACCCATCGCTCAGTGGGAATTATGTTACAAGGCGACCCTTGAGACTCATCCTTCACAAGGACTTAGCCAACAACATGTGCCTTTGAAGGCCAAAAGCCCCTACTAGTGGTTGGCAATGAAGCGATGAGCCCATGCGCCGCTTCTTGCCCAAATTATAATTTAGAGGCGTTCAGTCATAATTTAGTGCACGATAGCAAATGATGCGAATCAATGGCTTCTGTCGTAGTTTGAATTACTATTGAGTATCAAGTTTTTACCATGTTGGCATCTTGAGCGAGTCGGGAGCAAATTGCGGCACTGGAATTCTTGTCCTGATCGAACCAGCCAACTTCAAAAGTAAGGATCTTGGAGAGCATCATCTCTCGAATTCTTTTGGTGAGATATTCTCCCATGTAAGCGAAGTTGTAATGTTCGCAAACGTTGACGAGGAAAGTGAACATAGCCAACCCAACAAACCCAAGCGCATAAGTCCTCGTCTTGGCTTTAATCTCCTCGTGACTTGTTAAAAAATACATAGAAATCATCGAGCCCATCAAGAACGCGTGCACAGGCTGCACAGCGCCGAACAGCATCGCGGAAATGCATCCCATTACAGCTTGCTTCCATTCCGGCAGGTTCAAAGCCAGAAGTCTCCTAAACGATGGCTTTGGGAGTTTTTGTTTATTCTCGATAACGGTGGTTGAGTCGACAGAGTTTACAGAGCTGGAGGCGCTAAGGAAGGAGAGGCGGCGGCTGCTGTTGCTTCTGATTCTGGCGAGGTGGGGTACGGAAGATGCGGAGGGTTCGTTGGGGGATTGTTGCTGCGTGGCGGTTTGTTGAAGGTGGACGAGGGAGGCGTAATGGCCGGTTTGGTTTTGGATGAGGTCATTGTGAGACCCTGTTTCCATGACTTCGCCGTTTTGGATAACGGCGATGAGGTCGGCGTTGCGGACGGTGGTGAGTCGATGGGCAATGATGATGGTGGTGCGGCCGATGGCGGCTTTATCGAGTGCCTCTTGGACGACACGCTCTGATTCCGAGTCCAAGGCGCTGGTGGCTTCGTCCAAGAGCAGGATTCGTGGACGCTTGATTATGGCTCGAGCTATGGCTATCCTCTGCTTTTGTCCTCCTGACATTTGTACTCCTCTTTCCCCCACCTGTTTTTCAACTTCAAATTATTATTAAAATAACAAATGATTTGACATTTCAACACTTTTATCCTACTTCTTTCCGACCATCTCCAACAATCCAGGAACCTTTGAGCTTTTCTCTTAATTGAGACCTGACTCCTTCTCGAGTCTTCAAATAAATGAATGCTCAGTCACTTTCACACTTTCACACTTCTTTGTTCGACATCTAAAACTTCTATAGATATGATTAAGTTAAGGGCATATAATTTACCTGGGTGTCGTATCCTTCTGGAAACAGAGAAATAAAATTATGAGCATTAGAAGCTTTAGCAGCCTCGATGATCTCATCCATGGTGGCATCCTCCTTTCCAAAAAGAATATTCTCTTTAATGGAAGTGGCAAAAAGGGCAGGCTCTTGACTAACCAGACCCATTTGGGACCTCAGCCATTTCAATTGCAGCCTCTCAATCCCCACTCCGTCCATCAGAATGCTCCCTCCCAATGGGTCGTAAAATCTCTGCAGCAGAGAGATGACGGTGGACTTGCCAGAGCCGCTGCCACCGACGAGGGCAACGGTGCGACCGGCGGGAATTGTGATGGTCAGATCCTTCAGAATTATGGTCTCCGGGCGAGACGGGTACGCGAATTGGACGTTGTTGAATTGGACCTCGCCGGAGACATTTTCGAGGATTTGACCTTCCATGTCGTCGGAGTCGATTTTGGGGACTCTGTTTATGATCTCCATGATTCGCTCCCCCGCCGCAATTGCCTCGGAAAAGTATTTAACGTTGGAAAAACTAGTACCAACTGCCCTGTCATTTCGATAATTTCCCATGCAAATATTAGTTTTTAACAACAAATTGAGGAGAAAGAGACAATTAGGAGATGAGTTGAGTTCTTACAATCCGCCGATGGCAACGGAAGCTCCAATGGCAAAAACAGTCCCACCTTGAGCGCCATGGTACATAACCATTCGACTTCCATACCAAGCCATGAATGCCCAAATTGCAAACGAAACTCCATTACTTCCGATAGCCAAACCTTTAGAAAGTCCCTGTTTTAGGCCCAACTTCACCGAAATTTCCAACGCCGACGAATAATCCGATTTAATCTTATCTTCTCCAGCGTAGGCATACACAGTTCTAACCGAAGAAATCGCCTGCTCTGCTACCATTCCGGCCTTCTTATACCCCTCCATGCTTTCTCTCGCGAAACCCATCATGGTTTTGCCGTAAAGAAGACCGGGGATCAATAACAAGAGCGCGAAAGGTAATCCCACCAACGCCTGCTGCCATAACAGTATAAACCCGACAATGTAGCTTCCAAGAAATGTGGCCATGTTCATCAAAAAGTTCGGGATCTGGATAGATTCCCGACAACCCATGTCAAATAATATAAAATTTTGACTGAATTATAAAAATGGAAAAAGAAAGCTTTAACCTTTTCGCTCAAAACGTCTTGAATCACTAAGGTATCACTGGAAACAGAGGCGATAACTTCGGAGGTGCCGGTGACATGCATATCGAAATACCCAACATCTTGCCGGAGAACTGCTTTAAGATATCTCGCTCTCATTCTCGCCGTCTGTCGCTCGCCGGTTCTCGTCCAGCAATACCCTTCTGAAAAAAATAAAACAGAGCAAAATCATAAGTATATTTAGAGCCTCTGAGTTGATACAATTCAAAGAATTCAAAGAATTCCAAACCCACCGAGAAAGCAAACCACAAAAGTCGCACAAGCAATGTACAGCATAGCCACTGCATTCTGTCGCCAATCAAAGAACAATTTCATCAAAATAAATTTAAAAAGTAACAGAGTTTTCTGAGAAATGAATTGAAAGAAGAATACTTTCTCGATGCTGTGAATAAAAAGATGCATGTTGGCGCTTGAAGCGGAAATGTTAGAGGTATTGCCGATGCTGTTCATGAGGCGGCTAGAGACGAACAGAACCACAGGGCCAGTGAAGCCGTCGCCCAAAGCTCCGATGAACCCCAATGTCATCAGCAGTATGTCGACGGCGTCGGCGTGTATGAAAATCCCCTTTATACCCCCACTCCCCTTCTTCTTACTATTACTTCTCTCCAAAATTCCATTATTGTCCCCCATTTTTTATTTTCTCGGAATCCAAACAGAACCACCGCCGGGAAAATTCCCACAACGGAGCAGTCGGAGAAGTTGTGGTGGTTACGTGTGAAAGACCCCGCAATGACCTGTTTATATAGCTGACTTTCTTAAATTATCATTTTCATGCTTTTAAATAATTTTCCATTTTAACTTCAATATTAACTTAGAAACCCAATTAATATTTCAACTTTAATTTTTTAATTTATATGATAATTTAATTTCCAAATTTTAATTTTATTACAAATGTATTATATCTCTAATTACTTTACCTACCTGTCTATAAGAGATTTCATTAAATTCTAATTACTAAATTATTTGAAACTAACAGTGCTTTTATTTCAATTAAATTTAAATATTCGTATTCCCAAAATTTGTATTAATTTGTTTTATTAATATAATTTTACAAACTATATATATATTTTTTTTATAAGTTTAGGTCTAGGGTTTAAAACTTTAAGTATCAAATCAGCTTTAAGCATTTTTACGTACTTTGGTACATTATTAATTCAATTAAATAAAATATAATAGTTCATATATTAATAAATGAAAAAAAAATCTTAATTTATAGTTTATATAATTATTAGTGAATTTTTTATAATAATGTTTTAAGAAATATTTATTACTGTTTTCTGTGTATTTAAGTTTTGTGACAAGATTCAGAGTATTATGGATTGGCAAAAGTTTGACATATTTGATATTATTATTTTTAACGTTAAAATGTTACATATTATATATATATATATATATAATATTTTAATGCTTAAAAGCGTCAGCAGTGACGATTATAAATTTACTTTGAATTCTAGTATGGTAAGTTAATAAAAACATACATAGATTACTTGCGATAAAAATTCAAATAATCTAAAAATAAATTATTACGACAAGTGATGAGACTTATATTTTCTCAATAACTCACTCCAATCAGGTTACCACATGTAATATATGTCTTTAAAAAATATATATTATTTTATTTTCAATAGCTACGGTATTAGTTATCGTTTTAAAAATCGTTGGTTCGATTCTTACTTTCATAATTAATAAATATTCTTACCTTATTATATAAAAATAAAGAATAAAAATAGAGGTAAAAAAAAAAAGGAGTTGAGATATTTATATTGGAATGAAGTAAATGATTCCATTTTTACTTTTTTTATGTTTATTAAAATTATTAGCGTTGAAATATTTATGTTAATTTAACTTGCGAGTTCGTGATCCTATATGGACATGTCTTTAACGAGTAGAATTTGGAGAATGAACATAGAAAGATTTTCAAATATAATTCCACAACTTGTTAACACTCGTCTTAAAATAAACATATTTTTCTTTAAGCGTCTTTGAATGCGCTTGATATTAAATTTTGAGTTTTTAAAAAATCAAGTTTATTGAATATAATTAGATTGAGTGGGATGTTACATATTTTTTTTTAATAAAAATTATTTTAAAAAATAGAATTATCTATTAAAAAATTACTATATATGAAACAATTA
The DNA here is from genome assembly GCF_002738365.1 of Cucurbita moschata. NCBI lineage: Eukaryota > Viridiplantae > Streptophyta > Magnoliopsida > Cucurbitales > Cucurbitaceae > Cucurbita > Cucurbita moschata. Next base: position 1,470,494 of record NW_019268523.1, on the reverse strand, counting down.
TGAATGATTATCCTCCTTACACATGTAGGCATTTCTAACTCTACATTAATTGAGTTTGAATTTTGTGCTTGGGGTGATGTTGAAATGTTTTTTTTTTTTGTAATTTTAGTTTTTATAAAAGTAAAATATTATTCGATAAAATATCTACTTTATTTATTTATTTCCAAAAATTCAGAAATTCGATATTAATATATATTTCAAAAAATAACCTTAAAAATAACTATTTTTAAGAGATATTAAAGAATACATAATTATAAAATATATATATATAACAATAAATTGGAGTTTGTTTCGTTTAACAAGAAAACTCATAAATGGATTTGATTCGGATAGCTTTTATTTATTTAAACTCAATTAACTTAAATAAGTTCATGAACGGAACTAACATGATAAAAACTAAGTTGCATAGATCAAATCGTAAGTTGAATATAGATAAAAATGGCAACAAATCTGAATTTTCTAATTCTTTTTTATGGCTTTATTTGATACAATAACATTAAAAATATATATATATAATAGCCTCAAAATTTATAAAGTTTTTGAAGAAATTAAAAAATCAGGAATGATGTGTATGAATATAAGTCTTTTCATGCAAATTTTGTATCAAGTTCCAAGGTCTCATTTTCCTTCATTTTCTTCAACTCCTCGGGCCAAACGGTGCATGAAGAGAGAAGGACAACCGAACAGATTATGCATTTAATATTTTAGATAAGTCAGTGCAATTATACCCTACACGTGTCTATTTTATTCAACCTCTTTTTTAATATCAAAAAGTAAAATACACAAAATCAACCTATCAAATTATTCCTCTTTTATTTCTTTATTTATGATCTCCTTCAGAAAGTGATATGGAATAATAATATTAAAAATAAATAAACTCCAACTTTTATTTTTTACTTGGAAATACTATTTCAACTTTATCAACATTACATCATTGATACACAAGAATATAAGGCTAAGTTATAATATCTTCATTTCATACCATTCGCAAAATCTGGTATGTACAGATCATTAATATTTGGTTTATTTACATTTATTATTTGTGCGAGGATTTTTTAGGCAACATTTGCTACTACCATAAAAGCTCCATGCTCACCATTCGCTCGGAAGGGCAGTCTCACTTTTAATATTATACTATTGTGAAAGTCCATAGATCACCAATGGATTGTATAACACAGAAATAAAGTGGAATAATTAACTCTCTTATTGTAATTTTTATTTATAAATCAAATTGTAATATATGCTTATTGGGCCTATTATTTATGGATCTTCATTTCATTGGGCCTAAGGCCCACACCATGTTTAGAGCCCACGTTGGCTTCCAGAAGCGAGAAGTCTCTTCTAGTTCTGGCTTGCTTCTATACACCAAAAAGAATCGGAAACGGCCAATTGGTATCTTGATGACGTGGCAAGATCTGGACGGAGGTAGTGCTGGTGGACGAGTCAGCACGGAAATCTTAAGACGCTAATATCACCGTACGCCGAAACGGCGGCTCATTGCAGTCGAACTCCGATCGCCGTTCTCTCATTTCTGATCTCTCTCTCTCTCTCTCTCTCAATAGAAGTAATTCTCAGCGATTTATACTTCAACGTTGTTTTCCCGTTTCTAGTCGACGCAACCTAGGGATTCAACTTCCGATACCTGACTTTTTCGTGTGAATTTAATTTCAATTCGTTTTTAGCCGGTTATTAGGGTTGCCTTCTTCGCTACTGCACTAAATGGAGGACCTGCCTCTACCGTCAATTTTCGAACAAGCGAGGAAGATTCATAATGCTGCGACAGAGTCTGCGTCGGATCAGGTACTCTTTTGTACCTTCGTGTTCTTTCTAATACGTTTTTTTTTTTTCTTCGATGGCCTCTGGATTTTGAAGGTTTTTGTTTCGTCCTTCGTTTTGGGAAATTTAGGATGTTGTGAGGAAAGGTTGTGATGCATTACGTAAGTGTGAGGACATGATTGGGAAGCTGGGCTTGTTCTCGGCTAATGAGACTAAGGAGGATATCAGCACCGGAAATCTTAAATATATTCTGGTAAGTCTTGATTTTATTTGTTTTTATCGTTTCTTTAAGCCGTATAGTTTTTGGTTTCTGCGTTTTTAAAATTGTGCTCGTCTTACTGTGATTAACATCACATTTAAATTCTTGCTAGATAAGTTTTTAGAACCTACTTTTTTTAGTTTTCGAAAGTTTTCTTGGATTTAGAAATCAATTTTAGAAAGTAGATAACAAAACGAAGAAATCTATAGCTTAAAGTAGTGTTTATAAGTTTAATCTTCAAAAATCAAAAACAAAAAATTACATGCTTAGCAAATACGGCTGATAAGGCTTTGATACTCGATCAAAAGAGTAGTTATAAAGTAAAGGGAACAGGGGATCAAGCATCTGCTTAGCCTTTTGGCACTCCATTTTGCTCAAGTGATTTAGATCCAAAAGTTACAGTACCAATTATTCGTAGAAGCCCAAATAGAAACCAAAAGGGCAATGTAATACCAAGCCTTCCTGACATCTCTTATGTACTCCATCTTCTCAAGTTTCCCAAAGAACTCAAAAAATGGAGTTTGACCGCAATTATTTGTGTTTCAGTCCATTAGCCACCTTTCGTTGAAAGTGATCGATCTATTAGTTACATGTGGAAGCCAAACGGTGGAAAGCAAGCACCACATAAATTCCTAATGATAAAACAATTTATATACAAGAAGTCTAGAATCTTGCCTGCATGTTTTTCAAATAAAATTTTCGAAGAAAGAATAAAGAAAGATATACAACTCTTTGCCAATATATTTTCTCCACTGGTTATAATTTCATTACGCACAGTGTTCAGATATGAAATGGTTTTTCAAATAATTTATTTTTTATTGCCTCAAAATTTTCGCTTCAGATCTATCAGTTTCAGTTATTGTGATTTGTAATTGATATTTTTTTGAAGTAGATAGTTTTTATGGCCTTTTCTGCAGTCACCAGAAAGTCCAAATATTCTACCTATCTCTGATAGTTGTTCCCTGTAGGTGCCATTTTATCTTGCTGAGTTGACAGAGAAGATTGTGCAAGAAGACAGGATACCGATCCTTAAAGCTTCTCAGGAAAAATTAAAGGTGAGTGTTGCTACAATTTTACCTCAGGGCAAAATGAATTATGTGCAATTGAATAATGAAATTTAATCTATTATCTCAAGGCTTCATTGTTAACTTATTGAAATTTGAATTGGCATTTCTCTAGGAGTTCATATCATTTTGTGAAACTATGGAACTGGTGCCAAAAGAGGAACTTGAAACATCTACTGAAGGAAATTCACTTGCAGATAAAAGGGCTCGTAAAGTAAGTATACTCGCATCTATGAATGAAATCCACTTGCAGATATAACGGGGTGATCAAGTTTTGATGTCATGACACAGATTTTAAATTATTCATTTCTTGCATAGCATTAGATGTAATTTGTGGATGCTATTGCAGTTTCATTCTTGCACTTATTTTTTAAATTTTGTTTCTAGATTGCACGGTTCAAACGTCAAAAGGCTGCTGAATCTAAGTTACTTGAGATAAAGGAGCGAAAAGAGCGCCGTGGTCGTTCAAGCAAAGCATCTGCATTGTCTGCTCCTATAGAGGCAGGAGAGGAGGATATGCTGGACGATGATGGAGAGGAAGAGCGTGAGGTTAGTTGTCTAGATTATATTAGCAGTAATATCTCATTTCCCTTTGTTTTCTGTCACATTACCTGTTTTAAGCCATGAGATATTTCAAATTTGGTTAAACAAACTAATGGAAATTGTAACAAAGAGCAAGACAGTGTGGCCTCTCATCTGTTGTTCAAGATAGTTCATGTTTTCCCTAAAGATAAGAAGACAAATGAAACAAGACAGATGGTGATGTGGTTCATTTACCTTCTCAACCTTTGCTACATCCTGATCCTATCTCTTGAAAAATCCTTTCTGTTTTTATTATTCCACTATGGAAAGAAAGAAATTTGTCAAACTCAGTGAAACTTCAACATGTATTACGCAGGAAATATTCTTCACCCAGTGAGTGGTGCAGTTAGACTTTGGGCAGTGTTTGATGGGGGGTTGATATAATTTTGTATGTTTTCGTCAGTCGTTCACTATGTTGCATTCTCTTTGCTGCAGGCTTGGCTTACAACCATCACTCTGGCAATCTGCAAGGTCAGTTACGCAGAATTATTTAACATCTTCAGGTTGTCACCCTCTAGGATTGTACTCAAATTTACACGGAATGCTATATATTCAGGCTTTTGATCTGCTAGAGATGCTGAAGAAGGAAGAAGAGATGCTCTCTTCCATTAAGGAAAAACAAGAAAAGGTTTGAAGCCATACTCCAAACTTCGTGGATGCATGTTCAAGGGGTGTCATGCATTGTTCTGTGCATTCATTCTATCGTTAATTGGTGATATGATGTGTCAAATTAATGTATTCTCTTCATGTTTCTATGGACTTGGGAATTAGAGTGGAGGAAAAAAAAAAAAAGTTTGTCATGGAAGTGTTTGGCTAACTAGTCAGGCAGTTCATTCTCAGAGCTGCATAAAATACGTGGTTGAATTAGAGGTCTAAGAGCATTTGTTCTTTGCTATATATGTCAGGATGGGGACAAAAACTTCTCTAGAGAGATTCTTGATGATCGTATGAAAAGAGCAGAAGCTTGGCATCGTGATGGTGTTGTGAGAGCTCGATATTCTAAACCAGCGCCACCAATCACTTGTGCGACTTTTGCTCAGGATGTACTAGAAGGGAGAGCAAATGTCTCTCAAGCACATGAACACAAACATCAGCCTCTCATATTTGGACCAGCTAGCCTTGTAAATGGACCCCTTACGAGTGAGCGGGAGAGGTTGGCTGCCCAGGTTTTCCAACCTGGCTTTAGGTACGTATTTGGGCTTGTTTGTTATACAGTCAGTCTGATTAGGTTTACTATACTCGTACTCTGTCTACTGTTTAAGAAGGAAAATGTTGAGGTCTTCTTTCCTGTTGTGTTATATTTTGAGGAATAATAGTATAAATAGCCTCTGAAATTAAAGTTTGAAGTGTTGGGTAGGAAAATGAACGTTGTGCAGTTGTAGGATATGCATAGATTCCTTAATTTATGAGTTGAACTTTCCCTGGAAGGTTGCCAACCATGAGCATCGAGGAGGCTGGGCTGAAAGAGATGGAAATGATGAACAAATGGCAAGAGAGAACTGCGAAGTTCATAGAAGAAGCAAACTCTTCATGGCATAAGGACAACAATCGAAAGCCTGGACCCAGTGAAGGTGATGAAGACGAAGATGATGATGCTGCTCAGGAGAAGGCAAGGGCATGGGACGACTGGAAAGATGAAAATCCTCGTGGTGCAGGCAATAAGAAGCTAACTCCCTGTGGGTAGGACGAGCCGTAACAGACATTTTTCTAAAGTTTGATAAATCCGGGATCTGATTATACACGTACATGTAACGGATTCCTTGTTTGTGTGAGGTTGAAAGTACAGCGTGTGTAGTTTGAGTGTTTCTTACTGTAGGTTGGATGATAATAACTCGTGTACAATGCTACCTTTCGATCATGTTCAAGCAATTTACTACCAGGCATTTGGAATCCTATTATTTTAGAATCTGCCAGCCCAGATTGTACTACAATACCTAACTATTTTAACAGTAAGTTTGGTAACTAACTTTTATTTTCATTTTTGGTGAATATGTTTGATACCTTTAACAACCCCACGGTTGATCTGCAGAATCAGGTAAGTTCTTCATTCATTGCAAGGCTTCTTCCCATCATAGCTCATTCCTAAAATGCCCCTGAACCTAATGTTAGAATGACCTTTCTGCCCTTGAAGTTAATGTGATAATGACATGTGAATAGGTGAACTCTTAATGAACTAGCTCCAACACGAATGGGAGATGTTTTATTTTTCAAGATCAGGACAAATTTGTAACTGATGTGTAATTTAATGTTTGCAAGCAAGCAAGCTTAGATGATATCTTCGTTGACTAAATCCTAATTTCATGTTCTAATTGAAGGTTTGAAGGATGCCCAAAACAGAGATTATTCCCATTATGAGGATGAACTCAACTCCATTGAATTGGCAGTTTCTGAGAATCATACACAATGCATAGAAAAGAAACAAAAATCAAGAAACCCAGAAAGATTACCAGCAAAGCAAAGTAAAATATGCGAAGTTGAAGCTTGCATGAATCATACATGGTGTTTACAACCCTGTTTTCCAGATGGCCATTTCTGCCAATGAAGGTTTGAAACCCCATCAATTTCAGCTTTCAATGCACCGAAATCCTCTGCAAACCCAAAGCCATATGGCGAACAAAACCAGACATACGAACAAATCGATGGACAAAACAACCCATACATGTTTCCGCCATATTTGCTTAACTTTCTGACGCTCAATCATATGGGAACCATTCTTCTGCTTCAGCAATGAACTATCTCTACTACACAAACCATTATTATGGTCATTCAGATCCGCAGAATCAACCATTGCATACTTCCCTGCTTCTTCATTAGCATCCCCAACTACCTTCTTCTTCTTCTTCTTCATTAGGCTGCTGGGATTCGAGAACTTCGAAATCAGCGGTATCTGCTTTCTTTTACTTGAATCCAAGCTTGACCTCTGAGCCTCCTTCAATACGCTGTACGATGTGTTGTTGAGATTCAACCCAAGGAGATGCCGGAAAGTCGAATCGAACTGCGATTGAAAGCAGTACGAAGTGAAGTTCTCGAAACCCTTGAACGATTCGGATTCGAGGAACTCCTCGAAAACACAACTTAATCGGTTTAAGAAACCACAAATCTCCGATTTGTAAAGGTCTTCATGGAAGATACCGAAATAAACGAAGGGACCTTCGATCAAAAACATGTACACTCTCTTTCTCACAGTATGGGAGAAGATGGAGTGATGAGGAGGGGCTTTCTCGATGCATCTGAAAGCCAAGTCATCGAGATTCAACTCTCTCGTGAATTCAGCAAGGATTACAGTTCCACTTGCAATGCAGGCATATAACACGAGATCTGGATTCGAAACCATTCACGGATTCCGAAGACAAAACACTACCTCGATTCTTAAAGAACGGACTTCAGATTCTCAAACTTGAATCCGATCAAACAGAAATTCCAATGTAATGAGATCACAGAATCATTTCTGCAAAATCAATCCCACAGTAGATTTGACGGATTCGCCAAAATCAGGTACTCCACATCAACTCTCTCTCGTTTTCGGCACACACATTTCTCAAATTCCTTGAACAGAATCCAAATAGTTTCATTCTAATCCTTCATCCTTCTCGCCAAATTAAATTGCTGAAGAGAAATACAAGAATCTGTTAGAGAACGAAATTTCTCTCTCTAGGGTTTGGATTTTCTGTTGGAAGATGAAGAAGTGGAGGAGACTCTGGTGTGGGAAACTTGTAGGAAACCAACAGAAAAACGATTGCCAGCGTGGCATTCGCGTTAATAAATTGCTGATATTACGTAAAAGCCCCTCAAATTCTGTGGCTTCACTTTACAGCCATCACCATCTCTCTTGAATGAATTTTTAACAATTAGGTTAAATTATTAAATGGATCTAATATTTAATATTTGGTCCTAAATTTCCAATTTTTTTTTTATTTTACCACTTTCTTTTATTTTATTTTTTTAGTATAATAAGTGTGAGTAAAATAAAAAATTATATATTACGTTACATTATTTAAATTCTGACTTAAAAATTTTAGGAAAAAATTAAAATGACTTTCTCAAAACTAAATATTGCTACTAGTCGCTGCACATTGTCAAAGGAAGAGGATTAAGCTCCACTCGTGTAATATTGCTACTAGTCGCTGCACATTGTCAAAGGAAGAAGATTAAGCTCCACTCGTGTAATATTGCTACTAGTCGCTGCACATTGTCAAAGGAAGAGGATTAAGCTCCGCTCGTGTAATAGCACGATCGAAGATACAGCTCCGCTCGTGTAATAGCACAATCCCACCACTAGTTGATATTGTCTACTTTGGTCTGTTACGTATCGACGTCAACCTCACAGTTTTAAAACGGATTTGTTAGGGAGAGGTTTCCATACCTTTAAAATGAATGATTTGTTCTCTCTCCCACCAATGTGGAATCCCGGAGCTCGTTTTAACCATTTTAGGAGGATGGGAGAAGATAAAGAAGGATGGGGAGGTGCTAAATTTATACTATAATGTAAGAATTACTATAAAGTTATGAGTAAATATTTAAAAGTCTGATTTTGGGGTAATTGAGAGTGTTAATATCTTGGGTTATACAAAAATGATAACATTATGCTTCAAAGATTACATTTTTGAAGCTCTTGAAACTCACCAAACAGTCCTCATCTTCACTCCCCCAAGATCTTGGATAAAAGAATTTGGGTTTGGCTATGGCTATTGAGGATTGTAGCTCAATGGGGTGCGTCTGTTTCCCCCTCTTCTTGCGTCTGAAATCAATTGCTTCTTGAACATCACAATGAAAGCTTCCACTCTCTCATTCAATTCCTCTTTCGACAACCCAATTTCCTCTTCTTCTTCTTCTTCTTCTTCTTCTTCTTGGAGTTCTTCTTCTTCTTCTTTTTCCCTCTCTTGATGTTTGATCTCAACCTTTTCTACCTTCTCAGCCTCCTTGCACTCTCTGTTTTCGATCTTTTTCTGCTTTATTTTAGCATTGGCCTCTTGGGTTTGGCTTTCGCTGTAACTTGAAGGACTTGAAGGACTTGAAGTGAAGAAAATTGCTACGAGGATGAGATTTAAGAGAAGGAACACCCAGATCCGCCATTGTTCAACCAAGAACAGAACCACAGCTCTCTTCAAACAAGCTGCCATTAACAATGCTGTTCCTGCTGATAACAGAGCCGTGCCTATAGAATCCTTATCTTCAACCTCTGCTTGCTTTGATTCTCTGTAACTTTCTTCTGCCCTCCACATATTTGATGATGCAAAAATCAGCTGGGTTTGAAGTTTGAAGTTGAACTCTCAAATTTGTGCTCTGTTTATATGGAGGGAAAGGAATTGAGGTTATTTTGTTGGGTTGTGGGGGGTGGGCCAACATTGTTAGCAGGCTTTAATGATAATCAAAGGGACAAGGTGCAGCTGCTGGGGAAGACAAGAAGACACAGATGCTAAAGCCTGCAATTTCCACTGCCACTGCCACTGCCTTTTTCTTTCCTTTTTCTCTTTTAGTTTGTATGTGAATTATGATTGCTCCAACTTAGGAATAGGATTGAAGTGTTGTGGGTGGGGGGGCGGTGGTAGAACTGTTCAATGTTCATGGTGGGCTGGGACCTGGCGTGCGCTAATTCCTTGTCTTTCTAGGATATCTAGTTCATATGTTTTAGAATCCTACTTTATAGAATTGTCCCGAGATGACTTTGAAAGTATCGGAAAATGAGTGTTTTAGGATTGAGTCTAAAAATTAGTATTCAATCTTTCAGTTGTGATTGTTAGTCGTAGGTGGGTGGTTGTGTGAAGCTTAGCCTTCTTTTGAGTTAGAGATATGTCGGTGGGGGATTCGAGTCTCCCCCTCTTGATCAAAGTATGTACCATACTTTTACTTGAAATGAACATATCTCAACAATAATTGACATATACTATTTTCTTTCTAAGATAGATACTTGAACTAGTTAAATAGGCTCATGAGTTTTAACTTTCATTTGAACCTTTAACGGATTTCAAGAACTAATTTGAAGATTTATTACGTAACTAAATTAATATTAGACATTTAATAATAAGAACCAATGAGTCTTGGAAAGTGGTAATCACCTGCAAAAGATCTCATTTCTCTCTTTTTGGGTACTAAAAAGTCTTTACCTTTCATCAGTGAGAAAAGCAATGGAACGTCAGTGGTAAGTTGATGATGATAGAACAACAATTCAAAAAAGTAGAAATATAAACTCAAATGCATGCTTTTCTTCAAAAACATGTTGTGTTACATAGATCATCACAAAATGACCCTACTTGTTTCATTTCACACCATCACCACATTGAAGCTCATAATTCTTCTGATATCTTTTGTCATTCATTTTTGTTTCTATAAATTAAACTAAATATTAGATACCCATAAAACTATGTGAAGAAGGCACAAGCAAAACTGCACAGAACAATCTTTCTTTCTTTCTCTCTCTTACTAATGAATTCTGAACACTAACCTGTGGATTCTTTTTGGAGAAGTAAATTCTGAAGAACGACTCCCAGGAGACCGACGTGCTTGATGCCCAATCATATCCAGGTTCTGATGGTGTTGAAGAACGAAAAGATATCACCATTATTACTGCCATCTTTCTCTAGACAAAGACACAAGCTGCCGGAAAAAAAAGTAAAAAGTTTAGAAATTTGGAGCGAAGTACTTAGATTTTGGCCAACCAAATGATGATAATATATGGACATAAATTCATCAAGTGCCTAAACTACTGGATCGCGGAAATTCCAAGCAACATAACCAACATTAGTCTTGCTATAATTATAGTGGACAATTAAGTACTCTTGTTCAAGTAGCTTCAAACCTTCACATTGAGGTTTTCTAGTTGAATGTTAAAAACTCAACTCTAGAGGGGTGTTTAGGGTAGGGGTGTGGGGTTCTTGGTTTGGCTTTTGTGTTTGAAACGGTTAGGAATTACGAACCTCCACAATGGTATGATATTATCTACTTTGAGTGTAAGCTCTCATGGTTTTACTTTTGATTTCTCCAAAAGGCCTCATACCAATGTAGATGTATTTCTTATTTATAAACCCATGATCATCCCCTTAATTAGCCAACGTGGGACTCCCTCCCTACAATCCTCAACGTGGGACTCCCTCCTACTTTGCACATTCTAAAATAAATCATAGGAACTCACAACCCCGTGAACCAATTGCCTCTTAAGAACAGCTCGAAGTCAAGTGATTGCTTTTCTTTTCCTGGTCGAATTTCATAGGCGAACGAGAGAATGAGAATGATTGACCTTGCTTAGCCAAAAAGCTGACTTGGGCTAATGCCAGAAGTTAATATTGAACTCATTTAAGGAGTCAGGTTTCGGTTCCTATAAGAACATGAATAGGAGTTTTTACCATTTAAAACACCCAAATATTGCAGGCTTTACGGGTTGTGTTCCCCATTCTAGATAAAGTCTCAACACCTTATAATCAGTTCATCACACGTTTAAAATTGCAAGGGAGAATATGAAACCAACCTGACGAGCAACTTGAGACAGCTGTCGACTCTCCCTCGTTGATTCTTTGATCAAGTCAGACCTCTCAAACTCGGACTCAAATTTGAGTTTCTCACCCAACCACCTTTTTCCATTGCTCTTTCCAGGAGAAATATTTTCATCAGAAATGCCCATGGCTTCCCTCTTGCGTTTGCTTTGTCTAGTACATCTGATCATCATTTTCTTGTCTGTTGATGTGAGTCCGGTATCCAAGCAGTTTAATTTCTTCATCTTCCTCTGATGCTTAGTTGTGTTGGAATAATCTTCACCAGATTTCCCACTATCATTAACTTGATTAATGGAAGTCCTACATGGAGACAGTAAAACAGACATATCGCAAGGATTGATTGGCTGATCAGGCAAGTGACCATTGAAAATCCCTCTTTTCATGTTTCCTTTTGGTTGACCTCCATTAGAATTTCCACTTGCATCTTTGTAACTATCAATTTTATGCTCCTCCGGCAAACATGAATTTTGTGTCACATTCCCACTATCAGCCATCAGAGATGGTTGATACTCACTTTTATCAGAACTCACGTCACCCACTTTCAAATGTGGACCAGACGTCCTTCTCGATGTATGGATCTTTACAGATCTCTTCAACACAGCACCATGTACATTCTTCCATATATCTGTCTTTCCAGTTCTGGTTGAGAGGCCTCTTTCCTCCTTGTCCCTTCTTTTTCCTAAAGGTTCATTTTCCTCAAGGACTTGGCTATCTTTTACATCAATACCTAAAGATAAACTATTATCCAGGAAATTCCTTTCTAGTGCATGAATTCTCTGGGGGCATCTCTTCCTAGATGATCTATGCTCCTTAGTTCTCACTACCGTGGAGGTAGAGTCAGAATCATGAGAATGGACAATGTCCACTTGAGAAACAGAAGATTGTTCGATAGACTTTGGCACACTCTTGGACATTGCTTGGGCTATCTGTTCCATCTTTGTGTTCTTCAAATTAGAAGACACTGCTTGCAGTTCTGATGAGGACGGACTGGAAGAATCCGGCTCAAGGGTAGACTGACTGGAGAAAGTATTGTCTTTCTTCTCCTTCTCCAACTGGGATTGCACCTCTTTCAACTGTATTCTAAGATCTGTTATCACATCCTCTGCCTCATGAAATTGTGCTTCAAGTTCTTCAACTTTTTTCCTGTGGCATAATGATGCAATTTCTGTTTCACGCGTCTGCAAATGAGAATGGTATAACCATTTGGATAAATAAGAAAGAACAGTTGGAAGTGGCTACTGCAATAATGATGCAACATTTAAGAATTTCGCAAAGTAAAAAATGATAACTGCACTTTTATGAATTTTGTTTAAGATTTCAAGTAAACTCTCAAGTGTTTAGGTAACCACGTCCTTACACACAATCAAAGTGGAAAATAACCATTGTATGATACGAGCAAGAAATGAAGACGAAGAACATGTCATTGCATAGTAGAATTTTACAGTACCATTACAATGTAGAAAAGCATAGGTGGATAACAAACCATCACAAACACATAATGATACAATAAGCCTATCCAGAAGAGACATTGAGACAATCTACACAATCATTGAAATTTGAAAACAAATAAGAAGGAAGAAGACAAAGTGAAAATAAAATTTTTTAAAAGAAAAACTACCTTAGAATCGATCATGTTCTTCAAGCGAAGGAGCATCCTGTGCGCCTCGTCCTTGACAGAAAAAAGATCCTGCTGGAGAAAAAGAGCTTTGCGCTCGGATACCATTACGCGAGCCGCAGCCTCCTTCACCGTGTTCAGAATTATGTCAGCGTAAGCCTTTTTGAGAGCCACCATTTTCTGAAAACACTCAAAGAGATTCAAATAACAAAAAAATCCAATGCTTTCCGACGCTTCAAAATCTCGAAAATCAGGAATCAGAAACAAGAAAAAAAAAAGAAATCAAATCCGTAGAGAAGTAAAGTTGGGCGTCTGTTGAAGGAATGAACGAAGGTAATCAGATGGAGAAAATGCGGAACAGAATAGTACCTGGTGTTCGTCCTCCATGGCTGAGTAAATAAAAACTTCGATCTCGGATGGAGCAGAAGCGGAACAGAAAGATCCACGGAACTCAACTCAAACCTTCAGCTTCGAACTCTAACCTCTTCTCATTCCATGAAATTGCCTTGAAAATCAAGTTTGAATTTGCTTAGATTTGGGTTTGTTCTTTAGCTGATGGGGATGGTAGCTTGGGGCGCAATTCGGCGGGGGAGCGGTTTCTGTTACGATGAAGGAGGGCAAGAAAACGACGATATTCAGAACAGTGGGTTGTTTGAAACGACTGCGTTTTGAGAAAGTTCCCACGTAAGCCATTCAGATCCTTGTTTTCAAAGGCGCGCAAGAACGAAGGAACTTCGAGTGTGGGACCCATGAGGAAAATAATAATTATTATTTATTTATTATTTTCACGGCGCAGTCTCAACTTTTCCAATTTCAAATTTTGAAACACGGTCGCACATTCCATTTTTTAACATCGTTCAATTTCAACGTGCAAATAGCTTTATTTTTCCTGTCGATTAACTATTTATTATTATCCACGTCAATTATCCTTAAATTATGTTTAAATTATATATTAAATCAAAATTTTAATTTTTTTAAAAAGGTATTCAATCACACGTAAAACTAGAAATTTAAATATATTTTAATCAGTTGAGTTATGTTTAGTGATAAATTTGATAGATGTGTTTTACTTAAACTCATTATTACGACTTAATTTAAATATGATTGTATTTTACTCATATAAAGTCCTCAATTTAATTTTATTTATATATAAAAAAAAATACATGTATCTAAATAGAAAAATCTTCTGACTACCTTCCAAGGATCATAATGAAACCATGAATTTAATTTTAAATTATACAAAAATTACGCTAAAACTATGAAATTAAAAAGGTAGAATAACTCAAAATAAAATAACCAAATGTGTAAAAAAATAAAAAAATAAAAATCTTATTTGAATTATTTTATTATTCCAATTTTTATATACTAGGAATTGTTACTATTGTGGAATTAAATTTAAATTTTTATTAATTTATGGCAAAGTCTTATTTAACCCATGAATGCTTCATATTTTAAGTTGATCCAATATATATTTTTTTTTGTAAAGCTCACAAAAGTATAACTATCGATAATTTACAATATATATATTTAAAAAAAAAGTAATGGTAAATTGATTATGCGTGAAAAAGTTCAATCCACAAGAAACTATTTGAACATTATGATGGTTTTAAAAGCAAGTACGAACCGAGGAAAAAAAAATCCCTTAAAATCATGACTGAATTGACAAACTAAAAAATAAAGAATTTGGATCGAAAAAAAGTTCCAAATTGTTATGAAACGTAAGAATAAAACAAAATTGAAAAATTGTGAGATTAGTGGTGATATAGGCGTGTAATAATGGTAAGAAGTCAACAAATCATGATTAAGCACACCTTTTTCTCCACCACAAGCACCATAAGACTTTGGATAAAGACCGAAAGAATGCGTGTATATAAATCGTTTCTAACGCGTCTTTACATTTTTTTAAAACAATAATAAAAAATTAAAATTAAAATTAAAATTTTCTATTAATATTTCTAGGGTTTAGTGGCTACATTAAACAAAAATATAATAATTATAAATTTTAAAACATCAGAATTAAATTGACAGTAATAATTTTGTCTGTTTGAAAATAAATAAGAACGTAAAAGCTTAATTAGCTTACTACCCTTCAGGTCAATTAATAAAGATATTCTAGAAATAAGACAAGTTGTAATTAATCTGTCATTTATTTCATATAGAAATAATAATAATAAATTTAGTGAATACTAAAAAGCCTCTTCAATAAATAATAGCTTATTGAGCGTAGAAAATAATTAATTACATAAGACAAGCGAATATGATTTAAAGTTTTTATCATAAAGAAGTATATAATTTAAATAGAGAAAAGGAAAAAGTGTGGATGGTATTTATTGTGAATAATTTATGGAAATAAAATAAAATAAAATAAAATAAAATAAAGAGAATAAATTCTAGTAGGGTAAAACAAGGGGCAAGAAGGCAAAAGGATGGTGGGTGGGCCCCGACAAGCATAGCCCACTGGTCAAAATTCCCCAATTTGACCCATCTTAGTCAAACCGCCTCTAATCACTTCATTTATTTAATTACACTTTTTTCAATTCTAGTTATTTTCCGTTTTCCTAAATTATATTGACTTAATCAATATTATAGATATAATTAAAATTTTAGGAGGGGCAAAGTTGTCATTTATTTATTTTTTAAAAAAAGGTTTTAGTTTTTTCCGTTGAAAATTTGTATTTATCTCCTTAGTAGAAAAATAGGCTATTTTTGTTGTAGATGGAAGTCAATGCCTAAAAGTCAAACCTTTTCATTTATTTAGACAACTCCAACTCAACTTCAACCTCTTTTTACTCTCTTTGTTAAAATAACCTTCTTTTTTTTCTAAATTTACGTTTTAGTCCTCTCTCTTAAAAATAATTAATAAAAGAAACAAAAAGAAAGTTCCCCCGATTAAATTAATAGTCCTTTCGGTCGGGAAATTACAGGAAAAGGAGAAGGGTTTTAGATAGATGAAAATGGGGGAGAACCCGGATAGGGGTAGTTTGGTAAAATGGATGGGACTTTAATCTTTAAATTATTGGAGTTTGGAAAATTGTCTGAAGGAAAAAAGGAAAAGGGAAACCGGGAGGATTCATGTGAGGAGGGAGGAAAGGCCAAAAGGAGACGCTGGTTCCGGCTTTGGGAGCCTCAACAATCATTTCGGGGGGGGGGGGGGCTCTGATTTT